>NC_059104.1:167285033-167601851 GCF_020740685.1 Jaculus jaculus | reverse complement strand
TTCATCTCTCTCTGACCCCATCCATCTAGTCTGACTGGGAGGTTAAATTTGGGAGCCCGGCAATGCTGGGTTTGAATCCTAGGGCCTGCCCCCGCTCAGTGGCCCCTAGAGGTGTTCACCCTCGCGCAGACCCCAGTTTCCTTCTCTTGGAATTCTTGGAATGGGGATAGGCAGGGCACGGCGTGTGGGGCACCAAGAGCCCACCTGTGCCGCTGGCTAGGTAGGTGAGTCCTTCACATCTCCCCCACACCTTTATCTATGGAGCTAAAACCACCCTCTAGGCTGGATATCACACAGACCAATCCAGTCAAATGGGCTGGGGAAGTGTCTTAGCGGTTAAGACCTAAGACTGTGTGGGCAGAAAGCTTATGAGCCTAAGGACCCAGGTTCGATTCCCCAGGACCCACGAAAGGCAGATACACAAGGGGGCACATGTGTCTGGAGTTCATTTGCAATGGCTAGAGGCCCTGGTGTGTTCTGTCTCTGTTTCTCTATATTTGCCTCTTCCTCTCTCTCTCTCAAATAAATAAATTTTATATATATATATATATATATATATATACACATATATATACATACATACATATATATATATATATATATATATATATATACACATATATATGTATATATACACACACATACATATACATACATACATATATGTACAAAAACAAGAACAATCCAGTCAAAAGGACATGAAACACGGGTCAGATGGCCAAAGAGTGGGTGTCTGTTTTAACCCTGACTCTTCCACTCATGGGTTGCATGGCTGGGGGCCAATCCCTCGGCACCCCAACCCTCGGCTTCCTCCCCTGTTCACAGGATGACATCACCACCGGCTCACGGGAGGGCTGCCAGGCCCCAGTGATTACACATGTAAGCTGTAAGTCGCCAGATCCACCGTGGTTCCTATAATTATCATTCGCGTCTGACAGCCCTTTAATTATGCGAAGACAGCGATGGAGTCTTCGCCCTTCCCCTGCTCTATTCCAAGCCGCCCCCTGGCAGCTGAGGATGGGCAGACTCG
Organism: Jaculus jaculus; assembly: GCF_020740685.1. Taxonomy (NCBI): domain Eukaryota; kingdom Metazoa; phylum Chordata; class Mammalia; order Rodentia; family Dipodidae; genus Jaculus; species Jaculus jaculus. The sequence continues at coordinate 167,600,821 of NC_059104.1, read as the reverse complement.
GATCACCTGCCCCAGGCTCAGGGTGGGTGCTGTGGGCAGTGAATGCAGAGGTCAGACGTGGTTCTGGAGGTTGCGGGGGGGGGGGGGGCCCAGGCATGAGCACCTAGGGGGAAGCAGACCCTGACATGATGTCACTCAACCCTCCTCACGGGCTGTGGGTCTGGCGGTGGAGGACCAAGACCTCAGCTTCTCCATGGCCCCGGCTGGGGGGAGGGGAGGCTGGGTGCTCAGGAGGGTCAGTCACAGGAAAACAAGGCTGGACAGGGAAAGACCCTGACCTAAGGTCACAAAGGACAAACATCATGCGTGCAGCCAGACTTTGACACCCAGGCCTGGGTGCCTCCACGGTCCCCAGCCACCTCAGAGCAACAAGGAACAGGACGTGTAATTATCCTTGTCTGGCCATACAGGAAAATAGGCTCAGAGGGTCGGGGCCTTGCCCAAGGTCACACTGTGAGTCACAGGTGGTGAAATCCTAGGATTTCAGAGATTTCATCATTTTCGCCCGTCTTATAAAGACCCAACTGAGAAACGGAGAAACAGAGAACCAGGGTAAGAGAAGGGCCTAGAAACATAGACGTGTGTTATTAAATCGGTAAATTCATGCGGAATGGTAAAGAATTCAGCAAATGGTGTTTGGGCCACCTGGATCTCCTGGTTAATTAAAAAAAAAAAAAAACAACAACAACCCACAAGCCAACTCCTGCTCCTTGTCCCAACCCGAACTAAATCCCAGCATCGCATCTCCCTGCCACATCCTCACCACTATTGTCTTGTCATCCTTCCCAGGGCCAGTCCCACTGGCTTGGCTACCTGGAGATGAGCAACCCATAATAGTTAGCAAGCCCAGGGAGGAGTGAAGACCATGGCCTTTAGGTAGGTAGGAGCCAGGACGGGCTTTTACCACCAGCTGTCACAGGAGGAGGAGGGGAGGAAGGCTGGAAGGAAAGAGCTCGAAGGAAGGCTAAGAGTGGGGAGTCTCCATCCTGATAGGCAGGGAGTAGAAGGTGCAAAGACGCAGAGCAGGGGCCAGCAAGATGGCTCAGTGGTTAAGGCACTTGCCTGCAAAGCCTAACTATTGGAGTTTGATTCCCCAATGTCCATGGGAAGCCAGATGTACAAAATGGTGCATGCATCTGGAGCTCTTTTGCAGAGGCTGTAGGCCCCGGCACACCCATTCTGTCTGTCTCTCTTCTATTTCTCTCTGCTTGCAAATATATATATATATATTTTAAGTCACAAAGTAGGCAGATTTTGTTAAGGGAAACGATTTTCTTATGGCCTTATAAACACTTTCTCTACATAAGAATATTACACATAGTATATTTTTTCTTATTTTACCATTTGACTTAATTTTAGCATGCTTTCTGAATAAAAATTTAAAATTTTTGAGCCAGGTGTGGTGGCACACACCTTTAATTCCAGCACTTGGGAGGCAGAGGTAGAAGAATCACCGTGAGTTGTAGGCCACCCAGGGACTACACAGTGAATTACAGGACAGCCTGGACTAGACTGAAACCCTACCTCAAAAAAAAAAAAAGTAAATTTTTTGTTTGTGTTTATTTGAGAGTGACACACAGGTAGAGAAAGACAGAGGCACAGGGACAGAGAGAGAATGGGCGCATCAGGGCTTCCAGCCACTGCAAATGAACTCCAGATGCATGTGCCATCTTGTGCATCTAGCTTACGTGGATACTGGGGAACCAAGCCTTGAACTAGGATCCCTAGGCTTCACAGGCAAGCACTTAACCGCTAAGCCATCTCTCTAGCCCTAATTTTTTTTTTTTTTTTGAGGTAGAGTCTTGCTCTAGCTCAGGCTGACCTGGAATTTACTATGTAATCTCCCGGTGGCTTCAAACTCATGGTGATCCACCTACCTCTGCCTTCTGAGTGCTGGAATTAAAGGTGTGTGCCACCATGCCTGGCCCAAAATGTAAATTTTCATGTAGTTAGGTCTACCCCTCTTTTTCTCTATGAGTTTGACCTTTGGTGCTGTACTTGAGGTAGGTAGCCATAGACACTTAGATCATATTTATACTGGGGACTTGGTCTCATGATGTACCTTTAACTGTCCCCTGCCCATTTGTCTACAGTCACGCCTGGATGTCACATGCATCAAGAGGGGCTTGAGAGCCCCATCTCTAAAGAACAAAAGACTAGAGTTTCAGAAATGTGTGCCTTCTGAACAGAAGAAAAGTTTAAAAATAGGGAAAAAGGACATTTCAAGCCATCCGGAATTGGTTTTGGTATAAGGTAAGAAGGCAAGTCATGATTTTACTTCTGTTACATAAATGTCCCTACAACATCATGATACTTGCAATAATGTCTGATGTCTGCACATTTGTTTCCGGAATTCCCCAGCCTGTCCTGATGATGGAGGCGGCCCTTCTGTGAGTGGCTTCTTGCTTCTTGCTCAGAGAGGTGAGCCAGCTCTCGGTGCCTCCTCTGGGGTCCCACTCTGCCTAAGGAGTCTTGGAGCCTATCTGTGCTCTTGGCTAGGTGGGAGAGTAGTATTGACGCACCAAATCTACCTAGCGCCCAGTACCTTCACGGTCAGCTCACCCAGTTCCCAAAAGGAAATGGAGGACGTGTGGGCTGGGAAGGGGGCAGCAGCTCCCAGAAGGCAGACATGGACAGGCCCTGGCAAGATTATGCTGGCCACAGCCCAGGAGATTTGGGGGAGGGGTGGCCAGATAGGGCTGAGATAGAGGGCAGCATTAGGGCTGAAGCTGGGTAAGGGATTATTTGAATCCCACTGCTAGCCAGCCCCTGGCAAGCCTAAGAGGCTGGATTTACTTCTCTGGGCTACACAAGGCTGGGCAATTAGGTCTCTGTCTGCCCTTGCTTCTGCTGGGGCATTCTTAGAGCAACTGATCAGGTGGGAGGATGGGATGAGACCCAGCCTGCAGGTCTGTCTGGCTCCTCCTTTGGGCCCTGGGTTATAAGGCCCAAAAAGGAACAATTCATGTACACTCCCAAACGGGTGTCTTAGGCATCCAGCCACTCAAGCCTGTGTGCTGCTAGTGCCCTTCCAGAGGAGCTGAGAGGGCTTCTGGGCCCTGAAGACCAGTGGCAGCCAGGTCTTATTAGAGCCAAGAATGCTCCGCTCCCTGCACTCCCATAGACCAGTTTCTCGTGGCCACCAGGGTGGCCATCTCTTTGTTGTCGTCCACTCTGCACCATCCCATTGCATAAAGGGGGTGGGTTGTCTGTTCCCACGGCCCCAGAGAGAAGAATGCCAACCTAGGGAAATCTGTAGGAAGGGCACACTTTCCTCAAGGTTGGACAGGGGTGGGGTGGGGGTGGAGAGTCACTTCTTAGCACAAGAGGCTCATGGGTACCAGTTCTCTAGTCTAGCAAGCAAGGGGAGGCCAAGAGGACCCCGGGCTTGGCCTGAGGTCCTGGCCAGTCTTGGGGAAGGGAAGCTTTGGCTCCCTGGCCAGCAGCACACAGCTGTGTCTGGCTGAATGCAGTCACATCATGGAGCCCACCTTAAAGGACTTTATCAACACGTCTACCCTGGGGCCAGGTATAGTGGCGCACACCTTCAATCCCAGCACCCCGGAGGCTGGGGTAGGAGGATCGCTGTGAATTCAAGGCCACCCTGAGACTACATAGTGAATTCCAGGTCAGCGTGGAAAACCAAAACAAACAACAACAAAAACCCTAAAAACGAGTCAACCCGGATGTGCGGAGTACAGCCATTCTCCTTTACTCCCACATACTAGATCGGGGCCCACAGCGCTGACAGGACAGGAAGTGGGGGGCAGCTGGGAAACTCCCCCCTCCTGCTGGCTCACCTACAAAAACCTAGTATCAGCTCCAAGGGTGGCTTGGAGGTCCTATGAGCTGAGCCAACATCCTGCCCTGCTGACTGCAACCAGGAGGACGCCATGACAGGCTTCGGAGCCCTCAGTAGGCCTAAGTTTCTGTTTCCCGGCAAGGTCTCAGTTTTTATTTTCTGGTAAGGGTGGGTTTAACACTTACTGGAAACTGATGCGCCACACATTCCTGTAGTCATAGATAAATTCCATTCCCCTAGCCCCAGCCCGCCAAAATCCTAAGCCAATCAGAAGAGTACAAGTGCAGTTACTGTTTAAATCAACCAATCATGTGCCATCCCCTTCTTCTATGTTCAAATCCCTATGCAAACCCTGCCCTCCCACTACTCGGGGGCTCTTGTACGGATCCACTGCGTTGGTGAAGCCAAGAGTCCGAGCTTAAGCCCGACATAAAGCTCCTTGCCCTTGCATACGTGTTTGGTTCTCCTTGGTGGTCACTGGGGGCACCGAGGACTGGGCATAACAGGCAGCACTGGCCCACGGTGCTGCGCAAGCCAAGGGGACAGGGCAGGAAGGTCAGCGGCTCAGTTCTCTTGAGGGGCGGGGCTCTTCAGTGAGTTCAGGGGAGAGAGAGAAGTGTGAGAGGAAGCGGATGGCGGGAATGGTGGCTTTATGCTGAGCAGATGAGCTACTCGGGAGTAGGAAAAGCTGGCTCGTGTGGCAGGGCGGAAAGGGATGGACTACCATGTCAGGAGAAGCTCCCTTCCCATCCCAGGACAGAGGCCACCACGGCTGGGCAGGTTGATCCAGCCCTACTCCGACCCACTGTGCAATCTCCAGAGGGGTCTGGGAATGGCTTCCATTTGTAAAGGCTAAAAACCATGGGATGATGGGACAATCTGAGATTCTTTTGTGTCCATCTGTGTAAGGGGTGGGGGGACATGGAGAGGCCAGAGGTCAACCTCCAGTATTGTTTCTCAGGTACTGTCCACTTTTTTTTTTTTTTTTTTTTTTTTTTGAGATTAGATCTCTTAGTGGCTGGAATTTATAAAGGAGGCTAGACTGGCTGGTCAGTGAGTCCAAGCGATCCGCCTGTCTCTGCCTCTGCAGCACTGGGATCACAAGTGCATGCCACCACACTGGGCTTTTTCTTTTCTTTCTTTTTATTTGACACAGAACAAGAGAGAATGGGTGTGCCAAGGCCTCTAGCCACTGCAAACAAATTCCAGATGCATGTGCCTTATAACACTGGGATTTTTATTTCTTTTTCCTTCTTTCTTTCTTTCTCTCTTTCTTTCTTTCTTTTGTTATTGTTTTTGGCTTTTTAGAGGTAGGGTCTTGCTGAAGCCCGGGCTGATCTAGAATTCACTATGTAGTCTCAGAGTAGTCTCATGGCAATCCTTCCTCTGCCTCCAGAGTGCTGGGATGAAAGGCGTGCGCCACCACGCCCAGCTAACACTGAGCTTTATTTATTTATTTATTTGACAGAGAAAGAGAGAGAGAATGGGCACGCCAGGGCCTCCAGCCACTGCAGACGGACTCCAGATGTGTGCGCCCCCCCCCCTTGTGCATCTGGCTAACGTGGGTCCTGGGGAGTCAAACCTGGGTCCTTGGGCTTTGCAGGCAAGCGCCTTAACCATTCTGCCATCCCTCCAGCCCTGACACTGAGCTTTTTAAATGTGGGTTCTGGGGATCAAACTCAGTTCCTCCTGGTTTTGCACCAAGTGCCTTACCCACGGAGCTTCTATCTCCTCAGCAAAATCTGGGTAGTTCTTTCTGAGCCAGACAAGCCTTCCTTCCTTTCCTACCTGCTGCCCCAGAATTATCGGAGACTCTCAGACTCCACCCACCCCAGACAGGCTGTGATTAGACCTTCTAGTTTCTGGACTCCTTCCCCACCCTTTGTCCGTACCCCCTCCTCCCAGGCCTCAACTCTCCTCTTTCGGTTCCCTGACCTTTCAAGGGCCCTCAGAGCATCCTGTCTGATGTGACCTGGGTGCACATCTTGATAGCGAAAGTTCCAGCTGCTCGGCCCTGCCTCAGGCTCAGGGCCCCTAGCAACACCAGGCCCTTCCTCACATCTGGCCATACTTGGACTCGCTGACTTCCAGCTCCCCAACACAGGCACCCACCGACATACAAATGCCCTGACCACACGCCTACACCACCCCGGGGCTGGGGGCAGGGCTCCTTCCCAGGGAAGCCCCCCCAGCCTAGCTAGGATCACTCCGGGTGGTCTTGGGTGTTGGTTCATGTCTGCTCTCCCACCAGCGTGGGAGCCTTTCCAGGACGGGGAGAATCAAGTGTGATACATCTGTGACCTCAGAGCAGACGTCAGGATGGGCCTGCCGATTGGATATCTATCGGAATACATCCCAGACCAGCCCACTAGGTATGGAAGAGGAAGAGGGCACAGGCTGGAAGTGTGGGCAGGGGGGTGGGTGGGCTGGGCTGCTTGCTGATCCCTCAGCTTGAACAATTCACTCTTCTTGGAGCGCTATCTGTAAGGCGCAGGGGATCAATTAAGATCATAACAGCCTTCAGAAAGCAGACATACAGCAAAAGTGCAAGAGAGCTGACTACCATAATCTGCCTCTTTAGTGTCTGGCTGGGAAGCTCCTCCAGGCCTCTAACCTAGATCCCTCCTGCTATGGACTCCGGCTCGGACATTGCTGCACACACACATCCTCAGGGGGTCTCCTGGGGGCGGGGGTGGGGGAGTGGGAGAGCAGTCTTCTGTCCTACCAAGCCCTTAACTGGCAGTATTAAGAGTAATGAGTCACAGACAACAGCCAATTAATTATCCCCAGTTATAAAAAGCTCTGTTTCCCTGCCTTGCTGCTGGGTGAGCAAGCCCCTGCTGCCAAGCTTGGCCACGCCCTCAGCCCTCACCCTGGGGGCAGGAGAGGTCATTTCAGCTCTGTGCTCCCCCCCCCCAACCCGTGGTCCAGTGTGTATGTTGGGGAGGGCGGCACAGCAAAGGCTCCAAGAGCAGCACAGCGGCAGGAGGGTACGGGAGCGAGGGGCTCCTTCCCAAGCACCATGGCCAGGGTCCACCTCGCTGCCAGGCCGGCCTGACCAGGGAGCTGCGGGGGGATTCCAGCCGACCTTGTGTCACCTCCAGCACCTTTACCAGGGCACTTCCTGGGTCCCTTCTAGGTCCCCTTTCTTCTCCTCCCAGTGAGCTCTCATTCTGCACACGGGCGAACACGTGCCTCCTGAGCCTGGTGCTACAGGCCCGCCGTGACGTCCTGTGTGGAGCTCCGTGTCTGATTTCTCCATCCACGAAATGGGCGCACAGTCGGACACAGCCCACAGGGATGCTGGGACAATTAACTGGGCAGTACACGGAACCCGTTTCTCTCTGTATTCAGCAGGTGCTCAATAAAGCTTACCATGATTTCCATGCTTCATTCCCAGCTGAGAAAAGAAGGCAATGTTGGGCTGGAGAGAGGGTTTAGCAGTTAAGGCACTTGCCTACGAAACCCAAGGACCCAGGTTCAACTCTCCAGGACCCACGTAAGCCAGATGCACAAGGGGGCACATATGTCTGGAGTTCTTTTGCAATGGCCGGAGGACCTGCGGCACCCATTCTCTCTCTCTTCTTCTTCTCTCTGTCTCTCTCTACTCCCTCTTTTTCTCTCTCTCAAAATAATATAAATAAATAAATAACCTTTTTAAACAAGAAGGGAATGTCGTGGTGACTTGCCCACCTGGCTGCCTCCCACAGTTTCACAGATGAGGCCCAGAAAGGAGGGCTTCTGTGAGTCTGAGGATACACAGTGGGGAAGGGGTTCCAGGCCCTCAGCAGCCCCTCCCCTGGGAAAGGCCTCTCCTTCCTAGAGCTAACAGTAGTCTCTGTTGCCAAGCAGAATGCACAAAGCTTTTTCTCTACACCCCAGATTGCTGTCCCCTTCACTGGGCTCAGAGAGAAAGCCCAGCACAGCCTAGTCACTGTCCTGGTCCAGCTGTGGCAGGAGGGACGAGAGAGGAGTGGAGAGAAAGGCTGTTCGTGCCAGCGGGGGAGGAGGCGGTGGGTGCGCTAAGGCAGCGTGCAGCCTCAGCTGTGTCTCAGGTTGCCTGAGGTGAGCCAAGCCTGTACCACACAAGCTTCCGCTCAAAGGCTGGGCTCATATCTTCCTCTTAGAGCCCTGTGCTGTATGACCAAAAACCTCACTTCATGGCCTAGGAAGGCAGACCTGGGTCTGGCAGGGGAGACAGAGACACCTTCTTCTAAGCCTGCCCTGATGGTCAGAGGGCTTTCTATTGGAAGACCATCCTAATACTGCCTCAGTTTTCTCCCACCTCGTTTCCTCCCACCTCACATTCTGCCCATCACTGATGTGTGACCTTGGTTCAGTCACTATCCTCCCTGGCTTGTTTCCCCACAGGCCACTAGGAGGACCAGGAACAGCTAGCTGTGTGTCAGCATAGCACTGGCTCACAGAGCACATGAGGTGCCAGCCACGGGAAAGCCAGGCCAGGGAGGCCTGCTACCTGCCCGCCAGCCCCGAGGCAAGGTGGGCTCAGGAGTAAAGTCGATGGGCCAGAATGCTTAAGTTATTGACCCGGCCCCTTCCATTTCAGTGACGGAGAACCCAGGCTTCGTGTTTGAAATGACTCGTCCTAACATCTACTCCCACATGGCACTGTGCTGGGTACCTCACGTGTCAGCCCATGGGCAGCAAGTATTATAACCCCCTGGTTATAACAAGAGCTCATGGGCCAGTGGAAGAGGTGCCATTGACCTTGAGTTTGTCAGTTCTGGTCCTATCTCTCCCTTGCAGGGAACTTTTTTTTTTTTTTGGCTTTTCTAGGTAGGGTTTCACTGTAGCTCAGGCTGATCTGGAATTCACTACGTAGTCTCAGGGGGCCTCAAAATCACGGTGATCTTCCTACCTGTGCCTCCCAAGCGCTGGGATTAAAGGCATGTGCACCACCATGCCCAGCTTACTTTATTTACTTATTTATTTTTTATTTTTGGATTTGCAGGGAAACTTTGTTCACCCAAGAGGGAAAGGCTATCCCACGTGGTACCCAGAGGGCATCCCAGGATCCCAGCTCAGGCTGAGGCCAGGGTGGGAGATGGGCTCTAGTACCCGCACTGCCAGGGCTGCTCTGCGGCCTTGGCTGGGCCTCTTTCTCTCATTTGCCTCGGTGCTGGGAATGGGGACATGGTAAGAAACCAGGCCTAGGTCCTCTCTTGTTATTATTAATATTTCGTAGGGTCTCGCTCTAGCTCAGGCTGACCTGGAATTCACAATGGAGTCTCAGGCTGGCCTCAAACTCGCAGCGATCCTCCTACCTCTGCCTCCCAAGTGCTGGGATTAAAGGTGTGCACCACCATGCCTGGCCTAGGTCCTGTCTTGTGATCTTCACTTGTTGCCATTTGGGGGGGTCACAGCCAGGCTTCTGACTTGGTCAAGTACTCAATCCTCCCCAGCACAGGGAAGAAGACAGCAGACAAGTGGACAAGTATTCAGAACTGTCCATCTAGACAGCCTGGCACACTTAACCTTGGACCTCAGCCACCACACCTTTGGCTCCGCAGTCTGTTTGAGGCTGGTGAATTCTGAGGCTAGCTTCTTTGTTCAGACAAGCAAGAGGGAGGAGGCAAGCTGGTTCCCAGGCAGCAAAGCTTTTAGATAAACACCACACAGGAATTGGGTTCCTTCAGAGAAGAAACCAGATCCACTGGCCGATAACGCCGCGGGGTTAGGAATAAAGCTCAGCCCGGCCCGGGAGCCAGCACTGAGGCCTCTTTATCCGGCTTAGCACTTGCTGCCAGCCCTGGCAGGCTGGTGGCTCAGGTGACTGGGGCACTGGTGCCAGCCTGTGGCCACAACAGCTCCCAAGCTCCGAGGTGCCTGGGCCCACCTCCTCACCTTCCTGCCATCACCCACCTGCCCTTCCAGAAGCTTTGAACTTCAGTTCTCCCAAGGGTGACCCTTTCCTCTCTCACGCTGCCTCTTCCTGCAGCAGACCATCTTGGTTAACAACCTCCCATATCCATGGTAGGATGGGTTCTGCCCAGTTCCATCTGGCCAAGGGGTGAGGGTGGGGCACAGGAATCACTATGGGCCTGTTATAGGGAGGGAAGCCCCGGATCCTGGAAAGGGTCGCTGGCCTGTACGGCTCCGCGGAGGAACCGACAGCTGAGCTCGGGTCTCGCCAGCACTGGGGCCTTTACCTCCCGAGTCCGCCCCAAGGCTGCGGCTGCTCACCGGCGTGGTGTCATCGTGTGAGCGCTGGTAGCGCTTCCAGCGGCAGCCGTAGATGCCCGTGAGGCAGGAGAGGCACAGCTGTGGCTCGTAGTACTGTAGGGGCTGGTGTCTCACCATGCTCGTGCCCGCGACCCTGGTGCCTGGCCCTCAAGCGCCCATGGAGGGCCCCGGCTGGCCCTGCAAGAGAAAACGCAGGACTGTAAGGCAGGGGAAGGGTGATGAATTGGATCCAGCACTGCAGAAGTCACTGTAGCATAGTTTAGCTTCTGCTCAAAGCCCCGCAGTGGGTCCTTTTTTTAAAAAAAAAAAAAAAATTATTTATTTATTTGAGACAGAGAGAGGAAAGGAGGGAGAGGATGGGAGGGAGGGAGAGAATGGGTGTGCAAGGGCCTCCAGCCGCTGCAAATGAACTCCAGATGCATGTGCCTCCTTGTGCATCTGGCTTACATGGGACCTGGAGAATTGAACCTGTGTCCTTAGGCTTTGCAGGCAAGCGCCTTAACTGCTAAGCCATCTCTCCAGTGGGTCCTTTATCATCTGGGGTGAGGGTCACCGTGGTAGCTCCCTGGAACCTCTCCCTGCCACCCAGCCATGCCCTTATCCTCCCTGTTCCTCCCCCTCCAGTCATGCTGACCTGTCCCATGTTTGTCACACTTGCTTACCAGGGTACTGTTTCGTCTGCCTGAAAGGCTCTTCCCTTAGAAAGCTGCATGGCTCCCTGTCTTCTCCTCTTGTTTTATTTTTCCCCTCAAATGTTCGTGAGAGTTAGTGCCTCTCTTTCTTCCTTCCCTCCCTCCCACCTTTTCTCTCTCCCCATTTCTCTCAATAGGCTGGCCTTGAACTTTCAATCCTCCTGCCTCTGTCTCCCGCATGCTGGGACGATAGGCATGGCCCATCGCTCTCAGCTAATGAGGCTCTTCCAGATGGCCTCTTACAAAACTGGAACCTGCCCTGCCCCACGCCTCCTCCCACATTCTAGACTTCTTTCAGCGTCATGTGTTTGCTTTGTTTGTTTGCCTGCCTGCCCCATGGTAAGTTCCACGAAGATGGAGGATTTTTGTCTGTTTTAGTCTCTGCTGAATCCCCCGTAACTGGAACAGAGCCTGGCGATAGTAGACTTTCCAAATAAACATTTTATAATATATTATCATAAAAGCTGATATTCACTGAGTGCTTAAAATACAGCGGGCCCTGCAGAATGCCACGCAGGCTTTCTTCCCGCTCACTGTCACAACCACCAGAAGTGGTGGGTACTGCGTCCCAAACCATCTGCAGTAAAACAAGCTAAGACTCAGACGGACTAGGAACCTGCTACGGCACCACAAGTGATCCTTCTCTGGGCCCATGGGGGCTCCAGGGCTGGTGGGGCCTGTAAGGCGTTGGTGGAGCAATGCGAGGTATCTTGAGAGTCAAGCCACTGCTGCCCAGGGCTTCTTGGCACCCTGGAGACACTCCCCAGGACTTAGCCTGCCAGGGCCAGCGTTGATCAAGTGACCAGGAGAACTGGGCACCATCTGATCCTCAGCCCCAGTGAGGAGGTCACCGGTGGGCAGATGTAAGGAGCTGCTTGTTCCGTGGCCTCCGTGACTCAAAGCCCTGTGTCCTCCAGCAGGCCTTGTCCTCAGCCCTGAGACCATAGGAAGGGGACAGACACACAGTGGTCTCCCAGGTTCTGCCCAAGTGCTTCCCATGCATTCGCGTTATCAGCATCCGCGGGAAGGAAAATTGTTTTCCTCTTGAGGCATAAATACACATACCATAGAACTCACCCTGTGCCCAGTGTGTTTTTAGCCTTTGGTCTTTTAGTATGTTCATGGAATTGTGCCTAATTCCTAGCCACTGCTTCCTGTTTCCAGACACTTCCATCAGCCCAGCAATCCCCCATTCACATTAGACCCCACGTTCCCGCCACATTCACCATAACCTGCTCCCAGGCCTGGCAGCCACCATGCCCTTTTTGACCCTATGGATTTGCCAGTTCTAGGTATTTCACATCATGGAACCATGGAACATGGCCTTTGGGCTCTTACTTCTTTCATTTAACCTAATGTCTTCCAAGTTCATCCATGTTTTAGCATGCGTTAGTACTTCTTATTTCTTTTTGCCTTTTTTTTTTTATGAAAGAGAGAGAGGGGGAGAAAGAGAATTGGTGCACCTGGGCCTCTAGCCACTGCAATTGAACTTAGCACATGTGCCACCTTGGGCACATGTGTGACCTTGTGCATGCGTGACTTTGTGCATGCGTGACTTTGTGCGTCTGGCTTACATGAGACCTGGGGAATCAAATGTGGATCCTTAGGCTTCACAGGCAAGTGCCTTAACCATTAAGTCATCTCTCTAGCCTATCTTTTTTCCCATTTTTCTTTTTTTGAGACTGGACTTGAACTTTTCTAAACAAATATTTTATTGGGCTGGAGAGATGGTTTAGTGGTTAAGGTGCTTGCCTGCAAAGCCAAAGGACCCAGGTTCACTTCCCTAGGACCCATATAAGCCAGAGACCCAAGGTGGCACATGCATCTGGAGTACATTTGCAAGAGCTGGAGGCCCTGGTGCACCCATTCTCTCTCTCTCTGCCTTTCTGTCTCTCTCAAATAATAAAAATTATTTATTTGAGGGGGACAGATAGAGAGAATGGATGTGCATGGGCCTCTAGTCACTGCAAACGAATTCCAGATGCATACACCACCTTGTGCCTCTGGCTTTATGTGGGTCCTGGGGAAGTGAACCTAGTTCATTGGACTTTGCAGGCAAGCATCTTAACCATTGAGCCATCTCTCCAGCTCTGAACTTTCTTTCTTTTTTTAAGGCTGGATTTGAACTTGACATGTAACGTTATGTTATTGCATACATGTGATATGTAAGTGTATGGTGGGCCTGCATGAGTGTGTGTTTGCATCTATGTGTGCATGCATGTGGGGACCAGAGGCTCTGACATCAGGTATCTTCTTCAAAGGACCTCCCAGAGCCCAGAGCTCATCAATTTGGCTGGTTTAGCTAGGCAGCTTGTCTCTCAGGATCTGTCTCCACCTCCTGAGTGCTGGGATTATAGGTGGGCTGTTATGCCTACCTATCATTTACATGGGTTCCGAGGATCCGAACTCAAGTCCTAACACTTGCATAGTGACCGCCTTACTCACTGAGCTATCTCCTCAGCTCTCCATGTGAGGCTGGCCTTGAACTCTTGACACTGCTTCAGCCTCCTGAGTGCTGAGATTACAGGTAAGTGCCCTCATGCTCAGCTACCATTTCTTGAATACTTGAATAATAATTCCATTGTATGGCCAGTCTACGTCTTTTTTTAAATTTTTTGTTGTTTATTTTTATTTATTTGAGAGTGACAGAGAGAAGGAAGCAAAGACAGAGAGAGAGAGAGAATGGGTGCACCAGGGCTTCCAGCCACTGCAAACGAACTCCAGACACGTACACCCCCTTGTGCATCTGGCTAACGTGGGTACTGGGGAATCGAGCCTCGAACCGGGGTCCTTAGACTTCACAGGTAAGCACTTAACAGCTAAACAATCTCTCCAGGCCCCAGTCAACATCTGGTTTACCCATTCATCAGTTAGTGGGTATTCCTGGTTGTTGGAATTCATTGTTGGCAGTAGATTAGCTAGGACATGCGGTAATTCTTACATGTGACACTTAAAAACTTATTGATTTCAGTTATGTTGGGGGGCACATGTGTCACAGCATGTATGTATGTGGAGGTCAGAGGACAACTTAGAGGTAACTGTGCTCCACCTGCTTTGTGACAGGGTCTCTCGCTACAGTGAATGACACCAGACTACAAAATGTCAGACTGGCTGATCAGTGATTCCTGGCTCTGTCTCCCACAGTGCTAGGCATAGTAGGATCACGGATGCATGGACCACTTTGTATCCAGCTTTATGTGGGGCTGGGGGAACTAAACCCTGGCCAGCAGGCATTGCAAAGAAAGTACCTTTAACCCACTGAGCCATCTCCCCAGCCTCACATGTGACATTAACGCTGAAGTGGTGGTTGCCATTTTACATTCTCAAAGCATTATCTTTACCATCCTCACTTTACACACGAGAACTCCCAAACACTCAAAGACTTAGCCACTCACCAAAGGTCACACAGCGAAACCAGAATTCACTTTTGGGCAGTCTGACTCTGATTCTAACCTGAGCCTTGGCAAACCATAATCACCACAGGCCCACTAAATCTGACCTGATGCCTATTTTTGTGCAGCTTGAAATGTAAGAATGGTTTTGACATTAAAAAAAAAAAAAAATCATTGGGGAAACAAAATCAAAACAGGAATATCTTGTGACACACGAAAATCTACGCCACTGACATGTCAGTGTCCGTAAATAAAGCTTTACTGGACATCACCCCAACCGGGCACTGATGCTCGCTCTGAGGTTGTTTTAATTAGAACGGCACAGTGAGTGGTTGCCTCAGGGACCATAGGGCCTGCAGGGCCCAAAATACTTCCTGTCTGGCCCTTCCGAGGGTGGGACACACTGTCAGCCAGTAGCCTGCTTTTTCCCAGCCAATGCTGTAAGCATGGCTGTGAAGGAGAGAGGACAAGGAGACAGTGGACCAGTGCTGGGTGCTGGGTGCTGGGTGCTGGGTGCTGGGTGCGGGGGGGACTGGTCTACTCCCTGCCAGCAATAGTGCACTGAGTCCTGTGAGATGGGCTCCTTTCGGTCAGGCCCACCACAGGGGACCAGCTGGCTTCAGGCCCCGGCCTCCCTTCCTCCCTGACACCTGCTGGGAACCTTCCTGGTGCAGTCTCTACACCAGGGGCTGTCCCGGAGACCTGTGGGGACATGCTGGGCGGCTGTGGGGGCCCCCTGAGCCGTAGAAGTCCAAGACTGGGGGCAGTGCAAGGTCACGATGCTCTGTGAGGCTTAGCTCTCTGAGACTAAGGAGGCAAGGGGAGGGATTGGGAAGGGGCTGGTGCATGGGTGGGGGTGCCCTCGTCTTTATTCTGCTCCAAAAATGGGGAGCTTAAGCCAGGCGTGGTGGCGCACGCCTTTAATCCCACAGCACTTAGGAGGCAGAGGTAGGAGGTAGGAGGAGTTTGAGGCCACCCTGAGACTACATAGTGAATTCCAAGTCAGCCTGGACCAGAGTGAGACCCTATCTCCAAAAACAAAAAACAAAAACAAAGAAAGAAGGAAAGAAAGAAAAAGAAAAACTTTGAGAGCTTTGTGTAATCACAAAGGCACGCCCACATTCCCAGCCTTCCAGAGAGGTTAGAAAAAACAGAGGCCACAGTCAGAGAGCCAGAGCTTATCTGGTTTACCCCTAAGATTAGGTCCTCCACTGTCACATCAGCCACCATATCTATGCCGCATGTCTCTCCCCGCAACCCCTGTTGAAATGCAGTGAGAAGCCCAGCTTTATCCTGCCTTGACCACTGACCACCTCTGTGGTGGGCCCACTCAGGGCTCTTCCCTGGGCCTCCATCTGTGAATCTGTAAAAGCCTGAGAGCCTATGGGGGCAGGGATGCCTCGCTGCATGGACCAAGGCTCAGCAGGTGAATACTGGGAGCCCAGCCAGGCTCCCTGGCCTGTGCATTCCTTTCCCAGGCCCCTGGGATTACTGCCCTCCCAGTCACCTCATTAGGACGCACCCAGGAATGGAGCCGCCACTTTCATCTGCAAAGAGGGCAGTAGAAGTGTGGATCCCGCCTGGCCCGAGGCTCAGCTGATCCTGGCTTTGGGCCTCTCCTCTTGCCCCAGGTACATGTTTATCCTATTTGCAGCTCTCTCGCTCCTGGGGAGATGCACTTCTCCATGGCTTCAGTGATGAGACCTGGCCAAGGCCACCTAGTCTCTGCTTCTACGAAGACAGCCACTGGCTCCTGATTTGTCCCCAGGGGCTGTCTCCCAGACCCTGCAGACCCAATTCTACCACAATGGCCTCTTCCCCAACCCTGCCTGTCCTAACACCCCTTAAAGCTTGTTCCCCTCTTCCCTGGCTCGGACCTCTCCCCAGCCTCCCTGCTGTGAGCTAGCCTCAGTGCTTCGAGCCTCCATGAAACCCGAGTGCACTTTCCGCCGCCCACCCAGGATCCACAGTGACACTCCTGCTTGGCCTCTGCAGAGCTTGCTGTCCCTTGTCCGGTTAGCTCCCCCGAGCCCCCCAAGTTATTTAGAGGCCTTCCAACCCTCCCACAGCCCTGCAGTTTCATTGCTCTTACCTGGGACCCAGTATGAACACTGTTGACATGCCTGACCCCCTTGCCAGATGGCTCGATCACCCCATAGTCCCAGTGGCCACCGCAGCAAGAAGAGGAGGTAAGCAGAGGTCTCCTGGGCTGAGTTTCAGAGGAGGACCCAAGAGTTCTGTCCACTTTTAAAGATGCGGCTCAGACACTGGGCAGCTGATAACCAGACAAGCTCTGAGAGCTCTCGTTCTTCCTGCCCGTCCCTAGCCCATCAACACCCTCTCCCTCTCCAGCCAGCCTAATGGCATCACTCAGCAGCAAGTGATTTCTCCAAGTCACCCCATAGGACAGCTGATGCTGGCCAAGTGCCTGCGAAGTCCTCTGTTGATAAGAGAAGGCCCCTCCCCAGCCAAAGTCCTGTGTTCTGTCTGAACACTGGGCCCTGCCTCTGGCTTCCCCAGCCTCCTGCTTGCATAGGGGAGTGAGTCCCTCAGGTGGCCTCGGGGACTCAGGTGGGACGGGAAGGATGCACCCCAGTGCTAATGTCTTCTGCCACCCGGCCCTCCTACAATGCACCGATCCTATGTCCCCGCTCCT
The DNA here is from genome assembly GCF_020740685.1 of Jaculus jaculus. NCBI lineage: Eukaryota > Metazoa > Chordata > Mammalia > Rodentia > Dipodidae > Jaculus > Jaculus jaculus. Next base: position 167,584,075 of record NC_059104.1, on the reverse strand, counting down.
TCTCCTTGTATCTTCTGGGGGTGATGAAAATATTAATGAATGGCAGTGGGTGTGTGACTGTAAACATGCCAAAAAACGCTGAATCGCGTTCTTTAAATGGTAAATTGTGCCGGGTGTGGTGATACAAGCCTGGAATCCAAACACTCAGGAGGCTGAGGCAAGAGGATCATGGATATGGGTAGCCTAGCCTATATAGTGAGTTTCAAGACAACCAAGACCATATAGAGAGAATCTATCTCAAAAAATTAAAAAAATACACACACACACACACACACACACACACACACACACACACATTTCAACAAAACAGGCACTCTTTAGTATATAATACAGGTGTTTTTTCTTTTTTTTTTTTTTTTTGGTTTTTCGACGTAGGGCCTCACTGTAGCCCAGGCTGACCTGGAATTCACTATGTAGTCTCAGGGTGACCTCGAACTCAAGCAATCCTCCTACCTCTGCCTCCTAAGTGCTGGGATTAAAGGCGTGCGCCACCATGCCCAGCTGATTTTTTTTTTTTTTTTTTTTTGAGGTAGAGTTTCACTCTAGCCCAGGCTGACCTGTAATTCACAATGTAGTCTCAGGGTGGCCTCAAACTCATGGTGATCCTCCTACCTTTGCCTACCAAGTGCTGGGATTAAAGGCGTGCACCACCACGCCCAGCTACATACTATAGATTTTATCTAATGAAGCTGTTTCTCCTCGTAAGTGGCCAGGCCTAAAGATTAATTGAATATTATCTAAACTAGTGTGGAAGTGCTTGTCAGGCCAGCGATGGCAGCACCAGAAGGGACAATGGCCTGGGGTCCTCGTTGTTTCTGGGTCCCCTTTCATTCCGGCCCAGGCTGGAGTCTCCAGGACCGAAGGATTCTGGAAGTGTTCTATTCCCTCGCAAGAGATCTTCTACTCAAATTAACTTTCATTCTTTCTGTAAATGCAATCCCAACCCAAACCCTTGACTGGTACCAGTGCATTCCTAGCGTTCCTAGTACTTAGCAGGTTTTAAATACTCAATAAACGTGCTCCAGGAACGACGGAACCAACACCTGCACAGTGTGACTGCCACTACTACTGGTCACAGCAGTTACTGTCCATCCTGCTGCCACCTGTCTCCTGGGAGACGTGGCAGGTACCGCGGGGGAGGAACGTTCTGGAAACCCACTGCCCACGTGTCCCTCCTGTCGTGCGGAGATCGGCCACGTCACGTACAGACGGAAACTGAAGTGCGCTAACTCACACGGCGATGACGGGAACATTGTTCAGCGACAAGAAACAAGCAGGCCGGGCATGGTGGCCCGTAAACCCAGCACTGGCAAGCTGCTATCATCGGAAGATCACAGGTTCAAGGCCAGCTAAGACCATATGGTGAAATTCTACCTCAAAACCCCCAAGCACTAGAGGAAAAAGAGCCTAGTAAGCGGAGGAAAATCTAGAAGCACAATGCTAAGTGACGGAAGCCAATCTGAAAAGGCTATTGACCATCTAGAACCCGTGAGAAACTAAGGAGATGGCAAAAAGATCAGTGGCTGCTTGGGGCTCGGTGGAGGGGGCGGGGGGACCAGGTGGGGCACAGTGCGCATGTCAGGCTAGCTGCACTATTCTGTATGACTCAGTAATGCTGGACGTTGTCACACTTGTCCAACCCCAGAGGATGTATGTGGTGGTTTGATTCAGGTGTCCCCCATAAACTTAGGTGTTCTGAATGCTAGCTCCCCAGCTGATGGAGATTTGGGAATTAATGCCTCCTGGAGGGAGTGTATTGTTGGGGGCGGGCTTATGGGCTTTATAGCCAGTTTCCCCTTGCCAGTGTTTGGCACACCCTCCTGTTGCTGTGTTCCACCTTACGTTGGCCGGGGGTGATGTCCACCCTCTGCTCATGCCATCGTTTTTCCCTGCCATCATGGAGCTTCCCCTTGAGCCTGTGAGCCAAAATAAATCTCTTTTTCCCAGAAGCTACTCTTGGTTGGGTGATTTCTAACAGCAAAGCGAACCGGACTGCAACAATGTACAACACAGGAGGGAGCCTTAATGCCAACTATTCACTTTTTGATTAATTGTAGTGTGTCAATACTGGTTCATCAACTTAACAAATGTTCCCCAGTAACATAAAAAAAGTAAAGAACGGGGGAAGGATAGGATGGAGGAAGTGTGTGGGGCCTTTGGCTTTTCAATCAGCTTTTCTTTTTTCAAAAATTTTTATTTATTTATGAGAAGGGGGAAGAGGGAGAGAATTATGTGGGTACTGGGGACTTGAACTTGGGTCCTTAGGCTTCTCAGGCAAGTGCCTTAACCGCTAAGCCGCCTCTCCAGCCCTCAATTAACTTTTGTTATGAGCCTAAAACCGATCTTTTAAAAGCCTGTTAGAGAGCTGGGGAGATGGCTCAGTAGGCAAAAGCACTTGTCATGCAAGCATAATGGCCTGGGAAGGCCTGAGTTTTACCCTCAGCAGCCATGTCAAAAGCTGGGCATGGTCACGCATGCCTGTCGCTCTAGTCCTGCAAGGAGCAGACTAGAGAATCGCTGGAGCCAGCTGGCCAGTCAGAAGTTAGACTAATTGAAAGTCAACCACCTCCAGGTTCAGTGAGAGTCTCTCAAGGGAATAAGATGGAAGAATGACAGAGGAGAACACCCGACATTCTCCCCTTGCTTCTACATGCATGCACATGGGACACAGCATCTTTACAGCCGCTATACACACACACACACACACACACACACACACACACACACACACACACAAACACACACCCCTAAGTGATTCGCTGAAGACCAAAGCGCTAATATCCAAAGAAAGACCCTGAAGCTGGGTGCTGACTGAAGCCCAGGCTGTCCCTGGCAGCAGCCCCCTGGGCAGGCCAGTCCACTGTCATTCCTGCCCACATCCTGGCCGTTGCAGCCTCCGGGGAAGAGCTCAGTGTTTTGGTTGGCTGGGGGCGCCTGGGCCAGGAGCGAGGCCAGGAACGTAGAGGAAGAGGAACCTCCCCCCACCACACACACACACACCCGAGGGTGCCAAGATTGGGGGTGGGACCTGGCTTCTCCACAGCCTCCCGGGCCTCAGGGAAGGAGGCCAAGGCCTCTCCTTGGCCTTGGCTGCTCCTATGGAGGCCTCAACCTTGGCTAAGCCCAGGGATGGTGGTCTGAGGCTGAGCTTGGCCACCACAGGTCACCTCTGTTCTCTGGACAACCTCCAGCCTCACTTTCCCCCCTAGATTATGGTGGGGCGGAGACAGCTAGAATCCCTTGGATGTTCTCCACAGGGCCTTTCCAGCTCTCGGGCTTCTAATGTCCTTTAGCCACACTGGCTCTCTCCTCATCCCCAGGGCAAAGAAAACAGGGCTGCTCAGGGAGGCAGGAGGGACAGGGACCATAGTTCTCCTTGCCCGGATGGCAGAGGGGCCTCTCTGTTCCTTGAACTTAATTGAACTTGGGCATCCTGACTGGAATCACCCCCGGGAGCCTCATTCAACACTAGATAAGAGCCTCAGGAAAGCTTACAATGCACTTGGTTCCACCCCTGACCAGCCTGAAGAGCCTAGTAAGCAGAGGAAAATCTAGAAGCACAATGCTAAGTGACGGAAGCCAATCTGAAAAGGCTATTGCCTGGGCTCTGTCCCTGCCCCAGGGCCTTTGGTAGTGGCCAAGGAATAGGAACATCGGGGCCTGGATCATTCACAGACAGTAATGGCTCTACTTTATACGAAGATCAGGTGTGCAGGGCACACGGCCCCAGTGACTTCTTCCCACAGGGCTGGGAGAGTTCATCTGTGGGACTGTCGCTTGGCCCACTATGGTGTTTCCTCATACTTCTTCCAGACCTTGTAACCCATCCACCCAGTTGCCGGAGAGAACAGCCGAACACACACAGGAGTCTGGGTGCCTGACCTCAATGCCTAGCATTCCCTCGCTTTAGCTCAGGCCACTTCCTCTCCAGGAAGCCTGTCTCAAAGAGCTGGAGTTTGGGCTGGAGAGATGGCTTAGTGGTTAAGATGTTTGCCTGCAAAGCCAAAGGACCCAAGTTCAACTCCCCAGGACCCACATGCATCTGGAGTTCATTTGCAGTGGCTGGAGGCCCTGAGCGCCCATTCTCTCCCTACCTCTTTCTCTCAAAATAAATAAATAAAAATAACACATCCATCCATCCATCTATCTATCTATCTATCTATCTATCTATCTATCTATCTATCTAAAGAACTGGAGTTTCCTTAGGATCACAGAACTTGCCTTCCTGGAGGCTTTGTGGGAGCTATGGAAGGCAGGCTTTGGTGCCCAGAGAGGAGGGGAAAGGACACGTTGGGCAGTAGAGAGTACAAAAGCACAGTAAGAGGCCAGTGGGAGGGCCCAGGGCTTCTTTTTTTTAAAAAAATAATATTATTTATTTGTAAGCAGAAAGAGATAGGGAGAAGAGAGACAGACAGACAGAATGGGCATGACACCAGGGCCTCTAGCCACTGTAGACAAACTCCAGTTGCACGTGCCCCTTGTGCATCTGGCTTAAGTGGGTCCTGGGGAATTGAACCTGTGTCCTTTGGCTTTGCAGGCAAATGCCTAAACCACTAAGCCATCTCTCCAGCCCCAGGGCTTCTTCTTAGGTAGAACCACCGAAGCCCCCTGTGGTTCCATGTGGCAGCCATGGTGGGGGTCTCTGCCAATAGGAGCTTTCCCTCCTTCCAGGGGTCCAGGGGCAATGGAGCACACTCCCAATAGCTCACTAGTGGAACATTTCCCAAAACAGAATAGCCGATCCCAAACCTCTCAAAGAGAGCTCTGAGACACAGGGCTAAACAGGGACATGGGAGACCACTTAAATCTGGGCCTTCCCACTCCTGGAAGCTTGTGAAAAGCCCACCCAGAAAAGTGTAACCTATCCTGGCCCACTCTGTGGGACCCCCTGCAGATTCCATGTATTGCCGTGGCCTGGCTCCATCCGGTGTCTCCTACGGAGACGTCTAGGCTGTCACTATCTCACTGTGGAGATGAACTACTCCTCTCTGGGCCTCTGAGAAAGCCCCGGGCTCTCATGAAATCTATAGAAATCTAAGTTCTCAGGCATCTGCAGGGAGGAGCTGAGGGGGTAGTGCTGGAAGGAGACAGGTGGGAGGCTTCTAAGGTGAACTGACTAGGTGGGCCGGGTGTGATGGCGCACACCTTTCATCCCAGCACTCGGGAGGCAGAGGTAGGAGGATCGCCGTGAGTTCGAGTCTGCCCCGAGACTACATCGTGAATTCCAGGTCAGCCTGGGCTAGAGTGAGACCCTACCTCAAAAACCAAAACAACCAAAACCAAAAAACAAGACGATGACTAGGTGGGCTTCACCCCATTACACCTGCTCATTGTTTGGGGAAAAGTTATTCAGTGGGGGAGGGCTGAAAGCTAGCGCCCTCAAAGAATTAATCGTGCCATAATTAGGCTCATTATGAATCTTCTGGCGAGGTGATGCAGGTCCTTTATTTACCCAACTCTTCGGTCCCTGGAGACTCTGCTCTCACTTCCTCTGGGAGAAGGCTGGGGGCCAAGGCAGCCTGGGCCTTCCTGCAGACCCGTCTCTCCTGCTGTGGGCTCTCACTGGGCAATCTCCCTGCTTCTTTCACTGGAAAGGGTGGCTTCCTCCTGTGGCACCAGCCTGTCCCACCCTCAGGCTCCAAGTGCCCTCAATGACATCACACAGATCTCTACCAAGTGCCAGGCAGCACTCTGAGAGAGGAATTCACCCAGGATCAGTGTGGCCCTTCCCTTCAAGGAGATGACCTCACTGTGGCAACAGAAGCTGCAGTCAGGCTGAAGAGATGGCTTAGGGGCCAAGGTGCTTGCCTGTGAAGCTTAAGGATCCAGGTTTGATTCCCCAGTACCTGTGTAAGCCAGATGCATGCATCTGGAGTTCATTTGCAGTGGCTAGAGGCCCTGGTACTCCCGTTCTCTTTCTCTCTCTCTCTCTCTCATAAATAAAAATACTTTAAATATTATTTCTTAATTTATTTGCAAGGAGAGAGAGAGAGTAAGAAAGAGAGAGAGAGAGAGAGAGAGAGAGAGAGAGAAGTACCAGGCCTCTAGTCACTGCAAATAAACTCTAGAGGCATGTGCCACTTTGTGCATCTGGCTTTACATGGATACTGGGGATTCAAACTGGGGTCATTAGGCTTTGTAGACAAGTGCCTTAACTACTGAGCTATCTCTCCACCCCAATAAAAAAAAATATTTTTTTTTAAAAGAAGCTCCGGGCTTGAGAGACGACTTAGTGGTTAAGGTGCTTGCCTGTGAAATCTAAGGACCCGTGTTCCACTCCCCAGGTTCCCAAGTAAGCCAGACACACAAGGTGATGCATGTTCAAGGTCATACATGTGTACAAGGTGGTGCATGCTTCTGGAGTTCCACTGTAGTGGCTGGAGTCCCTTGTGCACCAATTCTCTCTCTCTCTCATAAAAAAAAAAAAAATGAAGAAGAAGCTTCAATCACAACCCCATGCATAGTGCTCTACGGGTTTCAAAGAGTTCTATAGTCTTCCAGATGAGATATCACATCAACTGCCCAGGTGACAACCAAGATCCCCACTTCACAGACAGGGATACTGGGGCTGGGGAGCAGTGCAGCAGCAGGTTGGGGATCAGGTGTCTCCACAGCCTCTCCCTCAGGGCACTGGGGCACATTTGGGGCCATGAGCTGGACAGGAAACAGGTCAGGCACCTGCCTAGAAGCCTTGGGTTCTCTTGAGACCCCAGGACAGGAGGGACCTCTCTTTCCAGGTCAGGGCACCAAGCATAGACCCCAACAGTCACCATGAGTCATGAGCCTCACACCTCAGGCCCCGATATACCCCCAAGCCAGAGCGGCCATCCTCTCAACGAGCTGGGCGTGATCGCAGCACTTGGGAGGCCGAGGCCAGAGGGCCGGGAGCTGCGTGCTAGCCTGGAGTACACGGCAAGACCCTATCTCAAAACAAGTGAATGATAAATATGTCAAGAATCATCTTAGCCAAGATGTAGGCAATCATGGACTCCTGGAGACGCCGGATCAGGTTCTCAGAACCACAAAGTGACAAAATGTCAGGACCACTCAAGTCATGCGGCCACTTTTTCCGACCTCCCTTGCCTGGGGAATCAAGCCTCGAACCGGGGTCCTTAGGCTTCACAGGCAAGCGCTTCACCGATAAGCCATCTCTCCAGCCCCCTTCCCCTCTTCTTATGGCACTGCCAGATTTGCTCTGGGCCAGAGAAGAACATTTAAACAACCCTAAGGCCTCTGACTGGGATAGGGGCAGAATCACCGCCCTCTCACCCACTCTCAGGTCGAGGCCCCAGGCCTCACCCAGGAAGGAGCCCAGTGATCCAACCCTAGGGCTCGGTGGCTTTCTCTGATGCCACTCCCTGGGTCCCAGAGAAGGAAGCCGCAGCAATGAGGCAGGGAGGGAGGGTGATGAGGAGGAAGCTGGTCTAGCAGAGACTTGCACCGTTGTTGGCCTCCTGAAGAAACGGGGAGCAGTGATTTATTTTATTTACTTATGCAAACTAGCAGAGCTGTTATACACACAGGCTTTCCTAAAGCAGGCAGATGGGAAGAGGAGCAAGGCCTTCCATCTAAGGAATCTTCTTTTCCTTCCCCTGCACGCAACCTCTCCGGCCTCACCTCTGCCCACTCTGCCCTGTGCCCCAGGATACCATGTTCATGGGTTTCTCACCCCTGCAGCCAGCCCTACACCTCCCTCTGAATGCCATTCACCTTGACGGGAAGACTTGGGCTTCAGAAGCCACTGCCCTGTTCTTTGTGCTCCCGTCACTTGATAACGCTGTTCAAAGCGGTCACCAACCTGGCACTCTGGCATCATCTACTAAGACTCCTGACCTGTGCGACCAGGCCTTCCTCAAGCCCCAACAGCATCTCCACTCTGCTCAGTGACGGGGACACAAAGCACCACGAGTCCCTCCTTTTTGGAAGAGTCACCATGTCGGGGACCTGTGTTTACCACACTAGACCAGGCACCAGGGAGCTGCCCGTGTATCTGTCAGTGGGAAAAACGGATTGAATGTCCAAAGGAAAGTAAGAAGGAACCAATCAGAGCCCTTTAAACTTCACAACTAGCCAGATATGGTAGGCCATGCCTGTAAGCCCATACTCAGGAGGCTGAGGCAGGAGGATCATGACTCCAAGGCTAACCTGGGCTACAGAGTGAGACCCTGTCTCTTAAATAAACAGAAATGGGGAGATAGCTTGGTGGGTAAGGTAGTTGCCTCACAAGCATGAGGACCTTAGTTTATTCCCCAGTATTCACATAAAAATGCCAGACATGAGCTGGAGAGACGGCTTAGCAGTTAAGGTGCTTGTCTGTAAAGCCAAAGGACCCAGGTTCAATTCCCCAGGACCCATGTAAGCCAGATGCACAAGGTGGCACATGTATCTGGAGTTCATTTGCAGCATGCCCATTCTCTCTCTCTCTCTCGTAAATAAATAAATTGAATTTTTTAAGATGCCAGACATGCTGGTGTGCATTTGTAAGCTCAGTGCTGGGGAGGCAGAAACAAGAGGATCCCCGGGGCTTGCTGGCCAGCCAATCAAGCTTAACTGATGAGTGACTTCCAGGTAAATGAAACTATTGCCCCCCCCCAAAAAAAAAAAAAAAAGGTGGATAGCACTTGATTAGTGACATCTGAGGTTGTCTCTGGCCTGAACATACAATCACCACACATGTGCACCACACACATAAGTGACAAAAGAAGTACGTGATGGAGGCTGGAGAGGTGGCTCAGTGGTAAAAGTACTTGCATGCAAAACCTAAAAAGCCCAGGTTTGATTCCCCGGTACCCACGTAATGCCAAATGCACAAGGTAGCATATGAATCTGGAGTTTGTCTGCAGTGGCTAGGGGCCTTGGTGCACCTATTCTATCTGCCTCTCTCACTCTCTCATAAATAAAATATTTAAAAAACAATTAAAAAAATACATGCCAGGTATGGTGACACACTCCTTTAGTCCCAATGCTCGGGAGACAGAGAGGTAGGAGGACCGCTGTGAGTTTGAGGCCAGCCTGAGACTCCAAAGCGACTAGTCTAGGTCAGCCTGAGCTACAGTGAGACCCCACCTTAAAAATAAATAGATAGATAAATAAATAAATAAAATACATGACTACAGAGCTATTCCTGAGCCTGGTCTGAACTGTACCATTGAATAACAATTAGTTGTTTCCCATTTAGTTATGAAAAAAAGAAAAAGAAAAGGTTCAACTAGGTACGTTTTGCTTCCACACGTTTTCCTTCAGTCTCTTCCACAGGTATGCGTGTTTTCTGCACACCAGGTCTAGGGAGGATGACCTCAGGTAGGGCAGGATCTCCGCCTGGCCCGTCATTACCGTCTCTCCTCGCACAGCATTCTGCGCACGGCAGCAGTCTCTCTGCATCCAGGCACTTCTGAGAACCTGGGCCTAAACTTCCCTTCACCTCTTCCCAATGTTTCTCTAGTGATCAAAGAATATTGCCTTGCTCAACCGCTGAGGAAGAAAGTCCCAGGACTTGGTCAGCTGACCTGGAAAGGTTCATTTCAGTGGCCCTCTATCATTTGTCACTCAGCGCTTCGACTGACACGTCGCTTTCTCTAGAAATCCCTCTTCAAATGCAAAGCTTCCCTGGAGCCGGGAGGCCCGCGGAAGCCTACACTGGAGATCAAGGGAAGAAGTGACATTGGGCTAGAGAGAGGCAGCGACTCACAGGAGCTGAGAATGGCCCACTTATGCGGGTTTGAAACCCAGCTTGACCACATACTTAACTGAACAAGTGTCTTAATGCCTCAGTTTCCTCATTTATCACATGGAGATAAGCCTGCCATGGCGGTGCATGTTTTTAATCCCAGCACTCAGGAGTCAGAGGTAGAAGGATCTCTGTGAGCTCCAGGCCATCCTGACACTACATAATGTGGAGATAATGACACCAACCTCACAGGCTGTTTTAAGGATTAAGTGAGCTACTACATCAGTCCCTTAGACAAGAGCCTGGAGTACGTATGCTATAATAAGCGAGAGACAGCTCTGCTCAAAGCCACAGCTTTCCTTGTCCATAAAATAGAATAAACAATTTAAAAAATATATATAGAAAGTGGGGTGCCTCAGTGTAATAGGTAGTGCGTCCATCTCATAAAAATATAAACTGTATATGGGAGAGGCAGACATTGCTTTAAAAGCTAGGGGCTTCTTTCTTTTTTCTGATTTTTTGAGGCAGGATCTCCCTCTAGCCCAGGCTGACCTGGAATTCACTCAGTCTCAGGGTTGCCTCCAACCCATGGAGATCCTCCTACCTCTGCCTCCTAAGTGCTGGGATTAAAGGCATGAGCCACCATGCCCGGCTTTAGGAGGTTGCATTTTTTCGGTCCATATCTACCTCCTCTTTCCCTCCGTCCCTCCCTCCCTCCTTCCTTTCCTCTTTCTTTACCTGGAAGAAAGTGTGGCTGTGCGCTGGCCTCCAGGGGTGTCTGTCCACAGAGGTGGTGATGTCACTTCACTGGAAGAGCTGAAGGGACAAAGGGACAAACTCAGAGTCTTCATCTCTTTCCCTCACCCTGTTTCTTCCTCTCCCACTTGGCCCTCCACCCTGGGCCCACCTTGGATTGGCAGTGGGGCCCAGTGATGGGTCACCCTTAGTCTCTGAGGAACTAGGAAAATCTCATGAGGCTGGTGGCTAATCCAATCCTGAGCCATATGACTCTGGAAACGCAATCCCTCTTCCGCGCATGCTGGCTGGAGGGCAGCCCCAAGCCCAAACCCAGACACGCTGCTCCTTGAACACCTACAACCCTCACCGGGACCCTTGGGAACAGGACCCAGGCACAGTCACCCCGGGGCAGAGCCTTTCCGGCTGCCAGGAACCTGCTTCCGAGGAGCTGCCAGACCAGCTGTTCTTTGGAGGCTGCCAGGGGAGGGAGACAAGAGCGGGGAGGGGGGGTGCTGGAGGCGGATCTGGGGCACCGCAATTATGTGCTTGAGTTCTGACTCATGCACTGCCTCCCCCCCACCTCCCCCCCCAGCTCTCATAACCAGCAGGGCACCCCCTGCCTGGGAGCTGGGAGCTGGGAGGAGAGAAGGGAGACAGGCCATGCAGAAGGACGGCAGGGGATGGCAGTACTGGCCTGAAGATATTGCCAGCTTACCTACTAATGGACACAGACTGTTAACACTAGGGCCCGCCTGTGTCACTGAGGGCAGCGGTGGCTCAGGCCTGGGCGCATATCAGTGTGAGAGGTCTCCGCAATCCACAGGGACCCGGGAGCTTGCAAGAACACAGCCAAGACAGCCTTGGAGAAGGCAGGCAGAGCTGCGCTCAGGGACGGCTTCCATTTCACTAGAGAACCCTAGCCTCTGCCGCCACAGCTCCAGACCCCAGCTTCGTTAGCGCCTGGAATGCCCTGCACTTTGCAGTTTACAAAGCATACTTTGTAAGCCAGGTCTGGCGGCTCAGGCCTATAAACCCAGCTACTTGGGGGATTGAGCAAAAAGATCTAAAGTTCAAGTACAGCTTGCAACTGAGTGAGACCATCTCAAAAACTTTTTCTTTTTAAATTTTATTTATTTATTTGACAGAGAGAAGATGAGCGAGGGAGATAGAGAGAGAGAGAATGGGCGTGCCAGGGCCTCCAGCCACTGCAAACACACTCCAGACACATGCTTCACCTTCTGCACCTGGCTAACGTGGGTCCTGGGGAATCGGACCTGGGTCCTTTGGCTTTGTAGGCAAACACCTTGACCACTAAGCCATCCCTCCAGCTCAAACTTTCTTTTTTAAAATAGAGGGTTGGGAGGATGCCTTAGCAGTTAAGTGTGCTTCCTGCACAAGCATGAGGGCCTGAGACCATCCAAATGTGAATCTCTAGAACCCACATAATGGGCTGGAGGGGGTGGCTTAGCAGTTAAGGCACTTGCCCTCAAAGCCAAAGAACCCAGGTTCCATTCCCCCAGGACCCACATAAACCAGTTGCACGAGATGGCACATGCGTCTGGAGTTTGTTTACAGTGGCTGAAGGCCCTGGTGTGCCCATTCTCTCTCTCCCTCTCTCTTTCTCTGGCTCTCTCTCTCTCAAATAAATAAAAGTGAAAATAAAAATAGAACCCGCGTAAACAGCTGGGTGTGGCAACGCACGCCTGTAACTTCAGTCCAGTGGGGAGCAGACACCCGAGAGTCACTAGGGCCTGTGAAGGACAAGTTCTGGGATCAGTAAGAGATCCTTTAGCAACAAAACAAAACAACCACAACCAAAAGAAGAAGAAGAAAATCAACCAACCAAACAAACAAAAACAGGTGGGTGAGCGATGGAGGAGGACGCCCATTGTTCTCTTCAGCCACTACAGACCAGGGTACGGACGGGGTGCCACATCAGCATATACGCCCCTCATACTATGCGCGCACGTGCACACACACACAAAGCAGAGAAAAAAAATGTGAAAAGAGGGCTCGGGGGTGTAACTGAATTGAAGAGTACTTGCTGAACATGTGAGTGAGGCCCCAGGTCCAATCCTCAATACACAAACAATCAGAAAAAAAAAAAAAAAAATATATATATATATATATATATATATATACACACACACACACACACACACATCCCTTACAGGAATCCTTAGGCCAAGAGACAGAAGGATATGAAGAGAGCAGAGCTTCTCAGACTTGAATGTACCCGGGAAAAAGCTGGGATCCTGTTAACTGCAGTTGACCACAGGGGTCTGCTGGGGACTGACGTTCTCTATGCTGATGGCTGTCATGTGATGCTCATGCTGCAAGGCCATGGATTAAAAGGGGAGTAGCAAGAACCTCATTGAGAACATGATGCTGGGGGAAAACCGGCCAAGTTAAAAATCTTGGTTTGAGGCTGGAGAGATGGCTTTGCGGTTAAGCACTTGCCTATGAACCCTAAGGACCCCCGTTCAAGGCTCAATTCCCCAGGACCCACATAAGCCAGATGCACAAGGGGGCCCATGCATCTGGAATTCGTTTGCAGTGGCTGGAGGCCCTGGCACACCCATTCTCTCTCCCCGCCCCACCTCTTTCTGTCTGTTGCTCTCAAATAAAAAAATAATTTAAAAAATCTTGGTTTGTATGGTGTGACTTGAACATGTTACCTAACCTTAGTCTCTCTCTGAATCAAGCAATAATAACGCCTATCCCTTTATCCTCAATGTGAGCAATAACTGGCTCATGTTTAAAACACCTGAAGTAAGTATTAGTACAAATTTAGAAGAGAAGGTAGACACCCCAGCAAAGTAGTAGCAAGGTTGGAATTCAATCTCTAGATCTCTCTTTGCTTTATGCAGACAAGTTCTCACTCTAGCTCAGGCTGGCCTCTAGCCATCCTTTGGCCTCAGCCTCCTAAGAGCTGAGGTTTAGGTGCAAGACACCATGCCCAGCTCAACTCCAGATCCTTTTCTTTTTAAAAATTGTATTAGGGGCTGGAAAGATGGCTTAGTGGCTAAAGTGCTTACCTATGAAACCTAAGGACCCAGGTTCGATTCTCCAGGTCCCACATAAGCCAGATGCACATAGTAGCACATGCATCGAGTTCATTTGCAGAGATTAGAGGTCCTAGCATGCCCATTTTTTTTCTCTCTCTCTCTGTCTCTAATAAATTTTTTAAAAATTAAATTGCAGGAAATGGAAAAACATCCCTTGTTCCTGGATTGGAAGAATCAATATTGTGGAAATGGCAATCTTACCAAAAGCAATCTACACATTTAATGCAATCCCCATCAAAATTCCAACAGCATCCTTCATGGAAATAGAAAAAACAATCCAAAAATTCATTTGGAATCACAAAATATCTCGAACATCTAAAACAATACTGAGCAACAAAAATAAGGCTGGTGGTATCACCATACCTGATTTTAACCTATACTACAGAGCCATAGTAACAAAAACAGCATGGTACTGGCACAAAAACAGACATGTAGATCAGTGGAACAGAATAGAGGACCCAGATGTAAGTCCGGGTAGCTACAGCTACCTGATATTCGATAAAAATGCCAAAATACTCATTGGAGAAAAGACAGGCCAGGCGTGGTGGCACACACCTTTAATCCCAGCACTCGGGAGGCAGAGGTAGGAGGATTGCCATGAGTTTGAGGCCACCCTGAGACTCCATAGTGAATTCCAGGTCAGCCTGGGCTAAAGTGAGACCCTACCTTAAAGCACAACAACAACAACAAAGACAGCCTGTTAGAAGGATGAAAATAGATTCTTCTCTCTCTCCATGCACAAGAATTAAGTCCAAATGGATTCAAGACTTTAACATCAGACCTGAAACTCTGAAACTGCTAGAGGAAAAAGTAGGGGAAACCCTTCAACATATTGGTCTTGGCAAAGACTTTCTGAATACAACCCCAATTGTTCAGGCAATAAAGCCACAGATTAACCACTGGGACCTCATGAAATTATAAAGATTTTGTAGGGCAAAGGACACTGTGAATAAAGCACCTACAGAATGGGAAAAAATCTTTGCCAACTATATATCTGATAGAGGATTAATATCTAGGATATACAAAGAACTCAAAAACTTAAATAATAAGAAATCAAACAAGCCATTTAAAAAAATGGGCTATGGAACTAAATAGAGAGTTCTCAAAAGAAGAAATACAGATGGCATATAAGCATCTAAAAAATGTTCTACATCCCTAGTCATCAAGGAAATGCAGATTAAAACTACATCGAGATTCCATCTCACTCCTGTCAGATTGGCTACCATCATGAAAACAAAACAAATGACCATAAATGTTGGCGGGGATGTGGAAAAAGAGGAACCCTGCTATACTGTTGGTGGGAATGCAATCTGGTCCAACTATTGTGGAAATCGGTGTGGCAGTTCCTAAGAAGCTAAAAATTGATCTACCATATGGCCCAGCTATATAGCACTTCTAGACATATATCCTAAGGACTCATTTCATTACCTTAGAGATACTTGCTCAACCATATTTATTGCCGCTTCACTCACAGTAGCTGGGAAACAGACCAGCCTAGATGCCCCTCAATTGATGAGTAGATAATGAAGATATGGCACATTTATACAACTGAGTTCTACTGAGCAGTAAAGAAAAATCAAGTTATGAAATTTGCAGAAAAATGGATGAATCTGGGGCTGGAGAGATGGCTTAGCGGTTAAGCGCTTGCCTGTGAAGCCTAAGGACCCCGGTTCGAGGCTCGGTTCCCCAGGTCCCACGTTAGCCAGATGCACAAGCGGGCGCACGCATCTGGAGTTCGTTTGCAGTGGCTGGAGGCCCTGGCGCGCCCATTCTCTCTCTCTCCCTCTATCTGTCTTTCTCTCTGTGTCTGTCGCTCT
Organism: Jaculus jaculus; assembly: GCF_020740685.1. Classification (NCBI taxonomy): domain Eukaryota; kingdom Metazoa; phylum Chordata; class Mammalia; order Rodentia; family Dipodidae; genus Jaculus; species Jaculus jaculus. The sequence continues at coordinate 167,568,785 of NC_059104.1, read as the reverse complement.
CAAATAAATAAATAAAAAATGAACAAAAAAAAATTTAAAAAAAAAAAATGGATGAATCTGGAAAGGATTATACTAAGTGATGTAACCAGAAAGGCCCAGAAAAGCCAAGCGCTGCATGTTCTCTCTCATATGTGGATCCTGGCTACAGATGATTGGACTTCTGTGTGAGTAGGAAGAAAACTCAGTAGCAAAGGCCAGTAAACTAGAAAAGAGATATAAAGGGAAGAGAAAGGAAGAGAGAGGGGTACTTAATAGGATGGTATTGTATATATGTAAGTAGAAGAATAGATCAATGGGGGTGAAAAGGCCCAAAGTGAGGTCAGGGGAAGAGATTGAGTAAAGGAAAGGTGGAGGGAGGGCTAATCAAAATCCAAGAGGACATAAATAAATCATATGGAAACCTACTTTTTTGGACAATGGAACACTCAGGAGCCATAGATTGTTGCTAGAAATTTTTCAATGCCAGGGATGGGATACCTTCCAGTGAGTTGTTGGCCAGGGAGGTCCCTGATGTCACCAAAACATTATAGGCCATTGCTGAGGCCCTTGGTTTCCTGTCAGGAATAGATGGTAAGACCCTAATAAGGCCACCCAGATCAAATGAGCCAATGGGTGCAATAGTGGCAGATCTGTCATGGTGGAAACCAACTTCCCTCTAATTGGAGGCTGGGCGCGTTGGTCCTCGCTTCCCACCTCGTTTGAGACAGGGTCTCCAGCTGATCAGTGCTGCGCACCGCGCTCTCTAGCTCATGAACTTTCGGGATTCTCCTGTTTCTGCCTTCCATTTGCTGCTGCATCCAGCCACACATGGGTTCTGCAGAGCTGCTCTTGGTTGGGTGATTTCTACCAGCAAGGCAATCCGGACTACAACACCCTCTTTCTCTGTATCTCTCAAATAAATAAATAAAATGTTAAATTAAAAAAAAAAAGGCTAATCTGTTGGGCTTGACTCAAAACAAAGAAATCAGAAATCTGAGTCCCTGGCTCCCAGCCTGATGCTCTTTCCACCACACTTCTCTGTGTTGTAAGGAAGAGAAAGTGTTACGGGGGGGGGGGGGCACACCTCTAACTGTCAGCCCCTCCTGGGCCAGTAGCTACCAACAAAAGCAAACGCAGGGCGTCTGGATGCAGAGGTGCCCAATCTCCTGCCTTGGTCTCTCCAGAGCCCTCATCCATCCAATAGCATGTGACAGAACACTCTTACACCTGTTGTCCACGGAGCCTCAGGTCACCCAGCAGGGGTCCAGGCTGAGGGTGACAAGTCTAGGCTGGCTTCCACCCCCACCTTGACTTCCCAGCACAGGGACAGATGGGATCCTATGAGTCATTTGAAGGAAGCGCTGGGCCCCAAACAGGAAGTGGCTCTTCAGACCGAAACCCCCTGTGAGATCCACTAGTCCCTAGGACAGTGGGAAGGGCAAAAGGGAAACAACACATGCTCAGATTTTACCCAGACGTCTGTTCCCCTGATCAACACCACTCAGACCCCAGCTAAACTTGTCTCCTATTTGGCTTTTCGAGATAGGGTCTTGCTCTAGTCCAGGCTGACCTGGAGTTAGTCTCAGGCTGGCCTTGAACTCACAGCAACCCTCTTACATCAGCCCCCCAAATGCTGGGATTAAAGGTGTGAGCCACCACGCCCAGCAGAGTGTGTGTGTGTGTGTGGGGGGGGGAGAATGGGCACACCAGAGCCTCCAGCCACTACAAACAAGCTCCAGACACACGTGCCACCATGAAGCTGGCTTTACATGGGTCCTGGGAATCGAACTCTGGTTGTTGGGCTTTATGGGCCAAGTGCCTTAACCACTGAGCAATCTCTCCAGTCAATCTTGTCTTTTTTTTTGTTTTGTTTTTTGGGGGTAGGGTCTCACTCTAGGTCAGCCCCAGGCTGACCTAGAATTTACTATAGAGTCTCAGGGTGGCCTCGAACTCACGGCAATCCTCCTACCTCTGTCTCCCAAGTGCTGGGGTTAAAGGCATGCGCCACCACGCCTGGCTGTCTTCTTTTCTTGAACTTGGAGAACAACAGGTGTTTCTGTCCAGATGCTCAGAGGTCATCATGAGGAAGGATGGAGGCTACCTCAGAGGTGCAGGGTGGCGGGGGCAGGAGGACACTGAGTGGCAGAATGTCTCAGAGGGAGCACAAATTAACTTATCAAATCCTTCCTCTGATAGCATCAAGCCGTAGATGCTGCTTGCATAAATGAATATCAGTTTCCCAGTAATGCTAAGCTTTTTTTTTTTTTTTTTGACATTTCTTCCGGTTCCATTTTGTGGTTCTAAAAGGACTCATGAATTAGTGTGGTATTCACAGAAAAAAAAAAAAAAATGCTCATGGTGCCCGGGGAGCATCATACAGTGTTTAATAATTCCTATTACACTAATGCAATGTGAAATGAGAAGCTCATGCTTTAAAATGGATGAGCACCGAATGCTAGACTTGTGAGTTCATTTTTTATAAAATCTTCAAAAATTTAAATCATATTGCATCTTAAGTTACTTTGTTGTTTTTTTAATATTTTAAAATTTTATTTATATATTTGACAGAGAAAGAGAGGAAGAGAATGGGCATGCCAGCCGCTGCAAATGAACTCCAGACACGTGCCACCTTGTGCATCTGGCTTATGTGGGTACTAGGGAATCAAACCTGGGTCCTTAGGCTTCACAGGCAAGCACCTTAACTGCTAAGCCATCTCTCTAGCCCTTGTTATGCTCTTGAGACAGGACTGCATTGTAGCCCAGGCTGGCCTGAAACTTACTATGTAGCTGAGGGTGGCTGGGAACTCCTCCTGATCCTCCTGCCTCCACCTCCCAAGGGCTAGGATTACAAGTGTATGCCACCATGCCCTTACATTACTAGGGGCTAAACCTAGGATCTTGTAAGCACTCTATCACTGAACTACAACCCCAGTCCTTTAAAACATGCTTTTAAAATTCTGAGACCAGTTCTTGCTAAATTGCCCAAGCAGGTATTATTTTATTTTATTTTATTTTATTTTATTTTATTTTATTTTATTTTATTTTATTTTATTTTATTTTATTTTCAAGCAGAGCAAGACAGAAAGAATGGGTGTGCCAGGGCCTCCAGCCACTGCAAGCAAACTCCAGATGCATGTGCCACCTTGTGCATCTGGATTTTATGGGATTACTGGGGAATTGAACCCTTTTGCAAGTAACAGCTAAGCCATCTCTCTAGCCCTGAAAGCAGGTCTTGAACATGTGATCCTCCTGCCTTAGCCTCCTGTGAAGCTGAGATTATAGGCCTTCACTACCAGTAATCTTACTTTAAAATATGATACTAATTAAGATGTATTTCTTAATTTTATAAAATAAAATCTTGGGCTGGAGAGAAGGCTTAGCATTTAAGGCACTTGCCGGTGAAGCCTAAGGACCCATGTTCAACGTCCCAAGATCCCATGTAAGCCAGACGAATAAAGTGATGCATGCATAAGGTCACACATGTGTACAAGGTGGTGCACGTGTCTGGAGTTCAACTTCTGTGTCAGAGGACCTGGTGCACCAGTCTCTCTCGGTCTGTCTCTCTCAATAAATAAATAAAATCTTTTGCAAATATGAAATAAAATTTCCTGTATTTACATTCACTTTAATTTCATGGAAATATTCGAATATCATATGCTCTTGGGTGTGTCTGTGTGGTACCAGGACTGGAGCTTATGCATGCTAGAGACAAGACAAGTGCTCTACCACTGATCCACCTTCCTGGGGCTCAAATTCTATACCCTTTATTTTTTTTTTATTTTTTGGTTTTTCAAGGTAGGGTCTCACTCTAGCCCAGGCTGACCTGGAATTCAGTCTGTAGTCTCAGGGTGGCCTCGAACTCACAACAATCCTCCTACCTCTGCCTCCCAAGTGCTGGGATGAAAGGCGTGCACCACCACATCTGGCCTTTTTCCTTTTTGTTTTTCAAGGTAGGGTTTTGCTCTAGCCCAGGCTGACCTGGAATTTACTATGTAGTCTCAGGGCTGGCCTCAAACGCAGGGCAATCCTCCTATCTCTGCCTTCCGAATGAATGCTGAGATTAAAAGCTTGTGCCATCATACCTGGCTTCTATACCCTTTTAAACACAACTCCATTTTGTTTTTAATCCTTTAAATTATGGCTATCAATAGAATGCAAATATATGAAAATCTTGATTATAATATAATTAGTGATCTTGCTAAAGTGAAGACTAACACGTTTTATGAAGGAAATAACAAGGGGCTGGGAAGACAGCTTTCTCAGCAAAGTGCTTGACTCCCAAACACGAGGACCCAAGTTTGATCCCCAGAAACCATGTAAAAATTCTCTTCTGGGTCTGGAGGCACTTGCCTGTAATCCCAGTGCTGAAAAGGCAACGCCAGGATCCCTGGGGCTTACTGGGCAGCTAAGTCTATTACTTAGTGAGCACTAGGCCAATAATAGACCCTGCCTCAAAAAAAAAAAAAAAAAGGTGGATGGCATTCCTGAGTAAGGTCAGTCCCCGGCTTCCACGCCCATGGGCACAAATGTGTACATGAAGGTTTAACAAATCTGATAGGCCATGGAGAGGTGCCCAGGCATGCCTCCACCTTTTCTCTCATTGCAGGAGGGATCCTATGGGCCACAGGCAGGGCCAGGGGGTGAGGTCCCTTGGATTCACACTCTGACCCGTGAGATGGAGACGTAGCTCCGAGGTACAGTACCGCGTGGACAGAGGAATGGGCTGGAGGAGCCCTCAGTAATAGCACAGTCAGGAGCACCGTGTGGCCAAGGTGACGGGCTGAGAGGAGGGAACTAGAGGTCTTCTTCGGAGTTACAGCTGTCCCTCAGCCTCAGCCCTTCCTAGCACAGGCCTGGACCCATGGGGGAGTCAGCCGACTTGTTTCCCTGGCACCCTTATACCAGTGCAGTCTTTCCCTACTGGCCTCCTGAGACCAAGATCTTTCCGACCACTTCCTCTTCTGGGGCCACCACCCCCCACATCCACCCTCAGCCCTGCAGTCTTGGGGTTCTGGGAACCACAGGGTGGGGCCTGGCTTTGCAGGAGACTGGCTACGAAGGCCAGTAAGAGACAGAACTCCTTACGCTGCAGGCATTTCTTAGTGCAAGGTGAGCTCCCAAGGACAGAGCAGTAACTGACCGCTGGGCTCAGAGACCCAGGAAAAGGCTTCGTGAACCATTATGAGGCTGGAAGCTGGCCTCGGGTCCTTCGACCACTGTCATTTTGCTGGGGCAGTGTGGCAGGCCAGTGGTCACTTGCATTTCTCTGGCCCTCAGCACCATGCTGAAATCACCTGATCGTAGGTGAACACCTATCCCAATTTGGTTAGGATCTGGGACTCTGAGGCTCAGAGAAGGGTGGTGACTTGGCCAAGGTCACACAGAAGAATCTGGGCTGGACTCCCAGAGGCCTGAGTGAGGGAGACTAGGCTGTGGTGACAATCTCCTGTGATGTCACAGAGGACAGGCGGAGAGTGAGGGTGGGGACCATTACGACCAGCCCAGGCTGACCTCAGCACTTAAGAGTCACGGAGTCAGATTCTGGGAGTTAAGTCAGAATAAGACAGAAGGACAGCTACTTCTGTTTGCTCTTTCTGGGACAGGCTGAGCAATGCAAGTTCCCGGACAGGGAAAGCCAGGCACCTCCATCGCCCTGACCTAACCTCTGCCCGCAGCCCTGGCTGGTCTAGGCGGGTACCTGCCGGGCTGCCCCACAGCAGGCCCTCAGGGAGTTCCAGGGCTGCTGGGTTACAGCCAGTCCAGTCCTCTGGAAGAGCAAGGGCCTTAAGGGAGTTATGTGGGATGTCACGGCTGGAAGAGGACCCCCCAAGGGAGAGCCGGGATGAGGGAGCAGAAGGCTTGCCACGAAGCTCTCTCGAGGAGGCGCTGGCCCCGGTGACCTCGCAACCCTCCAGCTCACCTCTTGCGCTCCCTGCCTATGAGCTGTCACTCACTGGGGCCAGGTTGTGGGCAGTCAGCACCCCACAGGGTTTATCTCATAATCCTGTTTAATCCCCAAGCCAATTCTGCTGGGCTGGACTACATTGTCCAGGAGGCTTTACCTTTCAGGGGCTACACAGGACTGTGTGCTCTCCCCACAAGCCAGAACCTGGCTGCGGGGTCCAACTGTCCCTGGACTGCCCGAACCTTTGGACCCGAGGGCATCGCCATCCCCCAAAACAGATCTTTGTCACTGGTTGGACTCGGTGGAGTGCAAATTTCCCAGGGTCCTTGAACCTGGAGGGCACCCCACCGGGCTATGGCTGTCACTGCTCCCAGAGTTCCTGGTGTACGCTGCCAGAGTCCCTGAATGAGATTGGGTGAAGCCACCCACCTCTTGCCTCCTTCTCTGCTCTTAGGATTTCAGTTCCGTTGAGCTTCCCCCAGAACCACTCTCACGCAGCTCCTACATCTGGGCTGCCCGACCTCAGCTACCTAGGAAGACGGTTTCCACTCATTAATGCTCCCATCCGAGAGGTGAGGAAGCTAAGACTTGAACACTTAATAGTTAATGTAGGGCTGGAGAGATGGCTTAGTGGTTAAGCGCTTGCCTGTGAAGCCTAAGGACCCCGGTTCGAGGCTCGGTTCCCCAGGTCCCACGTGAGCCAGATGCACAAGGGGGCGCACGCGTCTGGAGTTCGTTTGCAGTGGCTGGAGGCCCTGGCGCGCCCATTCTCTCTCTCTCTCTGCCTCTTTCTCTGTCACTCTCAAATAAATAAATAAAATAAACAAAAAAAAATAGTTAATGTAAAAGGACCCCCCCCACCACGTGCCAGGCAGCAGAACATGACTGTGGCTTGAGGTCTGAGGCACTGGCCGGCCGCTCTCCTTGTGCCCAGCCACACTGTCTTGCACTTGCCCGAGCTTGTCCACATCCCCAAATGCTGCCACTGCCCCATCCTGATCCTCCAGGCTAACTTTCTTTCCTCTTTTCCTCTTACTGCTGGAAGGAAAGAGGGAGAAGCTTGGAAGAACCAAGGAGGATGACTCAGACCTCAGACTCTCCTCTCTGGCTCTGACCCTGTTTTGGTCAAGCCTTGTGAATCAGGGCGGGTCTGACATGCTGGGAATGCAGGGAGACTTCAAACCAACTCCATGAAAACAAGTTGTAAAAACACTGGCTGCCACTCAAAGCAGCCGGATGATAGGCTTGGCTCCATGGCCAAGGTTGAACAAGTTCACCAGGAGGGAACACACAGCGGGAAAGAACACATAGGATAGACTCGAAGGAAGAACGTGTCAGTACACTGGGAGCCGGGCCCAGGGGTGAGGCTGGGGCATGGCTTCTTTGGAAAGCCTACAGAGGACAGGACCAGAGGACGAGGGGTGGCTTCCTCCTCTGTCCTAGTCCTACATCCCTTGCTTTATGACCTTCCCAGGCCCTTGTCTGAAGCTCCCATGAAGCCACCACGTGAGCGCTAAGGACATGAACTGGCAGCGGTCAACCCCACCCAGCCCCACTCCTGATTTGTCCCTGTTTTATGAGGGTGCTAGAGTCTGTTCCAGTAGGTACTCCCCACACACTGGCCTGCTGGTTGTCCTTCTGAGGACCTAAAGACAGATGGCAGGAAGAAGGCTGCCACCAAGACCCACCCTGTGGAAAGAACCCCCTGCGCTGCCCTTCAGGAGGCCCTCCTGCCTTGCTGGGACCACAGCTGGTGTTTATGAATGCCCAGCCCCCTTCCTCCCTCGCCATCTCTCCTGGCAGACTGGCTCTTTCCAGAGGGAAATAAACAGGCCTGAGCCTTGCCCGGTCTGTCCCGTCCCACTCTCACCTGGTGGCCTTTCCTTCCTTCTCCCAGAACTTCTGGAATAGCTGTCCACTTATCTGCACGTCCTCGCTCCGACCTCCTGCTTAATCTACCCAGTTCGCCGGTAGCATCCATGTAAGAAAATCCACCCACCATCTCTCAGTCCTTAGTGGACCCAGGCCCTAGCCTGCCTTCTGGAAGGGTCTCCTTTCCTGGCTTCCTGGACAAAGTGGCACGGGGTTCCTCCTGGCTCTCCAGGTCATTGCCAGCTCCTCTCTGGCCCGGTCCAATGCAGCTGCCCAGCCCACACACTTCTCTCCTGTCCCTCAGCTGTCCCCAGATCAGGATGTCAGCAGCCTGCCAACCTGGTCATCTGCCCTGGTTGTCCCACAACCACAGTGACCAAATGAGAACTCGTCACCTTCCCTCAGACCTGTCACTCTAACCTCTCATCTCAAAGGCCTCTACTCCATGCTATCCAGCACTGAAAGATGACATGCTCTCCCACCCACCTCTGCCTCAAATCCCCAAATCCCATGGGGCACCCCCTTTTGCACTCCTCCCAGCTTCCTGCAAGTGGTCCCTGGAGGCTGGGCCTCAACTCTTCCCATAGAAAGTTGACCCTGAATCCCCTGAAGACTTCCCACGTGCCCTCAGCCTTTGCACCCACAGCTCAGTGGCACACTGGGTACCCAGGCTCACTCCTGAAAATAGGGCGGCGTCTGCCCTGACCTGAGTCACACGCTTGGCCCCATAGAACCTGCATGTCTGTAGGACTTCCTTCAGTCCCGAAGCCCCCGGGGAGTCACCTGACCATTCACAATGAGCTATCGTTTGTTTCTGGAGAAGGCAAAGGGACCCCTCAAAAATGCACATATGTACCCACAGACACACATGCAGGCAGCCAGCCAAACATGCACACAGAGGGTGCACACACAGGATGGGTGACACCAGGGGACACAGCGACATGAGTACATAGGGCTTGTGAGGCACAAAGACAGGCCTGGGCCACCAGCACCAGGTACACGCCTGGTCCCAGGGAGCGAGTATTTCCATAGGACCTCCTTCAGCCTCGGGCCCCACAGGGCTCACCTCAGCATTTACAAAGAGCTCTCGTTTGGGGGACGTGCGCATGAGCAGCCTGAAGATAGCAGGGATTTGGGCCACTTCGTCACTTGCTGTCGCCAGCTGAGTTCATCAACTGCCTCTGGAGGGCCCACCTGCTCTGTTTGGACCCTGAGGCTGTAGCTAGAGGGCAAAGCGGCGTGAGAAGAAGACAGGGTGAGGGAGGTATGCAGGACTGGGACAGAGAATGAGGCCACCAGGTGTCCTCAGGCTCTACCAGCCCCTCTCTGTCCACATGTGCTGTCCCCCTGTAGAGGAGCCAAGCTACACAGAGGAAGATGACAGTGTCCAATTGGTTGGAAGGGAAGAGGAGCAAACCGGGGTGTGCACATTGCACTCAAAACTGAGGGAGGACGAGGCACAGCTTAGCGGTTAAGGCGCTTGCCTGCAAACCCAAAGGACCCAGGTTTGATTCCCCAGGACCCACATTAGCCAGATGCGCAACGTAGCACATGCATCTGCAGTTCGTTTGCAGCAGCTAGAGACCCTGGTGTGTGCCCATCCTCTCCCTCTCTCTCTCTTTCTCTTTCAAATAAATATGTTTTTTAAAAAAATCTGATGGAATGGCACCAAACGGGGGGGCATGAGCTCCATCCACTCTGCCTACTCCTACAACCCCCAAGTCCAGCATTCACCCAATCCTACCGAGTCCAGTGCAGAAGTGCCCCCCATTATGACACACCAGGCCCTCACCCCTTTGTCTGGAACCGACAGGATCAAGTGCAAATGTCATAGGCAGAGCTTTCCTCAGCTTGACTTCAGGTCACCTTTCTGCTCTGCCCCTCTGCACCTCAGGGGCCACTTCCCACTTCCACATGGTGCTGGCCTCAGCTCCGGGGACTCCTCCCTAGCCCTATGTATTTATTTACCCAACGAATTCGTTCTGTGTGGGACAGCTCCCTGACTGGTCTCTCTGCTTGATAAACTCCTACGGATCCTTCCATACCCACATGGGGTGTGAGACGGACCAGCACAGCAGCAGTGAGGTCCTAACGTCAGCGGATCATGAGTAAACTGCATATGGTCAAAATAATGCTAGGCTATATATAGCTCCTGCTTATATTCGATGCCTAGGCATTGTCCTAGGCATTTCCTGTTTTGACTCATGGAGCCCTCCCAACTGCAGCGGATTGCATTTCCAGGGACATCTGCAGCAGCACCGCCCATCCCCCCTTCTTACCGTCACTCTCACATCTGCCCATGGAGAGCTGAGGTCTGCGTAACCCTACTTGAGTGTGGGAAGGCCTGTGAGGAAAGGCTGTGAGGGCACTGAGATGTTCAGTCAGGTCATCAAAAGGGGCAAAGCTGGCACTGGAGAGATGGCTTAGCGGTTAAGGCGTTTGCCTGCAAAGCCAAAGGACCCAGGCTCAACTCCCCAGGACCCACATAAGCCAGAAGCACATGGTGGCGCATGTGTCTGGAGTTCCTTTGCAGTGGCTGGAGGCCCTGGTGTGCCCATTCTCTCTCTCTACCTGCTTATTTCTGTATTTCTCTCTCTCAAATAAATAAATATTTTTTTTTAAAAGTGAGGGGACAAAGCTGATGCCTCCCTCACTGGGATGCTTCTGCCAGAGCAATGAACCGCCAAACTCGGCAAAGTCTGTCAACAACTCAACCAGACCCACAGAGGAGCCCCCAAACTGCATGAGAGCGCGAACGGCCTCCATCCCGCCAGCCCGGCTCCTTACTGTTATGACCACTTGCGTGGAGCCAGGGCATCTCACCTGGGCCTGTTTTAAATCTCTGACCTACAGAAGCCGTGAGATGATAAACCAATGGCTCTAATACAATAAACTCACTAAGTTCAGTGAGGATCTGTTATATGACATTAGCTCCTGGACAACTGTAGCAAGTTTTATGGGCCATGGGACACACAAAGATTATGCGACTTGTTCAAAGTCACACGGGTAGTGAGCGGCGGGGGCAGGACTTGAACCCGAACAGTTTCATGACAAGCTTCCAAGGTCCGATAGGCCTCAAGGAATAGTTGCTGAATCAAGAAATGATGGGAAACCGGGTGTGGTGGCGCACGCCTTTAATCCCAGCACTCGGGAGGCAGAGGTAGGAGGATCTCCGAGAGTTCGAGGCCACCCTGAGACTACATAGTGAATTCCAGGTCAGCCTGAGCCAGAGTGAGACCCTACCTCAAACAACAAAACAAAAAAAAAAAAAAAAAAAGAAAGAAAGAAAAGAAAAGAAATGATGGGAAGGGGGCTGGAGATATGGCTCGGTGGCTAAAGGCGCTTGTTTGCAAAGCCTGATGGCCTGAGTTCAGTTTCCCAGTACCCACATTAAGTGGTCCATGCATATAGAATACATTTACAAGACACGAGGCCCTGACATGACCATTCTCTCTCTTTCTCCCCTTGCAAATACAAATATTTTTTTTTTAAAAAATTGGAAGAATGAGAGCCGGGCGTGATGGCGCACGCCTTTCATCCCAGCACTGGGGAGGCAGAGGTAGGAGGATTGTCGTGAATTCGAGGCCACCCTGAGACTACATAGTGAATTCCAGGTCAGCCTTGGCTAGAGTGAGACCCTACCTCGAAAAACTAAAAACAAAATGGAAGGAATGAGCAAATGAATGACTCAATGAGAGGAAGCAAGAGCAGAGAGTGAGCTCCCAGGTGCAGGACAAGGACTGTAGAGAAGCCTGCCATGCAAATGAGCCTGTCATAAATCCTTGGTGCTGGACAATTTCACTGTCCCCAGCCCTGGGGCAATCAGAGGATCACAGGAGCCGGGAAGGTGCCATGGCCTCTGTCCACCACAGGCATTCTCTCTCTCTCTTTCTTTTTTTTATTTGGTTTTTCGAGGTAAGGTCTCACTCTAGTCCAGGCTGACCTGGAACTCACTATGGAGTCTCACGATGTCCTCGAACTCATGGTGATCCTCCTACCTCTGCCTCCCAAGTGCTGGGATTAAAAGGTGTGCACCACCATGCCCGGCAACCACAGGCATTCTCTTGAAAAACTCATCTTTCTGCTTCTTGCCCCCCTTCCCCCACAGCACAGGCAATGGACAGCCAATCCTTTAGAGGCAAGGTCTGTGGAAAACTGAGTTTAGTCTCGGCATGGCCACTGACCATCATGGCCACTGACAGGCTGTGTGAACTCAGACAAGTCCCTCACTCTCTGGTCCAAGACACACACCTCATGAATGGTATGCTGGTGAGATATAGGTATGTGGGGCCTGTTACAGACAAAAGGATCTGTCCCAAAAAGGAAAGCGGATAATAGGAATGACTCCTGCCTATTATGCAGTGTGAGCGAGCTGCTTGCCGAGACTTTGTACCTAAACACTTTCTGATTTCCTGCAACCCCACAAGGCAGGGCAGTCAGTGGGAAAGAACTCAGATTCACAGCTCAAGTGACACTGGGTGTTGGCACAGCCAGCTTCAAAACTTCTAATCTTGTTACAACAGGCAAAGCCGGAAGCAAAATCCAACTGTCCATTGACATTGACAGGTGAATGGACAAAACAAGGTATATCCATACAGTGGAATATTACTCTGCCACTAAAAGGAACAAAACCCTATTGCTTGTTATAAAACGGATAACCCCAGAGGGCATTATGCTAAGTGAAATAAATAAAGCAAGGACCTGGGTTCCACCCCTAACACTGCAAATCAGAAACCCAAACACAGCTCATCTCACAATGATAGAAATACAGTTACTATCATCTAGTCTTTTCTTTTCTTTTGGTGGTACTGGGTGGGAACTGGGAACTGAACACAGGGCCTCACACATGCTAGGCAAGCACCCTACCACTAAGCAACAACACCCCTAGCCCCACGGTTGTTACTGTCTAATTGTACATTTAGAATAGCTCAGGTGGAAAGGCCAGGTATGGTGGCGCACACCTTTACTCCTATCACTCGGGAGGCAGAGGTAAGAGGATCAACGTGAGTTTGAGGCCAGCCGGAGACTACAGAGTGAATTCCAGGTCAGCCTGGGCTAGAGCAAGAACCTACCTCAAAAAAAAAAAAAAAGCATAATTTAGATGGTAAATGTGTAGTTTTTTTTTGTTTGTTTGTTTGTTTTTTGGTGAGACAGCTTCTAGCCCAGGTTAGCCTTCAACTCTCCATGTACTGAAGGATGACCTTGAACCTGTCATCCTCTTTGCCTCTACCTCCCTCCTGCTGGGATTACAGGTGTGTACTACCATGATTTAAGCCGTGCAGGCAACTGAACCTAAGGCTTATTCATGTAGCTATCAACCGAGCTATGTCCTCAGCCCACGTGACACATTTTTTAACAGAAAACAAAACTTAACAAAATGTTCCCACTGTTGAGGTAGACAGAAACTTGAGAAGGATGTCTTGGAGGAAATTTCAGGAAGGCTTCAAAGCACAGGTGGGCAGAGTCTGAGCAAGTAGGGATGGACCTAGGGCCCTCCAGGTGAGGCTGGAACCTCTGTTCCAGGGTGTATAGCTGACTGGGGCCCTGTCCACCACAGCCCTCAGATCTTCCCCCAAGGTGCTGCCCCCATGATCTGCAAGCAAGGGATTTCTTGAACACCTACTATGTGCTTCCCAAGCCCACTTACCAAAAGACCTGGGACCCTTTCTGTCATAGCCGTGTCACCGAGGGTGACAATGGTAATCTTGGGGGAGGAGAGGCACCACGGCCCTGCAGAGAGAGGGCTCAGGACACTGCCTGGCGGGGACAGCAGGGACCAGGCACTCTGGTCTTGCAGTGGTTTAAATGTGAGGCTCCATAGACTCAGACTTGAATCTTGAGTCCCTGGTGGGCAGAGCCCTACTGGGAAAGAGGTGTCATGGGGGGTGGGGCAGTGGACTTTGGAGTCCAGCACTGAGGTGTGTTTGGGGGTATATTTTGTAATTTATTTATTTTAATTTTTTTGAGCATGACAGGCAGAGAGAGAGAGAAGAGAGAGAGAGAGAATGGGTGTGCCATGGCCTCCAGCCACTGCAAACGAACTCCAGATGCGTGCACCCCCTTGTGCATGGGTCCTGGGGAATCGAGCCTCGAACCGGGGTCCTTAGGCTTCACAGGCAAGCGCTTAACCGCTAAGCCATCTCTCCAGCCCTGGTGGTGTATTTTAAGTCCAGCCCTAAAGTGTGTGGGGAGCGGTTGACGCTCCGGCAGCTCGTGCCTGTTGGTGTTCGTGTTTGCTGGATGCTCGGTGACGTCTCTCTGCTTAGATCTATGGAAACAGGCAAGCTTCTTCCGCCGTTGATGGTATCTGGTATCCCCCTGCATTTGTGACCCTGAAATGAATCCTTTCCTCCCATAAACTGCTTTTGGTTGGATGTCTGTCCCAACAACAAGGAGTTGACTGCATCAAGCCCCATGACCCTTCCCTGATCAAAGTCTGTCTACTTTGCAGAAAGGGGACTCTGGGACCCCAGAAGGTTTGGTTTAATTCAGACTCAAGCCTGTGGCTGGATCTGCTATGCTCATGATGGGGCCACAGTTTCCATCCTCAACCCAGTGCAATTTCTCTGAATCCATGCTGCCAAAAAAATGGAAAAGACCTGACTGTAGGTAAAACATGATTCACTGCAGTCACTGAGAAAGAGGCTTCCTGGCCACAGCTCTCTCTCGCAGAGATCTATCTCCCTTCCCGACTCTTAGAACCCTGTGCCTTCCCCCAGAAGGAGCGGGAAGGGAAGGATCTTGGTTCTAAGCCCAGCTCCTTCAGGCATTATCCAGGCTTATGTCCCCACCTGCACCACAGTGCAAGGACTTTTCCCACAGTCCCCGAGAAGGTTGGATAAGGCCAGGGCAACAAACACTGAGCTCAGGGTCTGGCACACAGTAGGCGCTCAATAACATCACCACCATCAGTTCTCTCCCCTCAGACAAAAAGCCTATTTTTTTTTTTTTTTTGAGGTAGGGTCTTGTTCCAGCTCGGGCTGACCTGGAATTCATTATGTAGGCTCAGGGTGGCCTTGAACTCACAGCGATCCTCTTATCTGCCTCCTGAGTGCTGGGATTAAAGGCATGCGCCACCACGCCCAGCTCCAAAAAGCCATTTTGATCTGTTTGTTCCACTTAAAGGTTTGTTTGTTTGAATTATCCCAGAAGACAGTCCCCTAGGATGCTGGGAGACTGGCAGCTCCAAGGAGAAAGAGGAGAGGAGGAGTCATATTTGATAGAAAAAAAGGACAAATTGTCATCCACTGCAGCCAGAAGTAGAACCCTGGGGAAGCCAGATGGTTGCCCCTCCAGCCAAGAGGTCTCCCCGTGGCCTCAGATCCCACTTAACATGCTCTCTGAGGCCTCTCAGGAGACGGGTGCGGTCAGATATTGCTTAGTTCCCATCCACAGCCAAGCAGGACCTCGCTTCTCCCGTCTCACAGAACCAGCCAGCCCCAGGTGACCACGTGCAAGCCGGTAAAGACAGCCCCCGGTGGGATGGGAGCCCCAGGCCACCGAGAATCTGGGAGGTATTTCAGGAGCCCCCCCCCCCAAACACAGTGGCTGCCTGAGTTTGAGCACAGGTCTGGGTCCCATGACCCCCAAGATCACTTCAAGTCATGGTTCCAGTGCTGCCAAGATTTGGGAATAGGGCCTCCCCTCCCCCAATTCCAGAGGGGCAAGGATCTCAAATGGTGGCAGACATAGGCCCTCATTCTATGTCTGCCCTTCCCTAGCCAGCCATAAAGACAGAGGACACCAGTGCTCTCTGGCAGCAAAGCAACACATACAGCTTGTGGCCCCCCCTTCCTCCCAATCTGTTGGGGAACCCTAGGCGGGGAAGAGACGGAGCTCCCCTGTAGGCCACCACATGCGTGTCTTGTGCCTGCAGCACCAACACACCCCCATCACAGGAAACAAGGTAACCTGTTGTGATCACTGATTCAAGAGCAGAGGAGAGGGCTGGAGAGATGGCTTAGCGGTTGAGGCGCTTGCTTGCAAACCCAAAGGACCGAGGTTCAATTCCGCAGGACCCACCCATGTCAGCCAGATGCACAAGGTGGCGCATGCATCTAGAGTTTATTTGCACTGACTAAAGGCCCTGGTGTACCCATTCTCTCTCCCTCTCTCTTATTCTTTCTCTCTCCCTTGTTCTGTCTCAAATAAATAAAAATAAAACTTTTTTTTAAGGTAGGGTCTCACTCTAGGCCAGGCTGACCTGGAATTCACTCTGTATTCTTAGGGTGTCCTCGAACTCACGGCGATCCTCCTACCTCTGCCTCCTGAGTGCTGGGATTAAAGGCATGTGCTACCACACCCAGTTAAAATACTTTTTTTTTACAAAGAGTGAAGGAGGGCTGGAGAGATGGCTTAGTGGTTAAGGTGTATGCCTGTGAAACCTAAGAACCCAGGTTCGATTCTCCAGGACCCACATAAGCCAGATGCACATGGTGGCACATGCGCCTGGAGTTTGTTTGCAGTGGCTGGAGGCTCTGACGTGCCCATTCTCTCTCTCTCTCAGATAAATAAAATGTTTTGTTGTTTTTTTTAAGTGGAGGAGAGAGTGGTGTGAGAGCCCCCAGGCCTGCTGGCTTCAGACAACACATCTCCCTGTCCACTGGTCCGCTGTTTTGCTTTGGTCACAGCTTTCTGCGACCACCTTCTTGGACATTCTCTCTGGAATGGAAAACTGAGGCAGAGACAGGAAGGTCCGGTGCTCAGGGTCACACATGGAGTTGGTGGTGGAGCCATAATGGGCCCTGGGTTGGGGAGTGATGACAGCCTCACCCTGGAAGGTCCCTGCCGCTGACTGTTCTCCGGATTCTTCTTTCCACTTGACCCAAATGGGGGGTTTCTCCTGGGGCGAGGGGCCAGGGGATTCCTGCTCTCAGTGTCCAACACAGCGCCTGCTTCATGAGGTCATCTGAGGGACAAGCAGAGACCCAAGGGATGGGACAGTGGGTCACATAGCCCAAGGCTGGCTACACACACACACACACACACACACACACACACACACACACACGCAGCCTGTCAGAGAAATGACCTGACACATGTCAGGGACACTCAGGAGGCACTTGTCAGTCACATTCCTCGGCTAATTAACCAGCTGCTCCATTAAAGGAAGCAAAGGAGGGTCACTCGGCTGGTCCTCACATAACCTAGCTTTACCCTGGGCCACATTCCCAGGTCCCCAGCCGCCAGGCCCACCAGCTGTCAATCCCCCCCCCCCGCCCCGTCCCCAAGTATGGCACGTGCACAAATTCACAACACAGAGGCAGGGAGGACCGGGGACCCCCACCCCCAGGTCACCTAACAAGCCTGCAGGGTTGTCTGGCTCCCCCTGAAAGTGACAGGCACCAGTAGGATTTGCAGTGACAGGTCTGAGTGTACCTACTGCCACTCAGTTCCAGACTTGCTGGCAATGTCCTTTCTTGCCCAGGGAGACCATAGAGCGAGTATCTAGAACACTCTGCTTTCCTCTGCATTGGTCAGGAGTTAGATCTTCCCGCAAATCAGTGGCCTACCAGGCACCCTGCTGGGTGGACCACCCGCTGGGTTGTTTGCTCTGACCTCAGCCTAGCCTGGAAGGTCACCAGCAGTCCCTTACAGATAAAGCCAGGGAGGAAAGCTATATAAACCCAAGGCTTCACAGGTGCAGGGGTAGACAGGGGTAGACCTCAGACAGCACCCAGTGTTTGGCCTTTTGAAGATAGGAGGTTGGGGTGGGGGGGGTGTAGCTTGGCAGCAGAGTGGCCTAGCATGCACAAGGCCCCAGTTCCATGCCCAGCACTAAAAAATATAAAATAAATAAATAAAGCAAGAGACAGTGAGAGACGGCGTGGAGGAGAGTTCTTTTCTTGGTCCCGAGCTTAAGTTTACGTTGCTATCCCACTATCCTTTCTTCTGTCTGCCATCCCTACCCCACCCCCAGCCCAAGCCCAGGGAACATCTGGGTGGCCTCTGGGGCCAGCCTTACCAGCTGTCTGCCCATCACTCGGCCCTGATGAGACCAGAATGCCATCTGGGAGCTGCTAACACACGGTGTTGAGAAGGACCCTTGGACCTCCCAGGGGGTGGGAAATGAAGGATGCTGGGTATAGCCTACTCTGCCCTTTGAGACTCTGTCTCTGAGTAAGGTGGCTCTGACCAAGTACCCTGTTATTAATAGTCTTCAGAGCCCCTGAATGTTCCTCAGGCCTTGCTGAAGTAAAGCGGCGTCCACACCTGCGGTCTCGGTTACCTGAACGACACCTGATGCCCGGGGGTAAGTACAGGTAACCAACAGTGTTGTTTCAGGCCCTGTTCACCCACCCTGTATCTTCACCCTTACCAGCTGACCAGGTCACAGAGTCCCCTGCATGTGCGCAGGCCCTACTGGACCCAACCTGGGATCGTGGCTGACAAGTTGAAAGCAGAGTGTTCTAGATATTCGCGCTATGGTCTCCCTGGGCAAGAAAGGACATTGCCAGCAAGTCTCCTGACATATGTACCCCACCTTTACTGGAGTGGCCTCTGGACTGCTACTGGGGAGGGGAGCATCAGGTGCCCGGGTCTGAGAGAAGGAAGGGGTAGTGGGGTTTCAGTGCATGTTTGGCACACAGAGACATACAGACCTGGCGTCTGCGTGGGCGGCTTGTACATAATTCACAGGCTCCTGTGGCTGTGGCCTGGATAAAACCTACGCAGTGGCAGGAGAAGCCGAGTGGGGAGCAGTGAGCAGCCACCCCCGGGGAGCGCTTCCCGGAAAGGTAACAGGTGGGCCAGAGTCCTGGGTAGAGAGGCGTTGACAGCAACTACCAAAGATACTATTGATGACCAGAGCTGGCTACCCGTGTACGGGGTCAGCTGGTTTATATGTTCATAAATGTTATCCCCCTGGGTCTACACGAGTGGCCCGCGTGCAGTTAGTGTGATTTCCATTCAGCAGAGGAGGAAACTGAGGGTCAAGGTGGCATAACTGAGGTTTTCACGCCGCAGAGTTCTTACCCTGTGCTAAGCTGCTGCGCGCACAGAACCCTCCACCCAGCCTGGTTCAGCTCGCCTCTCCCTGCGCCACCTGACCCTTACCCCCAGGGACATCAGGGCCCTTAGGAGGCAGGCAGTGAGCCATCAGGGCCACCAACTGCTAAGGGGAGATAGCAGGAAGAGCAAGTTCACTGGCAGAGCCAGGAGCCTCTGACCCCTGTCCAGCTACATGAGCCTGGAGGAGCTCGAGGATAGGGGAGGAGTGCACACACCCACAACTTCTGTGAGCCTGTGACCTCGTGTGACCACAGCAAGAGGGCCTGAGGCCCTGAGAGGGAGGGCACCTGCTTTAGTGTGGTCAGTCACCAAATGCCAGCTGGAGACACTGGAATGGCTGTGACATGGCTCCGGCCCTCAGGGAACTCCCAGTCAGCTGGGCACCCACTCGATGAGTACTCAGACCCTGGCAATCTGTCCAACACTTCTCCAGCCACCTCTAATGTCCCCCCTTCCTCCCCCATGGCCCAGGGTCTCTTCTAGTGCCCAGTTATGGCCACCTCTACACCTCTGCTCCAGCTGACGCTCTTCTGGGAATGCTGGAGCACACCTTCCCATCTCCTCTTTGCACAGTCTCACTGCATGGGGTGTGAGGACACCCCAAGCCCAGGCTGCTGGGCCTCAGTAGGAAGCACTTGTTCTCCCTCCTCTGGCCTTCCCAACTCCACTTGACCCTTGGCCTCTTCCAACATCTGTGCCCTCAACCCAGTGATCAGTCCTTCACAGATCCCCAGTGATCAGTGCTCCACAGCTCCCCAGTGATCAGTCATCCATAGCTTCCCAGTGATCAATCCTTCACATCCCCAGTGATCAGTCATCCATAGCTTCACAGTGATCAATCATCCACAGATCCCCAGTGATCAATCCTCCAGATCCCCAGTGATCAGTCCTCCATAGCTTCCCAGTGGTCGATCCTTCACATCCCCAGTGATCAGTCCTCCACAGAACCCCAGTGATCAATCCTCCACATTCCCAGTGATCAGCCCTCCACAGATCCCTAGTATCGGTCTTCCACAGATCCCCAGTGATCAGTCCTCTACAGCTCCCAGAGCATCCGACACTGAGCAGAGGTAGGCTCAGCTCCACAGTCAACGTGACACCCACCCACTCACCACTGCGACCTGGAACAATTGAAAATCCGCTTCTTCCTTTTAAGGTTTGTATTTGCCTTTCTTTAAAAACCTTCAGTGGGTTGGAGAAATGAAATGGAAGACTCTTAGGTACGTCTTGGCATTTCCCGAGGCTGGCTCTGAGCCTGGCCCACAGTCAATGCCTGAGACAGGACCGTTTAGTGGGTGAGCAATTAAAGCATCTACACCACCTACGCGCTCTGCTGCCCGAAGCCCCACTGTTATGGCCGAGCTGCCCCTGGAGCCAGTGTTCCCAAGACGCAAAAGGCCCTCGGCTAGGAACTGGCTTCTGCCCAGTGCTTCCATGTGCAAGGCTGTCAGCTTGTCCCAAGCCCTGCTCTGAAGCAAAGTGGGGTGCCTTCAACCACGTTTGCAAGATGGCGTGGTGACACGCTCCTCTAATATAGTACTTAGGATATGGCAGCAGGATCTGGAGTTTGAAGCCAGTACGTGAGACTGTAAATCACAAACAAAACACAAACTGGGAAAGGGGCTGCAGAGATGGCCCAGTGGGTGAAGTGCTTGCCATGCCAACATGAGGACCCGAGTTCAAATCCCCAGGACCCGTGTAAATGCTAGTTATCTCAGCACTGAGGTCAGACAGGGAATCTCTGGGCTCACTGGCTAGCTAGTGTAGCTGAATTGGTGAACTCCAAATTCAGAGAGTGGTCCTGTCTTGAAGAATAAGGTGGGCAGCGATTAAGGAAGGCAACGGTATTAACCTTTGGCCAACACACACACACACACACACACACACACACACACACACACACACACAACACACACAAAGTGAGGTTGTACAGTCTACCACCTGTTGGGGCCTCTTTTCTTTTTTTTTTTGTTGTTGTTTTTATTTTTGGTTTTTTGAGGTAGGATTTCACTCTAGCCCAGGCTGACCTGGAATTCACTATGGAGTCTCAGGCTGGCCTCAAACTCACGGCGATCCTCCTACCCCTGCCTCCCGAGTGCTGGGATTAAAGGCGTGCGCCACCACGCCCGGCTTGGGGCCTCTATTTCAAATCAATACATCAAAAGTCTCAGTAATGTGATGAGTTACATGACCCATGCATTCCACGGTGTATTAACGTACTCTGGCACTAGGACTCCCCAGAGCACAGTTGGGGACCAGCCAAGATCCCATGCAGGAATGGTACATGTGGTGGAAGGTCCTTGTGGTTAACACCCAGGCCATATATACTTCCTTGCCCTGACCTCAGGGCCTAGGGCAATGTGTCAGGAGATAAAGAGCTTGCTGTGCAAATGTGAGCCACCGAGGTTAGACCTCCCAGTACCCACAAGCCAAGATGCCAGCCAGGTCTGGTGGCTCATGTTTTTTTTTTTTTTACTTTTTTTTTTTGTTCATTTTTATTTATTTATTTGAGAGTGACAGAGAGAGAGGGAGAGAAAGAGGCAGATAGAGAGGGAATGGGCGCGCCAGGGCTTCTAGCCACCGCAAACCAACTCCAGACGTGTGCGCCCCCTTGTGCATCTGGCCAACTTGGGTCCCGGGAAATGGAGCCTGGAACCGGGGTCCTTAGGCTTCATAGGCAAGCGCTTAACCGCTAAGCCATCTCTCCAGCCCTGGCTTGTGTTTTTAATCCTAGCATTCAGGAGACTGAGACACAAGGATCACTGTGAGTTTGAGGCCAGCCTGGGCCACGGAGTAAGTTCTAGGTCAGTCTGGGTTGCAGTTAAGATCCTGTCTCAAACAATGACGACAAAAACAACAGCAAGAAAAGCCAAATGCCATGGCAGGTGTCTGTAATACCAACACACCTATGGGCAGAAAAGAAAGGGAGACAGGAGAATTTCCTCAAAGTGTGTGAGTGAGCCTACTGGCCTTGGTGAATGTGGTAGACAAGAGACCCTGCCTCAGGGTAGGTGGGAGGTGATCTCTGACCTGCACATGTGCTTCCTAGCACACATGCATCTAACCCACCCCACATACAAAAAAGAAAATGCTGGGCTGGAGAGATGGCTTAGCGGTTAAGCGCTTGCCTGTGAAGCCTAAGGACCCCGGTTCGAGGCTCGGTTCCCCAGGTCCCACGTTAGCCAGATGCACAAGGGGGCGCACGCGTCTGGAGTTCGTTTGCAGAAGCTGGAAGCCCTGGAGCGCCCATTCTCTCTCTCTCTCCCTCTCTCTGTCTTTCTATCTGTGTCTGTCGCTCTCAAATAAATAAATAAATAAATTTAAAAAAAAAAAAAAAGAAAATGCTGGAAAAAAAAAAAGGTGGGCCAGACATGATGGGGCACGCCTTTAATCCCAGCACTCAGGAAGCAGAGGTAGGAGGATGGCCATGAGTTTGAGGCCACTCTGAGGCTACAGAGTGAATTCCAGATCAGCCTGAGCTAGAGAGAGACCCTACCTTGAGAGCCCTTCTCCCCCAAACAGAAGGTGGCATTATAAGCTTCACAATGGACCACAGAGTCGGGGAAAGGTGACAGGTGGGAGACGTGAGCTGGCTGTTGGGCAGGGGCCTCGCTGGCTGGGGCAAGCGTCCCTTGTCACAGAGTGGGAGCGAGGCTCCTTCCAAGCGGATTGTAAACTGTGAAGTCCAGTGCCAGCCTTCACTCTGCGCATCATCATTTCCCCGTGAGGCCTGCCAGGAGGGTGTGGTTGTGCGCTGACTGGTCACGAGCCATTGCAGAAGTCCTCCACCAGGATGAATGAAATCCCCTTAGCAAGGGCCAGGGCCCAAATGGCTGTGTGGAGAGGAAGGAAGGAAGGAAGGAAGGAAGGAAGGAAGGAAGGAAGGAAGGAAGGAAGGAAGGAAGGAAGGAAGGAAGGAAGGAAGGAAGGAGAGAATGAGAAATCTAGTAAACTGGGCACATTAGGAGGGACACCCACACGAGCTGGAGAGAAAGAGGAAGTGTGAACCGCGAGAGGCAGCTCTGAGCGAGGCAGCAGAATGAAGGGACAGGGTGGCTGGGCCGGAACCCCAAGATGAGCAGGTGGAGTGGCTTGGGGAGTCATCAGGAATGGCACTTGTGGCAAAGCAGGCAGTGCCCATGAGGCCTGCCCCTACAAGGTGAACCGGCTTCACCTCTAGCAGGGAAAGGAAGGACTCTGTCTTATTTCATGAAGATTCTACCCCAAACTACTTGCAGTGGTTTTAAAGGCACCGAGGGCAAAGGAAGCCTCTGGGGCTGGAAAGTGAAATCCTATCTCTTATGCCATTAAGCATACTCAGGCGAGGGACATTTGTTTGTCTGTCTGTTTATTTGTTTGTTTTTCCAGGTAGGGTTTTGCTCTAGCCCAGGCTAACCTGGAATTCACTATGTATTCTCAGGGTGGCCTTGAACTCACAGCGATCCTCCTACCTCTGCCTCCCGAGTGCTGGGATTAAAGGTGTGCACCACCACACCCAGCTTGAGTTTGTTATTTTTTAAATGTATTTTTATTTATTTATTTCAAAGACAGAGAGAGAGAGGCGGGCAGACAGAGAGAGAGAAAATGGGCATGCCAGGGCCTCCAGCCACTGCAAACGAACTCCAGACTGCATGCGTCTCCCCCTGCACCTGGCTTACATAGGTGCTGGGGAATTGAAGCACGGTACTTAGGCTTCCCAGGCAAACTCCTTAACCGGCTAAGCCATTTCCCCAGTCCCATGGAACATTTTTAAAGTACCTACTATGTGTCAGGTAAGTGCTGCCAGGCACTGTGGATGCAAGGCCACAGCAAACAGCATCATACATGGAAGATTCTAGACAAACAAGTCGGCGGGTCATTTGAGGACAAGAGGGAGGTGTTGAAGGAAAACCACACACACACACACACACACACACACACACACACACACACACACACAACAGGAAGCCTGAAGGACACCAAGCCACCTGTGTGGTCTGAGGAAGTTGCCTTCCTTCTCTGAGCCACCATCTTCCCATCTGGAAGGTGAGGCTGGTCACCATCAGACGTGAACCAGTAGTCAAGGATGCTCTCTCACCCAGATGGCTCAGCCCACACAGCAGGGTCGCTAGCCCTGTGTTATGGGACAAATGCTCCTTTCTCAGGTGAGAAACTGAGGTCAGAGAATGGGTGGGAGTATCCTGGGTGGGTTTCCCTCCCAGAGCCCACCCTCACCACCTCCCAAGCAAATGCTCCTCCAAAACTGCCGAGGATCCAGAGACACCACAGATACGGAATGCGCTGCGAGGTTCCGCCAGCGAGTGGCCTAGGCAACAAGAAGGAATCTCGAATCCCTGCGACACCAAGGATCCAAGTTGCCAGGGCTCCCAGAACTGGCTGGACCCACAAAGTCTGCATTCCTTGGCCAGCTGCCTCCCAGGGAGAGGGATATTAGTCCCCAAGGTCCCTGAAGGGCCTCCCCCAACCCCTTCCCCCCTGCCAAGCTCTGTCTGATGCCCAGGCCACAAGGCTGGCCTGTGACTGCCAGCTCTGTGGTCTGCCACTGCAGGGTCCCTCCCCAGCCTCGGTGACAGGCTGTGGGGTCTCGAGCCAGTCTTTGCACTAGCTTCTCTGAACCTCTGGTTTCCCACCTGCAAGAGGCACAGGAGAGAGAAGGCAGGTAAGACAGGTCTACTCCAGGGACACTACCACAGACAAGCCTAAGCCTGCGTGCATGGTGGGCACAGCCCGGCGGGCAGGCTGAGGAGTGCCAGGCTCTCCACTGCTGTAGTCTGAGGAGGGAGACCCCACCCACCAGAAACCCCATCTCACCTTGAGCTTGGGAGCTCTGCCCCGAGAGATGGGCCCTCGCCTGCTGGCTTCCCAGATGAGCTGAGGTCAAACAGTAGGAAAGTGAGTCATGAGACAAGGAAGACAAAGTCTTCCTGGGGGAAGAGGCCCGGACCTCAGAACATAGACATCCTCTATCTAGGCCCACTGGGACCCACAGAGGTTGCTAACTAGCCTCAGGCCACACAGCAAGGAAGAGGGCTAGTATGCAGGGCTTTAGGCCAGCCCAGGTCTCTCGCCCCTGCCCTATCATGAATATTTAGGATGGTGTACTTACCCATCCCTCACCCTGCGCAGGAGGCTCTCCCACTGGCAGCTGGTACCATGAGCCCCAGGGTGGAAATCAACAATCCCTGTTGCTCCACTTTCTGTCTTATTCGCTGCAGGAATTGAATTTGAATGGAGTCTGTGGTCCCCCAACAAGACAACAACTATTCTAGCTAGGTGTAAGAAAGAACTTCCTGAAGGAGGCAGGATGGTTGCAGCACTTGCCCCGAAATACAAGGTGCTGGCCCATCCATTCGGTCATTTTTACCTTCAAACAGCCTAGAGGGTCAGGGTTTCTACCCCTACTTCACGGGTGAGCAGCTGAGGTTTCAGGGAGGTTGTGACTTGCTCAGTCTTCTACATTCTGCTCCAAGAGGCAGAATTGAGGCTGAAAGCAATGACTGAATCCAAGGCCCACACTCCTCCCTGGGCAGGACCCTCTAAGCATCAAGTCACCACCTCTGATTCTGACGCCCAAGTACGAGCCACTGGGGACTAAGGCTTTTGCTGGGGGCTGGCTTAAGGGCTCCGCATTGTAGGCCAGTCTGGCTAAAGCCCAGGAGACAGCATCCCGGGAAGATTCCCGCCTGCTCCTTGGTTAAAAGGAGTCCATGAGCTTCCCATGTCCCCCTCATCCTGACCCTGACTCCCCACTGCAGCTTGCTAGGGACCCCTGGGGTCCAGGTAAGGCTGAGAAGCCAGCATGGGCCAATGCCTATCCCCAGGATGACGAAGGCTCTCCAGCTCCAGGGATCATTGAGGGTGGCTGCCCCAGGACTGGCTCTGAGCTAGGTAAAGGGCTCGGGGTTCCTGAGTGCACCTGCCACCAGCCTCCTGGTGAACTTTGCTTGCTCCAGAGCTGAGGCAAGTCACCCTAGAAATCTTCAGCCTGGCTTGGGGAAGTGGCAGAGACGTACAGGTAGTGTGCCAAGAGTCCTTGTCCCAGAGAGGACAATGGGAATTTCTTCCTGGCTATGGGGCTGGGACACTGTGTGATAGATGTCCACACACTGCATCCCGAGGGAGCAGCATCTGTGGGCTTTATGGCTGTCTACTGAACAATGAAGCTTGTCTCTCCGGGTCCTCCGTCTGCCCAGAGGCTTCCATGACACTAGTCTTAAGGGCCACTTTGGTATGGGGATAGTCTCACTTGCCCACATGCCAGGAAGCACATATAGATCTTTATGTGAGATTGGCTCCCTCTATGGAAGCCAAGGCCCCTGTCCCTATAGCTGACCACTGCATTTTTCAGCCCTGACAGTAAGGGTGGGGGTCTTGCTAGTCCCTGGGAGCTGTTCACTCTTCCCAAAGCTGAGCCAGAGTCGGGGAGACTGAGCCTGGCCCCTGTAACCTTTCCCTCAATGACCCTCAGAGCCCCCTCTGGCATTGCTTAAATCTACACGGAACCTTGGATGAAAGAATGAGGCTGGGGGGCTGGAGAGATGGCTTAGCGGTTAAGGCGCTGGCCTTCGAAGCCTAAGGATCCAGGTTTGATTCCCCAGTACCCAGATGCACAAGGATAGCATACGTATCTGGAGTTCATTTGCAGTGGCTAGAGCCCATTCTCTCCACCCTCCCCCCCCCCACTGTTTTTCAAATAAATAAATAAAAATAGTTTAAAACGAATAATGAATGCTGGGTTTGGTGGCGTACTCTTTTAATCCCAACTCTTAGGAGGTCGAGGTAGGAGGATTGCCATGAGTTCAAAACCTACCTGAGACCACATAGTGAAGTCTAAGTCAGCCGGCTTTAGAGTGAGGCCCTACCTCAAACAACCAAAAATAAATAAATAAAATAACAACAGAAAACAAACAAACAAAAAAAAAAGAATGAGGCTGGAAGGGGTGCCCCAGGAGACATGCAGGAACTGTCTAGAGGCAGGAGCCCCCCAGCTTCCTATACAGGCCCAGCTCGACCCTCCAGTGACCTCATTCACACAGAAAACCAGAGCTCAGAGATAAAATGACCTGCCCAGCGTCATCTGGCAGCAAGTGACAAAGCGGAGACCGAAGTGCGGGTCTTTGTGCCTCTACCTGGCTTTGTCCCACACTGTAATCGTTGGATCGATCTGGTTGGCGATTCAGGGAGCTGACTTCAGCGAGGTCAGCTCTGGGTGAGGACTTGCACAGAGGCCTCTGATGTCTCCCAGACACTCTCCCCTTGCTGGGGGGGAAAAAAAAAAAATCTCCCCCCCCCCCCCACCGCCCTTGACATTCTCCGGTTCTCCCAGGTGGGAATGGCCCTCAGCAGGCCGAGCGGGCCAGCGTCCGGCTTGGAAAACAAGCGGTCTTAGACAAGGCTCCATTGTTAGAGGGAGCCCGACACTTTGACTATTAAAACAAAACCAATGAAAACGAAAACGCTGCCCTGAGCAGGAGGGTGGGGGCAGTGGGAAGGACCCCCAAGACTAGGCTGATCTGACCCAACTCAGCGCCCCCATCCCAGAAACTTGGCATAGATACCTGGGACAAAGTGTCCAGGTCTGGGCCCATCCAGGCTCTGCCGCCATTTCTGCGACCTTTCTCTGCACGCCACTCTGCGTGGGACACGCGAGTTCCGTGCGTGGCCTCACCACGGGCAGACTCTAGTCCCATTTTTCAGATGAGGAAACTGAGGCTTGAAGAAGATGCGGGGGTGAGAGCCGGGGAGCACAGGCAGCCAGGTTCTCCAGACAGCTGTCTTCCCACCTGGCTCTGCTGAGTAGGGACGTCCCAGGAAGGGCAGAGTTCTAGATTGCTCTTGGCCAGAGCTTACATCAGTTTGCAGCGTGCTTCGCTCTGGGCAGCATGCTGAGACCACGATTCTCAGGAAGCTTTTGACAACTGATACCCAACCCAGAGCTTACCCCAGGAATGATGAGTCTGGGGCCTACCTGGGGCTTCTAAGAATCTCCCAGAAAACCACAGGCCTGGAGGCTCCTGCAGTACCACACGTCTCAGGAACGTTTTAAGGGGAAATGAGGCAGAATATGAGTGTCCTCAAAGGCCACAGCCAGCAATGGAGGTGCACAAGGGCATCCCGACCTCAGGGTGCCTCTCTGAGTGAGCTCCTTTAAGGGGCTGGTGGCGTCCTGACTCCCTTGTGGGTGGGAGAACTTTCTCTTTGAGCCTCCTAGGTAGGAGGGTGAGATGATTCTTCCGTGGGATTGTTTTCTGTGTACACTCCGCCACAAGCCAAGCAGCTGAAGAGGGAAAGCTGGGAGTCCCCCTCCGGGCAGGCCACCTTGCAGGTCAGAAGATAAAAGCTCCGAGCAGGCCTATGGATTTGGACCTCAGGCTGGGAAGGGCTGGGCCTCTTGGGGCCAGCAGCCCACATTTCCTCCCCCACCTGCCTTTTAGCCCTTTTGCCCTCAGAGGATATTATCACAGATAGGGAGGAAGGCCAGGATGGAGGAAGGAGAGCCTGGGTCAGAGTCCTGGGTCTGCCCAGTGTGGCCCTTGCTGGTAACCCTTGGGGAGGAATGGGCCTCTCACAGCTCAACTGACAAGATGGCCCTCACGTGACTCAAGTTCAGCTCCTTCCCTTGTCCCTTCCGCTGGGCTCTGAGCAGCCCAGCCAGCCCTAGCCCACCTTGTCACATTCTGCAATGTCAGAGCTTCCACATCCTTCCCTTCCTACCAGGCTGTTCATTCATTCATTCTGCAGAGCAGCTGCCCTTGGCCTGGGACCCATTCCAATGCCCTCCTTGAGCACCTGTTCTCTCAGCAACCTGCCTGGGGCTGGAGACACAGATAACAACAAATCATCTGTGTGTGTGTGTGTGTGTGTGTGTGTGTGTGTGTGTGTGTGTGTGTTCACGTGTGTGCTCATATACGTTCAGTACTAGGGCCTTGTGCATCCTAAATATGCACTCTACCACTAAGCCAAATTCCAGTGCTATGCTGGACCTTTTGAGTGCGTTACAATGTAAAATCTATTTCAACCTCAAAATAGTCAGGGAAAGAGGTGCTATAAATAGCCCCCTTTCCCAGATGGAATGACTGAAGGCCCCAGAGGTTAAATCTCCTGCCCCAGCCACATTGGTGGGGCCAGCCCCGGCCTCAGGAGCTCACTTTACGGCTCAGAAGTTTTGCACCTGTGTGTTTACCCACGCGCAGCCTGTTTCCCCACAGCCCACAATCTCCAGTGGCGTCACATGTGGTTGGATGTGGGGGTGGGTGGTAAGAAGGGACTCACACCTGCCCAGCATCTGCTGGCTGGCTGGATCCCAATGGCTCTTCCCACCTGGCTCATTGCCGCTATCTGAGAAGACATGCCCATGCCTCCAGACATCACAGACCTGCTCCCTGCCCTGACCCCAGCTTGGGGGTCCTCCCGGGCCGGCAGCTGCCCACTCACGCTCCTGCACGGCTGCTCCCCCAGGAAGGCTCTAGGAACTGCTTTTCCCACATGACACCTGGGAGCCTCTTCTGAGAACTTCTCCCTGTCACTTGGCTCTACTCACTAGGCTCCTCAGTGGGTTTCTAACCGAGCCACTCATGAATCCGAGGACAGAAAGGCAAGGAGATGCTGATGGTGCGCCTGCCCGTGTGCCAGCTGGTGCCCACTCCCCTAGCCACACTAAGCCTCCTGCACTGTTATTATCGGCCCTTCCTCTAGGTAAGAAAACAGGTGCAAAAATTGAGGGACTTGGCAGCTTGCCTCCCCTGTCTAGGGTGGCGGGCTGCCTAGTGCCAGGCACACCTTTGGGCACTCAGAAGAGTGGGGGGGGTTGGAAATTGGGTGGTGTAGAGTCTAGCTCTGCCAAGCTGGCTGGACCACAGATCCACACCCCCTACCTCAAGCCAGAGTCGGTGAATGGAGCTGTGGGTCAGCAGCAGGATCGTAAGGAGCCCCGGGGGCTGCTGGGAGGAAGCGCTCCGAGCCTGGAAGGACCGCACCAGCCCGCCCCAGCCACCACAGGAAAAAGGAAAAAGCGCTAGTGCCCAGTATGTGGCTGCCACTGCCCTGCAGGTGGCAAAGCAAGGGAATGCCAGCTGCCCTGCCAATGACCCCACAGCGGCCCGGCCAGCAGGCCTCCAGTCTTGCCAACACAGTCCCGGCTCAGCCAGCTCTCAAGAACAGCTAATGACCACGCTGCTTATAGTCCAGGCCGCCACCCTCCTTTGAGTGACCACAGTGCTGCTGGCCCCAGACGGCGATCAGGTTGAAATCACGGCTGCCTGTCGAACCACATCCTCCCACCCCATGCGGTGGCCTCTTCCTCCTCCTCCTGCCAGGGTCATGGAGGACGCTGCAGGAGGCTGGAGATGAGGGTGCTGGGACACCAAAGAGGACTCAGGGGGGCTGACTCACCACCAGCCACCCCTGCCTGCCAGCTAGCACAGAGACCAGCACCAGGGGCTCAGCCCAGGACAGCCCTTCATTAACCTGGGGGAATCAGGCTCCCACATGCAAAGAACGCTTTCGAGGTACTGGGGTGGAGTTGGGGACACAGGGCACCTCCTAAAGCTGGCTGGATGTCCAGTCAGTGGCTGAAAGCAGCACAGATTTCCAATTCAAATAGAGGCAGGGGTGACTCCCGGCTCCCTACTGTCTAGCTGTGTGACCTTGAGCAGGACAGTGCGCCTCTCTGAGTCCCAGTCTCTGGGGAAGAGCAGCAGCCATTTCCCAGAATGAGAATGAGAGTGTGAACGAGGGCGCCTGCTAAGTGCTTAATACATTGTGTGGCTCACAGGAAGTACCGAAAGCTATTGCCGACATCGCCATGATAATCTTAAATGCATGCACACATCTTATAAACAAAATATCACTACTGTCAGTGTGCGTTATTAAGCAATAGTGGTATTATTACTGTTACTGTGAAGGGTTAAAGATTAAGGTTAGGCAATCCAGGTACATTCCTGGGGGGGTGGGGGTGGCGAGATTTGCGACCCAAGGTGGGCCAGGACAGACAGGGGAGGTGGGCCCAGAAGAGGCAAGGTGTGACAAGGGCACCAGCCACGGGGGCCGCATTTGGTGGGTTTAAGAGTCACGGACGAGCTTGGAGCCCAAGGAATATGTAGTGGCTAAGGTGGGCAAGGACTTGAATGTCACCCGCGGGCATCTGATCTTCCTCTCAGAAAGGGGTTCTAAGTGGGGCATCCATGCTGCTTTCTGAAGCGTGACTTCTGGTCGAAGGGTCAACCCTGTCTGGTCGCTCACCCCTCACTACCCCAGCATCAGAGTTCTCCCCACCCCTCCTCCTGCCATACGCTCCCACTTCCCATGCCGCTGACCCGCCCACGGTGTATGCTCAAGGTGAAATGCTCCTTATTAAGTATCACTCATGCCTGGTATTCTCCTCGTGTGATCTCATAGTCACCCCTAATGATCCCCCAAAAGTGGGCATAACTACCTTCTACCTTAAGTTTTTTTTTTTTTTTTTTTTTTTTTCGAGGTAGGGTCTCACTCTAGCTCAGGCTAACCTAGAATTCACTATGTTGTCTCAGGGTGGCTTCAAACTCATGGCCATCCTCCTACCTCTGCCTCCCGAGTGCTGGGATTAAAGGCGTGTGCCCCCACGCCTGACCCTTTAATTTTAATCTTTTGTTTTTTAGGGGGGCTAAATTTAATTTAATTTTTTATCTTTTCACAATTTTTATTAACATTTTCCATGATTATAACCTGGAACGTTTTTTGTAACCCCAGGCTGGTCTTGAACTCATGTCCAGCCTCTGTCCTCAGCCGCCCAAGTGCTGACGTTATAGGCACGTGCCACCACGCCCAGCTAACTATCTTAACTTTATGGGTGGGGGTTGAAGCAGTGGCCTTGTGTGATCAGGTGTCTTGTCTCCAGTCTCACAGTGAGCAGGTGACACAGCCAGGATTCAACTTTGAGGACAGGATACACTGCCCTACAACACAATGCCTAGAACTCTAATGAGACACCTCCCTCCTCTTCCCATGGCCCTGGTCCCTCAGGGCCTCACAGCCACCTTTGCTGTGTCTCATCCTTGCAGTCCCTCCCCCACATCTTTTCAGAAGCGGAGGCCCACAGGTTGATCTCAGCTAAGCTACCTTGATTTTCCCCCCACCTCCATTTTGCCTGTGCCCCGCCGCTCTGCCTCCCATCCACAGGAGAGAACTGCTTGATAATAGGTGCCTTTCTTCTTGTGCCCTGTGCCACCAACCCCTCCACATACACTCCACATCCCAGACTCGGGCACAAACAGGATCTCTGATGGCCTCTGGTGGGGCGGAAAGTCACAGATGGACAGCCATTTCCCCAGTCTGTCTCCCAGTGAGGAGAGCCATTAATTATTCACTGGACCCTGTGTCTAGGAAAGCCACACAGTGGGCTGGAAGGGAATGGACACCGCCTCTAGTCCCATAGGCCCTACAGGAAGCCACAGCAAGTTCAGGAACTGTCAGAATCCAAAGCCTTTCAATGTGTCCCCAAGCGGATGTTAGAAGGCCATGAGACTGAGGGAGGTGGGTGCGTGGGGGGGTGTCTGACCCCCCCCACAGGAGCCTAATCTGTGCAAGTTGAGGTCTCTGAGTCTGCAAGAGCCACCTGTGTTCCAATGTTAAGCAAGTCTGAGAATTTCCCGGAGTTCCTAGCGGACTCCAGCTTCCTTTTCTTCTGAGGAAAGAAATGGACAGCTGGCCAGACATTGTTATCTGTACCTGGGTCCTAGCGAGGGAGACATTCTGCCTTCACTGAGGAGCAGAGGGGCCAGAGCATGACATGCCTTTGCGGGTGAGCACGATGCCTGGCTTACCGCTGTGCTCCCCGGGTGCCCACACATGACTTCGACTTCAGGCAGCCACTCAGCCCATCTGGATAACTTCTAGACCACTAGGTGGGCAGCTGACGTTCAAACAGTCCTCGAAGATCTGGGTAAACGGCTCCAGTTCTCTGAGCCTCAGTTCCCCACCCAAGGTGACCCTGAACAACAGGCCCATCCTTAGAAAGACCCACAAACCCCACATATGTGACAGTATACCAATGGGATACTGTCACTCTCTGAGCAGGTGACACCCAGCCTGCCTTGACCCTACTTTGCAGGGAAGGCTCTTCCTCTGTCCAGGTTCTCAAGGCTCTTTCCAGCTCCCAGTGAAATGAGATCACAGGTGTGAAATTAGTTCGTCAAAGAGGAGCTCTGTTTTCGATGCAAGGATTATTATGAGGATTTGAAGCCTCAGGCAGAGGTGGGGGAGGGGGAATCCCAACTGTGAACCCCTCAAATCCCAGAGACAAGCTTCTCTAGTCTGATCCACCTCTCACAGGGGCTTTCTAAGGTGCTTTCCCTGAACTCCAGCAAGCCCAGCTTGGCTTGGGGGTTAACTAGTCCCAGCCAAGGCCTTGGAGCCCAGACCAAGGCCACATGCCTCCCCATCCCCAGCCAGAGCAAGAGCCCACAGAGTCTATGCCAAAGGTGCTTTCACAACACCCTTCTCCTACACAGGCCCAGAGGCGGCAGGAGGAATCCCTGCCCCGGAATCAAGACATGCAGGACTGTGTCCCTGGGCCTGGAAAAAAAGCCCTGCTTTTAAAACCTGAGAAACTCCTGGGCCAGAGAGGTCGGGCGGCTCCCCCTGCACAAGAGGGACTAGGCTAAGGTCAGACCTTTGATCTGGGCCCCAGCATCAAGAACACAAGCTCAGAGCAGCCTCAGATGTGGTCACCCCAACCTCACATTGATGGTGGGGAAACCCGGAGCTACAGAAAGTGCTAACTGGGAAGGGGAGGGGACCCCTTGAAGGCTGTTGGGAAGGCCTTTTCAAGTCTACTTCTGCCTCAACCACTGACTGGCTTGAGAAGCACCCCCATCCTTTAGTGTCCCCATTAGTAATGTGAAGAAGGGTGGGTGAATCCTGAGGGACCCTAACTCCGGCAGTATCTGCAGGGGCTCTCTGGTTTGTGGACTCCACAATTGGCGTCCCCCAATGGGTAAGCAACACCTCTGGAACTCCAACACGTCTTGGGATCCTGAAGTCTGGGAAGCTCCCTCCTCCTAGACCCCAAGGGAGGAAAATACTTCCCATTGGCCCCATCCTACCAACCTCTTGCCTGCCGGCTACCCACTTCCTTTCTTTTCTCCATCCCCTTGGCTCTTTCCTTCTTTATCCTCTCTCTCTTCCCTACTATCATCCCCAGCACGGGCAGCAGGATTCCCGGTAAAGCCTCGGTTTCCCCCCCACCTGTCAGCAGCGCCCATAACACTCCACAATAGCTTCTATCTCAGAGGGTAATGCCGACAGGCTT
This sequence comes from Jaculus jaculus, assembly GCF_020740685.1. Classification (NCBI taxonomy): domain Eukaryota; kingdom Metazoa; phylum Chordata; class Mammalia; order Rodentia; family Dipodidae; genus Jaculus; species Jaculus jaculus. The sequence goes on along the minus strand of NC_059104.1, from coordinate 167,534,733 downwards.
CGAGGAGGGAACCTTTTGTGCAAGGGTGGGGCACCAACCTGCACACAATGGGCGCTCAATAAGTGCCGGTTTCTCCTTTTTCCCTTTCGCTCACTCTCGCCTAGCCAGTTCCAGTCTGTGCCAGTGTCCCCTCCGCTCCCTCCGCTGACCCGGGCCCCGCCGCGAGATGTTAGGGGGGGTCTCTCACCTGCGCTCTCGGCTCGCCGGCCGCGGGGGGCACAAGGAGCCCCTCTCCTCCCCCCCGGTGTTCTCTTCGGGGCAAGCACCGAGTTCTTAGCCTAGGACGGAGAAAGGTGGCAGCTTCGGCTCGCAGCACCAATCTAAGGGTTCAGTCCGACTGTCCTGCTGACCTGGGACCCCTCATGGGGCGCTGGACCCCGGCTGCGGGGTGGGGTCTTCCCTGGAGCTGGCTCAGTTGCAAGTCTGAAGCAGTCGGTCCGTCCGAGGTAACTGCAGGCTCGGCTCTTTGGGGAGCCGGAGGCTTGGTTGGGAAGAGTCCGGACTCCTCTGCACGCAGGTCCCGGCGCTGGGGCCACCTTGTGTGCTTACCCGGGGCGGAGGGCACACGGACAAGAAAGATGGATCCGAAAGGTGGGGCCGGGGGTGGGGGGCGTCCCACTGCGACGATCCCGGGTCCAGGCCGGTGTTCGGGGCTCCCACCAACTGGTGCGGGGACCACCGGGGGCTTAGGAGAGTCGGAACTCGGAACGCCGGGGCTCCGAGCGGCAGAGCAGGGCTGGGCAAGGGGCAAGGCGCCTGGCGGGGATCCCGGGCGGGGAAGTCGTCCCAGGTCCCGGAACGAGGTTCGTTTTGCAAAAAAAAAAAAAACAAAACGGGACGGACCTGAGCGCAGCGGCTGACTCCGGAGCTCCGCGCCGCGGCTCCACTTCCTCCTCTGAGCCCTCGCCTGGCTCGCAAGCCCGTTCAGCCCCGAGCCGCAGCCGCTGTCATCCTCGCCGCCCACCCCCACCCGGAGCTGCGGCCCGAGCGGAGCCGAGCGGAGCCGAGGAGAGCCGAGCCGAGCCGAGCCGAGGCAGCGCCTCCCTGCGCCCGCCCCTCCCCTCCCCGCACCGCCTTACACAAGCAAGCCCCGCCCCCTTAGGGGGTGGAGCCTCTCCGCGCGCCCCGCCCCCGAGTGCCGCCGGCCGGGCAGCGGGGAGCCAATCAGAGAGTGAGAAGGGGGCGGAGCTCTGCGGAACGTGGCCGCCAGCTCGGGGAAGGCGGGGCACACACTCTGCGCAGAGTTGTCGCTGGAGAGCGGACAATGGGCGTGCCGGGGGAGATGGGGTGGGGAAGATGGGGTCGGGGAGATGGGGTTCTCACGGTGCAGCCTGGGGACCGAGTTGAAGGGAGATTCGCGGAGGGATGGATGGACCCGGGGCTTGAGGCCTGCGGTGTATGAAGACGAGGCGGGGAGCGATGCTCCAGGCCAGGACGTCCGGGGACTGGGGAGCCTCGGCGCCATATCGCCGCCCCTTACTCTAACCCCTCGGGCTCAGTGAGTGAGGTGACAGTTGAGTGCCGTGAAATGATCAGGTTTTAGGAAGCGATGGAAAAGTTTGGGGTTTTTTTGGACAATAAAGAGCGGATCTGGCTCCCGCACTTGTTTCTCAGCTAGGAGGAGCGCAGTTGTTACTTTCAAAAATTTAAGTCATGGGCTGGAGAGGTGGCTTAACAGTTAAGACGCTTGCCTGCAAAGCCAAAGGACCCAGATTCGGTTCCCCAGGACCTATGTAAGCCAGAAGCACAAGGTGGCACATGGCGTCTGGAGTTCGTTTGCAGCGGCTGGAGGCCCTGCCCACCCTCCCTCTTTCTCTCTTGTCAAATAATAAGTAAATAAAAATTAAGTCACATGCAGAGGTGTGTGAGGACACCGCACCTCAGATCGTGATGTCTGTCGGCTGCACATGTTCCCTTCCCTCCCCAGCGCCTGTGTGCCTGTGTCCCTTGTCTCTGAGGCCTTCCCCCCACCACACCCCGCGCCCACCCCAGCAGGCCTGGAGTGGGTGGTGATGTATGAAGAAATGTTGAGTGAGCGCTGATTGGTCTGGGAAGATTGGTCCATAAAGCTTCACGTCAATGTCCTGCTGTGGAACCCTATGTCACTGCTGAGGAACCAAGGACCGGGAGCCCACATAATGTACCCCACAACTGCCTCTGGCACAGGGTTCTACCCACCTATTACCTGTGTGGCTTTGAAAGGTTGCTTTACATCGGAGCCTCTGGCTCTGATCTGTTTAAAAAAGGGAGCAAGGGCTAGATAGATGGGTTAACAGTTAAGGCGGTTGCCTGCGAAGCCAAAGGACTCAGGTTCGATTCCCCAGGACCCACGTAAGCCAGATGCATAAGGGGGCGCATGCAGGCCAGGCATGGTGGTTCACGCCTTTAATCCCAGCACTCGGGAGGCAGAGGTAGGAGGATCGCCATGGGTTCAAGGCCACCCTGAGACTACATAGTGAATTCCAGGTCAGCCTAGGCTTGAGCGAGAGCTTATCTCGAAAAACCAATAAATAAATAAACAAGGGGGCGCATGCGTCTGGAGTTCTTTTGCTGTACCTAGAGGCCCTGAAGCACCCATTCTCTCTCTCTCTGTGTCTCTCTTCTCTGTGATTGCAAAAAAAAAAATTTTAAAGGGGGGGCAGGGCTGGAGAGGTGATTCTGCGGCTAAGAGCAAGCACAGGGGGAACCACGGGGTAAACAGCTGGGTGTGGCCATGGCATGCCCAACTGGAACCCCCATCCTTGCAGGGAGCACAGACCTGAGAATAGCTGGGGCTTGGGAAAGGGTAAAGTTCTAGAATCAGGGAGACTCCATCTCTCAAGGAAACACGTGGAAAAGTGATGGGGGGGGGGACACCTGACCTCTCCTGTGGTCTCTATGCATGCACACGGGGCTTCCCCTGCACATCCCGGGGCATACACCATGCACAGCACGCCACTTAAGGAAGCCAGCAGGCGTGGGCTTGAAGGATGGAAGGAAGGGCTTTCCTGGCAGAGGGGACAGCACCTCTGGGGCTCCCTGGCCTGTTCTCCCTAGCAGAGCTTTCCTGAGTAGGTGACAGGCAGGCTGAGGCCTGAAGGGCTTAGCCAGGTGAACAGAAAGGGACAGTGTTCTGGGGGAAACCCTTGGAGACAGGGGAGAGCTTTGCTTTGGGAGACCCAGCAGAGACCATGGGGCGAGTCCAGAAAGGCAGGCAGCCTGGAGTTCATGCAAACTCTAAAGACACCAGGGGCCTGGAGCCCAAGGGGTGGTGGCTGATGGCCAAGAGGGATAGAGCCCTGAGTGTGGACGCAGAGTGGAGCCCTGGGAAGTTTATAAGCCAGCGTCAATGCATCAGAGATGAAGTTTTGTAGGGAAGCAAGTGACATGAAGACACACAGCCCAAAAGGTATGTGTGTGGTATGTGGCCTGCCTGAAGACTAAAGAGTGCCTTGGTGCTTGCCCAGGCCTGACTTACAGGCTGCTGGCTCCTCTCTTTAGAGTACAGCAGCCAAGCAGAGGCCCTGGTGGGCAGAGCAAGGAAGAGGTGAGTGGAGCAGAGACCCGAGCTGGGGGAAGGTGGCAGCACGCAGGCCAAGGGCTGGCCTCAGGCAGCTCAGACTGACCCCAGTAGCCCGAGGCCAGTAGGTGGTTTTACCGGTGATGAACTTGCTCACGGTGCTAAAACCCCTTGTGTTTTCCTTTCCTTTTTGTCTCCTTCTTTCTTCCTTTTCTTTCTTTTTTTTTTTTTTCTTCTTTTTTTTTGATGAAGGGTCTCACGCTGTCACAGGCTGACCTGGACGGATCTCACCCTGTACTCTTGGGCTGACCTTGAACTCACCGTGATCTTCCTACGTCTGCTGGATTTAAAGGTATGTGCTACCATGCCCTGCTCTTTTTTTTTTTTAATTTTTAATTTTTATTTGAGAGGGAGACAGAGAAAGACAGAATGGGCACTCCAGGGCCTCCAGCCACTGCAAACAAACTCCAAACATTTGTGCTACCTTGTGCATATCTGGCTTACATGGATCCTGGGGAATCAAACCTGGGTCCTTTGGCTTTGCAGACAAGTGCCTTAACTGCTAAGCCATCTCTCCAGCCCAGTGTTTTCCTTTTTCTTCCCCCCCCCTCAGAATCTTCTCCAGCTCTTCTATTTGTCTCTTTCCCCTGACATACTCAACTCCATCATCAAGTGGGGATACATTATGCGTTGGTACAGTTCCTTTGGGTGGCGACTCGTATGGTGCCCTTGTGCTTAGTGCTCTGTTTCTCTTCTCTCCTGAGGACTGAAGGCGTTGCGTCTGCATCTCAGAGACCAGGAGATGCTTGGTAAGCAATTGTTGAGTGTCAGGTGTCACACTTTCTCTGAGATGACTTCCTGAACCCTGAGGCAGCATGCGTTTGGTCTGGCTTCCTTGCCTGGAAGGTTCTAGAACTACATATGTCCATGTCTTGTTTCCTCTAGCAGCTGGGAGAGCCTTTGTGGCAATGTGCGCCCATCCACCATGGCCCCGCCCATGCCTGGTGGCCCTGGAGAGACCTCAGCGTTGGGAGATGAATGAATGGGGTTCTCAGAAAAGAGCTGTCTGGCCCCTCCTCCGCAGGTCAGATGAGTAGAATGTCAGAAAGTAAAGGAGCTTTTCAGAACAGTGCCTCAGCTGCGACCCCTGAGGTCTGCTCAAGGTCACCAAGAGGGGACCTTCACTCAGATCTCAGATGCCCACATTTGCCCTCTGGCTGCCCCTCCTGAGGAGAGGGACCTTTTTGATCTAGGGAAATCTGGCCTTTTCGTTGCCAGCGTAGTCCCAGTGTGACCGTGGTGTGACCAGGATGCTTGTTTGAGAGGGTGTCGGTGCTTAGGGTGGCTCAGAACCCATGCCTGGAGGCCTGTGGGAAACAGTAGCCTCTTCAGTGTACCCCACAGCTTCCGAGGACCTTGTGCATCGAGCCAGAAGTTTCACAAAGGCTCTGAAGCCTGAAGCGCCCCTTCCTATCCTCATCACAGACCGACACGCATTGCAGGCCTGCAGTTATCAGTCAGTGCGTTCTTTTTCTAAATAGGCCACCGAGTTGTGTAAGGCCTCTTCATTAGATCTGCTTCCAGCCTGTCCGCACGCTGCATGTTGACGGGGGTGGGGACACAGGGCTAGGTGGTGGCAGAAGGCATGGCTGGCGAGGTCGGTGAGCTCCAGCTCACCAGGCCTGCAGATTCTCCAGCCTGCAGCTTTGGTTTCTTCCTGCCTACACATGTCTCTCTCTGTCAGGGGGGACTTTTGTCATCCCTCAAGGCCCAACACACAGACCTGCTCCTCTGAGGAGCCTGTTCCATTCTCCCAGCTGCCAACAACACGTCTTCCTTTGAGGCCTCTACTCCCCGAAGGCTCTTATCCATCTCTTGCAACAGATCCCCTTGGATCTGGGCTGGTGGTGGGTCAGTTATGAGCTTCTCAAGGGAAAGAGGAGGAACTTGAGTTGCCTGTGCCCGGGGCTTGTGATGTCAGTACCTCCGTTTCCAACGTATCCTGAGCTGCACTAAGTCCATGCCAGACATTGGGCATCCAGGCCCGGAAGTAAGGACCCTCCAGAAGGAGCCCCTAGACCAGACCTGTCTACATGGATGCCTGGATGCCTGGGCCAAGTTCTCTCTGAACACGGGGCTTCCCAGTTAGCTGGGTGGGGCAGTGGCAGCATCAAAGGGAGCAAAGGGAGGTTCTCCTTGACTTGGATACCTAAGGATATACAGAACTGACCAAGATAAAGGGGAGAGGGCACCACTCACCAAGAAATGAACCCAGGAAGTTATGGATGGGTAACAAGGGGAAACAGACGGCCCAATGTAGCAGTTAGAGACAGACTCTGGAGGGACATGGCCTGGGTTGGAATCTTGGCTCTGCCTGCGCTGGCTCTATAAATCTCTCTGCGCTTGAAGTTTCTTCATCTGTAAGGAAGGGACTTACCTCATAGGATATTTCAAGGGATCAAATGAGTTAATTTTTTTTTTAAATATATTTTATTTTTATTTTTTATTTATTTATTTGACAAAGAAAGGGGGGGAGAGAATGGGTGCACCAGGGCCTCCAGCCTCTGCAAATGAACTCCAGACGTGTGCGCCCCCTTGTGCATCCGGCTGACGTGGGTCCTGGGGAACCGAACCTGGGTCCTTTGGCTTTGCAGGCAAACACCTTGACCACTAAGCCATCCCTCCAGCCCAAATGAGTTAATATTTATTTTACCTTTACAGTGGTATTGAGCGGTGGTAAGTTCTGCCCAGGTGTCTAACAAAGACATGATGGATCTGGGGGAGGGGTCCAGAGGCCATGTTGGGATGGTTTTGGATGTGGGCTTCATCCTGAGGACTGGAGAGAGTGCTAGTGGGGAAGGGGCTGGAGGGATGCAGGAGGCTTCCGTCGGCTCTTCCCTGCTGCATTACGCATGTGCAGCACAGCCTCTGAGCTTCCCCAGCGCACTGCCCCTCCGCCTCCTGGACCTTCTCCTCCCGGTGGTCCTCCATGACGGGACTGTTAGGAGATTGGGGCTACACACGTCCAGTACACTTAGGGGAAAGAAACTATGGGCCTAGAATATTGCCAGAGAAGATCAGGAAGGGGCACTTAGGGGGTCCGGGACACTATGGCAAAGTGAGTTTCTGGGCCCTGGTGTGGCTTCAAAGTTGGCAGATCGAATAAGAGGGTGAGTTGTGTGGAGAAGTGGTGTGAGGTTGGGAGCAGAGTCTCTTCCCCGGACTGGAGATCAGTTTGGATGGGGGACATTGTGGAGTCTGATGCTGTGGGTTTGGGAGCTAGACCCACTCCCCAGTCATGCCTGCTCCCTACCTCAGCCTTCCCAAGGGCAAAGGTGTCCAGGAATAAACGAGACGGAGTGTGTTGAGTCAGTAAAGTAGGAGGCCAGTCCATGATATTGACACAGGAAGGTCAGGACACCTGTGGCTGTGGAGAGGTGGGAAGGGGGACATCCCAGAGCTGGGTTTCTGTGTTGAGAGTACAGGGTGACATAGAGATGGCCTCACAGGGAGACAGAGTGGGAGCTGTTTTAAAAATCAAGATGAAGAGCCGGGTGCAGTGGCGCACACCATTAATCCCAGCACTCGGGAGGCAGAGGTAGGAGGATTGCCATGAGTTTGAGGCCACCCTGAGACAACAGAGTGATTTTCAGGTCAGCCTGAGCTAGAGTGAGACCCTACTTCAAAAAAGCAAAAAAAAAAAAAAGATGAAGCTGAGAATGGTGGTGTACATGTTTAATCCCAGCACTTGGGAGGCAGAGAGAGGAGGATCGCTGTGAGTTCAAGGCCATCCTGAGACTACATAGTGAATTCCAGGTCAGCCTGGACTACAGCAAAACCCTATTTCAAACAAACAAACAAACAAACAAACAAACAAGTCAAGATGACAAGGAGAGACTAGGGTCTGGCCTGATTCTTAGCTATGGCCCAATGGTTGGGGTGATACAAGAACATTTGAGGCGCCCTTGGGGGCTCAGCTGGGACCTGGCTGGATAATGGTGACACTCAATGGGGACGGGGAACCTGGATATAGCAGGTATGGGGTCAAGGGTGTGCTTGGGTCGTGGTGGATTTGAAAAACCTTTGGGAAACATGAAATCCGTGATCCTGGAGTTCAGGAGACGGGGCCAAGCGTGGCCCAGGGGGAGACAGACAGCCTTTGAGATAAGTGTGAACGGTTCTAAGGAGGTTGGAAATCCACCAAGCAGGCAAACCAGCAGGAAGGGGCAGGAGAAGGTTTGGCTGAGGAAGGAGGGTGAGACTGATGAGTGCTTGGAGAGGAAACATCCTCTTGGGTGGGCAGTGGGACCATGGGTAATAAGAGAGGAGTGTGGGCAAAGGAGAGGCGGGAGGAAGGGACAGCCAGCCCTTTCCAGACAGTTGAGAAGGTCCGTGTGCTAGGCGAGCCAGTGAAGGGACTGAAAGCTGGGCAGTGCGTGGGAGAGAAGGGCAGGGGCCGATCCATACCCAGCCTTGGAGAGAAGCAGCACTTGGGGGTGCAGGGCCTGGGGACCACAGAGGGAACGAGACTAGGTAAGCGAGATCTGTGTGATCCCCTTCTGCCTTGGCGGAGGTTCATAGTGACTCCACAGTGTCTGTGTTCGTTTAATGAAAGATAACACCTGGCCCCTCTTCTCCGGGATCCCTGCCCACACTCATCTGGACTGGGTGGAAACTGGTGATTCTGCTCTGACTAGTCTGATCTGCTGGACGGTGAGGGGACCCTGACTCCAGTGACCCTTTACCAGCGCTCTTTGACGCTTGTCAGAGAAGGTGTTACTTTCCCCCCATCACGATTACTTGCAGGGCTGTTTCTCCTTGGACCGTGGACACCACGTCAGATTTACTTTGGTGTCCCCAGCATAGATGTAGGTCACACCCAAAAGGAGGGTAATAGCGCCTTTATTATACAGTAGGCGCCTTCATTTGTCTACCTCTGCTGCCCCCTGCTGTCTCATCTGGCTACTGCACTGCACGCTAATGTTAGTGCTGCCTTTCAGATGCTTGAAGTTTCAGTACTCCTTGCAAAGCAATTTTTTTTGAACTTTATTTAAAAATTTCCAACAGGGCCGGGCGTGGTGGCGCATGCCTTTAATCCTAGCACCCGGGAGGCAGAGGTAGGAGGATCGCCGTGAGTTCGGGGTCACCCTGAGACTACATAGTGAATTCCAGGTCAGCCTGAGCTAGAGGGAGACCCTACCTCAATAAACCAAAAAATAAAAAATAAAAAAAAAATTCCAACAGGCATACAATGCAATTTTATCACATCTCCTCCCATGACCTTCTTTTTTTCCCCCATCTCCCTTCAACTTAACCCCTTCTTTCCAATTAGTCCCTATTCCATTGTGAGGTCTTTTGTTTTTTTAGTTTTTTTATTTTTACTTTTCTTCATCATACATAAAACGTTGATCAGCCCAATATTATGCAGGTCTTGAGTGGGTAACGGAATCTTCTGTGAGCTCCTTAACGCAATGGTCTCTTGATGTCGGGAAGACAGAATTCCAGAGCGCTCTTCCTGTTCTTTGACTCTTACATTCTCTCTGCCCCTTCTTCCGCAATGTTCCCTGAGCTTTGGGGGTGGCGTGCATGTCCCATTTAGTGCTGAGCACTCAATAGTCATTTATTCTCAGCACTTTGGTGAGTTTTGAATTTCCCCAGTAGCCACTTCCATCTGCAATGAAAGAACTTTCTCTGACCCAAGGTGACAGCGGCCCTAATCTATGGGCATAAACAGAAATGTTTAGAGGGCAACGTAATGGGCGCAACAGATCCACTTAGCCAAACAGCAAAAATAGATTTCTCATTAGGGCCTGTGACCTTCTCAGCCATAGGCTTCTGCGTAGGTTTGAAGTACCAGGCACGAATTCCCGCCAGTGGAGTTGGCCTCAGATCCAATCAAAGAGCAGTGGGTCACCCTTGTACCAGTCACGTCAAAGTTTGCAGTAGTGGGCACATCTTGCCTGGCTGGCCGTTTGCGTAGCTCGTAGGGTCCACTGTTGATGAGGCCTGCAGGGCGCTTTCCGGCATTATGGTAGCCAGCATGGAAGAGGCTTCTTAATCTCTCTGTGTGTCCTGCAGTAGAAGCATGTGGTGACATCAGCAGTAATGTCTTACCTTATTCTGGAGGGCAACCAAGAACCTTGGCAATAGCCTGTATTATTTGCAGGCCTCGTGGGGCTTACTGACAACTCACTCGGAGGTACCCACCCCAGCACTGGGATTTTCCCGGAACAACCTACGGCTTCTCACCACAGCATTGTCCATCTCTTCAGGGTCTTTCTGCCTTAAAGCTCTCTCTTCCTTTAAGTTATATGTTTTAATTATCTAACAAAGAAGTAGGTTTCTCGATGACTTTTTCACAAAGTCTTTAGTTTTGGTTAACTCTCTCCTCTCCTTTCCGCCATTCCCATCCTCTGACCCCACTTGAGCCTTTATTTATTTATTTGGGTTTTGCGAGGTAGGGTCTCCACCTATCCCAGGCTGACCTGGAATTCATGGTGGCCTCAAACTCACAATGATCCTCCTACCTCTGCCTCCTGAGTGTTGGGATTAAAGGCGTGCACCACTCTGCCCAGTTCCATTTGAACCTTTCTTCTCCCAGTATTCTGTGCATAGAGTTACATACCTCCTCATCTCTCCTTAAACCATCTCTGCCGCCTCCACCTTTATGGCCCCTTTCTAGCTTCCTGGCCTCTACTGTCTCTTACTCCAACTTACACTCAAATCTAACAAGTCAAAGCTAAGATCCACATTTGAGAGAAAATGTCTTTCTGAGCTTGGCTTATCTCATTTCATATATCTTCTAGATCCATCCATTTTTTTTTTTCTACAAACTTCGTAATTCATTACAGCTGAATAAAATTCCATTGTGGGGCTGGAGAGATGGCTTAGTGGTTAAGGCACTTGCCTGCAAAGCCAAAGGATCCAGGCTTGATTCCCCAGGACCCACGTAAGCCAGATGCACAAGGGGGCATATGTGTCTGGAGTTCGTTTGCAGTGGCTGGAGGTCCTGGTGCACCCATTCTCTCTATCTGCCTCTCTCTCAAACGAATAAAATAAAATAAAATAATGTTAAAAATTCCATTGTGGGGCTAGGCATATTGGTTCATGACTTTAATCCCAGCACTAGGGAGGCAGAGGTAGGAGGATTGCTGTGAGTTTGAGGCCAGCCTGAATTCCAGATCAGCCTGGGCCAGAAGACCCTATCTTGAAAACACAAACAGACAAAAAACAAAACAAAACAAAACAAAACAAAAAAACAAACAAAAAAACGCCGCCCAGTGTATGTACCATGTTTTCATTATCCATTCGTCAGTTGATGGACATCTAGGCTGATTCCATTTCCTAGATATTGTGAATAGAGTAGCAATAAACATGGATGAGCAAGTATCTCTAAAGTAAATGGTAGCATACCTAACATTTTTTTTTTAATTTTTTTTTTGTTTTTATTATTTTTATTTATTTATTTGAGAGTGACAGACAGAGAGAGAAAGAGGCAGATAGAGAGAGAGAGAATGGGCGCGCCAGGGCCTCCAGCCACTGCAAACGAACTCCAGACACGTGCGCCCCCTTGTGCATCTGGCTAACGTGGGACCTGGGGAACCGAGCCTCGAACCGGGGTTCTTAGGCTTCACAGGCAAGCGCTTAACCGCTAAGCCATCTCTCCAGCCCATACCTAACATTTTGAGAACCCTAGCCCGTTGTGGTGGTGCACACTGGTAGGAGATTGAGGAAGAGGCGGAGGCAGAAGAATTAGGAAAATGAACGACCATATCTGGGGGCTTTCTTAGTTGTTCTCCATCTTTTATTTTTGAGGCAAACCTGAGAGACTGGCATTTTTTATGAGAGCAGGAGAGCAAGTGTGAGAGAGAGAGAATTGGCATGCCAGCCAGCCTCCAGCCACTGTAATCAAACTCCAGATGCGTGTGCCACCTTGTGCACATGTGTGACCTTGTGCACGTGTCACCTTGTGCCCGTGGCTTACATGGAATCTGGAGGGTCGAACATGGGTCTTTAGGCTTTACAGGCAAGTGCCTTCACCGCTAAGCCATCTCTAGCCCTCCATCCTATTTTTCTAATTAATTAATTTGAGAGAGCGAGAAAGAGACAGAAAGAGAGCAAGAGAAAGAGGCAGAGAGAGAGAAAGAAAGAATGGGTACACCAGGGCCTCCAGCCACTGCAAACGAACTCCAGACACATGCGCCACCTTGTACATCTGGTTTACATGGGTCCTGGGGAATCGAACCTGGGGCCTTTGGCTTTGTAGGCAGGTGCCTTAACCACTAAGCCATCTCTCCAGCCCCCTTTCCCTCTCTCCATCCTTCCCTCCCTCCCTCCTTCCTTCCTTCCTCTCGTCAGGGCTGGGGATGCTCTTGTATCCAAAGTAAGTCACTCTCCGCCTTCTCCCAGACCTCCCACATCTTTTCCTCTCTGAAATGATCCTCCAGGAAGTTGGGGTTCCATCCAACATTTCCCGCCGCCTGTCCACTCTGCAGCCCACTGCTCATGGCTGGGCTCTAGTGCTTATCTGGCAGCCCCATCCTCATACCCTCCCTAGACCCCCTCAACCCTGGCCAGCTCCAAAGGACTCCTTGCCCCTGACAGCCCAGAACACCCCTTCACACTGTGGCACATGCTGAGCCTTTGGGCGCTGTGAGAAGTCAGACCCCTTCAGGACTACATCCCTGCCCCCTACCTCCTACTCACTCACAGATCCGTTCTGTTGCCACAGTCTTCCTTGGCGCCCACAGTGGCATGTGCTGGCCCTCCTGTTTTTCTTTTATCTTTTTCAAGGCAGAGTCTCACTCTAGCCCAGGCTGACCTAGAATTCACTATATAGTCTCAGGGTGGCCTTAAACTCACAGAGATCCTCCTACCTCTGCTTTCCAAGTGCTGGGATTAAAGGAAAAGGAGGGTTGGAGGAATGGTTTAGTGGTTAAGGCATTTATTTGTCTACAAAGCCAAAGGGCCCGGGTTCGATTCCCCAGGACCCACGTTAGCCAGATGCACAAGGGGGCGCACGTGTCTGGAGTTCGTTTGCAGTGGCTGGAGGCCCAGGTGCGACCATTCTCTCTCTCTCTCTCCTCCCTCCCTTCCTCCCTCTTTGTCTATCAAATAAATAAATAAACTTAAATATTTAAATTTTTTTTTAATTTTTATTAACATTTTCCATGATTATAAAATATATCCCATGGTAATTCCCTCCCTAAATTTTTTTAAAAAAGGAAAAAGACACTTTCTGAATGCTTCTGATGTGTGCCAGGCGTGGTGCTAGGGCTTATGGTCCTGCAAAACAGAGTACATGTCATAGACTGCAAGAGAGAAGCTGTCTGTGGTCCTGCGACTAGTTATGACAAATGAAATGTAATCAGAGTGGCTGTGTACGATTTTTGGACAGTGCCCTCAGGGAGAGGGACAGGTATTATTTTGGTTCTTTTGTGTAAATATTTATTTTAATTTAATTTATTTATTTGACAGAGAAAGAGGGAGAGAGAGAGAGAGAATGGACACACCAGGGCCTCTAGCCACTACAAATGAACTCCAGACGCATGCGTCCCCTTGTGCATCTGGCTAATGTGGATCCTGGGGAATCGAACCTGGGTCCTTTGGCTTTGCAGGCAAGCGCCTTAACTGCTAAGCCATCCCTCCAGCTCTGCTTTTTTTTTTTTTTTGGCAAATTTTTATTAACAATTTCCATGATTGTAAAAAATATCCCATGGTAATACCCTCCCTTTTCCCCACTTTCCCCTTGAAACTCCATTCTCAATCATATTCCCTCCCCATCTCAATCAGTCTCTCTTTTATTTTGATGTCATGATCTTTTCCTCCTCTTATGATGGACTTTTGTAGGTAGTGTCAGGCATTATGAGGTCATGGATATCCAGGCCATTTTGTGTCTGGGAGGGAGCATGTTGTAAGGAGTCCTACCCTTCCTTTGGCTCTTACATTCTTTCCGCCATCTCTTCCGCATTAGATCCTGAGCCTTGGAAGGTATGATAGAGATATTGCAGTACTGAGCACTCCGGTCACTTCTTTCCAGCACCATGATGCCTTCTGAGTTGTCCCAAGTTCACTGCCATCTGAAAAGAGAAGATTCTCTACCAAAAGTGAGAGTACCATTAATATAAGGGTATGAACATTAAGAGAAGTGCTTATTGGGCATTTTGGTGAGCACAGTATATACATTTAGCCAGACAGCAGCAGACGTTACACCCCTAGGGCTCATGACTACCCTTGCTGTAGGTTTTCAGTATCAGGGATGTATTCCCTCCCATGGAGCAGGCCTCCAGTCCAACTAGAGGGCATGACAGATGTGTCACTATTGTACCCGTTGACTCATTTGGCCTGGCTGGCCAAATATAAGGCTTGCAGCGTCCAATGTTGCTTATATATTTTTATTTACTTCTTTGCAAGCAGAGAGAAATAGAAGAAAGACAGATAGAGAATGGTGTGGCAGGGCCTACTGTTGCTTCATATGGACTCCAGATGCATGTGCCACTTTGTGCATCTGGTTTTATGTGGATACTGGTCAATTGAGCTCCAGTCATTGGGCTTTGCAGGCAAGCTCCTTAACCTCTGAGCCATCTCTCCAGCCGTATTTGGTTCTTTTTCTATCTTCTGTCTGGAAGATGGCTAAGATGGGCTGGGGATCTGGCTGCTCTCTTGGTCTTTGGAGACAAGAGCCGCACTCTCAGGATGAAGGAGCCATGTGATGGCAGCAGCCTGGATGCGAAGAAATTGAGGAAAGAGTCCCCTTGTCACCCCCCCCCCCCCCCGCCGCTCCATCAACTCGTAGTCTTTTTTTTTTTTTTTTTTTTTTTTTAATTTTTTTTTTTATTTATTTATTTGAGAGCAACAGACACAGAGAGAAAGACAGATAGAGGGAGAGAGAGAGAATGGGCGCGCCAGGGCTTCCAGCCTCTGCAAACGAACTCCAGACGCGTGCGCCCCCTTGTGCATCTGGCTAACGTGGGACCTGGGGAACCGAGCCTCGAACCGGGGTCCTTAGGCTTCATAGGCAAGCGCTTAACCGCTAAGCCATCTCTCCAGCCCAACTCGTAGTCTTTTATCTTTTATCTGAAGTGAGAAAACCTTTTTTGTTTTTTTTGTTTGTTTGTTTCTTTTGCAAGGTAGAGTCTCACTCTAGCCTAGGCTGATCTGGAATTTACTATGTCGTCTCAGGCTGGCCTCAAACTCATAGTGATCATCCTACCTCTGCCTGCCAAGTGCTGGGATTAAAAGTGTGCACCACACACCTGGCAATATTTTATTTATTTATTAATCTTATTATTTATTTTGAGAGAGAGAGAGAATGGGTGCAGCAGGGCCTTCAGCTGTTGCGAACGAACTCCAGACACGTGCACCCCCTCTTTCGCATGTGTGACATTGAGCACTTGTGTCACTGGTCTGGCTATGTGGGACCTGGAGATTCGAACATGAGTTCCTAGGCTTTGCAGGCAAGCACATTAACCACTAAGCCATCTCTCCAATGCACTGTTTTTTAACTATTTTATTTTTATTTATTTTAGAGAGAGAGAGTGGGTATGCCAGGGCTTCCAACCATGGCAAATGAACTCCAAACTCATGCATCACCTTGTGCATCTGGCTTTATGTGGGTCCCGGAGAGTTGAACTTGGGACCTCAGGCTTTGCAGGCAGGTGCCTTAATCGCTGAGCCATTTCTCCAGGCCCTGAGTGAGAAAGCCTTTCAGTGAAGCCAGTTATTCTGGGGTTGTGTGACACTGTGGGAATACTTCATTTTCCCTTAGTTACCTCTTTGTCATCCTTGCAGCATTCCTGCCAAGTGGATGTTACCCACCTCATCTTAGAGAAGAGACAAGGAGGCTCGGAGATTTTTGAGCAAGTGCCCCGGGGCTGCCAGGCCACTGTGAGGGATCAAATTCAAGCCGTTTTGATCCCTGGGCCCTGCTGTTTCTATGAGTCCTTGAGGGCACTCCCAGGCCAACCTGCTGTGTGTACCTGTGTGGGCCTGGGCCCACTGACAAGTCTGCTCTTCCTTGGTGTCCTTCCTCCACAGCCCAGAAACATCTCTGAGCTGGGGGAATGCTGTGGGTTCAGATCTGTGGTGAGGCAACCAAATGGCCTGGTTTCCCCATTCAGCTTGGAAGTCCTATATCTCTCATTCCTGGGCAAATCAGGTCAGTTGGACCTGAGCTATGAACCTAGCTGGGACTTGTCATTGTCCCTAGTGACAACCACCAGCAGCAGCCTTGGTCTCCCCCACACCCCTGGGGGCCTCTGGGCCCTGGTTGGAATCTGAACAACCCAGAAGCTGAGCAGAAGTAGAGACACTTAGGAAGTGAGGCTTGTCAATGCCAGCATGAAGTACCAGCCCTGGGCTGGGGGTGTGGCTCATGTGGTAGGGTGCTTGCCCAGCATGCATGAAGCCCTGGAGAGAGGTGCTCCCTCTGTACAGGGGGGTCACTGACTATCCTACAAGCAGTGGAAAGGACACTTCAGGAGAAAAGGAGATCAGAGACAGAGAGGTTCCGGCGGGGGGGGGGGGTACTACAATCAGAGAAGAAGGAGTGAGGTTTGGCTCACCAGGGAAGAGGGCAAAATAAGCAGGGAAAACTTGATGGCACAGCTCAGATGGCATAGGTCCAACTCCTCCTCTGAGCTCTGGGTTTCCAGCTCTCTGTATAGGCCATTGTTTGGGACCTTCCTAGGATTAGTCCACATTCTACAGGACTCACTGCAAAATCCCAGCCCTCGAGAGGCAGAGGTAGGAGGATCACCGTGAGTTCGAGGCCACCCTGAGACTCCATAGTGAATTCCAGGTCAGCCTGGGCTAGAGTGAGACCCTACCTCAAAAAACAACAAACAAACAACAACAAAAAGCATGGCTTCTTGATAAAAATAAAATGGCTGGGCGTGGTGGCACACACCTTTAATCTCAGCACTCAGGAGGCAGAGGTCCCATGAGTTCGAGGCCACAGAGTGAGACCCTACTTCGAAAAAAACAAACAAACAAAAGATGGTATTGAGACAAGCCGAGACTGACCTAGACTCCTGATGTAGCCCAGCCTGGCCTCCAACTCTCAATCCTCCTGCTTTTACCTCCCAAGCGCTGGAGCTACATGTATGCCATCATGCAACACACTCAGCTTTTAAAAAGCTAAGATTCAGCTGGAGGGATAGCTTAGCGCCTAAGGCATTTGCCTGCAAGACCAAAGGACCCAGGTTTGATTCCCCAGGACCCACATTAGCCAGATGCATAAGGTGGCGCATATGTCTGGGGTTCGTTTACAGTGATTGGAGGCCCTGGTGCCCTCATTCTCTCCCTCTCTCTCTCTTTCTCTCTGTCAAATAAGTAAATAAAAATATAGTTTTTAAAAAAGCTAAGATTCATCCATTGAGCAAGGATACCTGAAACCTCTTCACCAGTTATTGTTAACTGTTGTCACCCGCTATTTTTGGATAGCAGGATGTTTACATCTTAATGTAAAGAATAAAACTGCTAGAAACAAACAAACAAACAAAAACCCTAAGATTCAGGGGCTGAAGAGATGGCTTAATGGTTAAGATGCTTACCTGTGAAGCCTAAGGACCCATGTTCGATCTCTCTCCGGATCCTGTGTAAGCCAGATGCACAAAGGTGACATAAGTGCAAGGTCATACATGTGCACTAGGTGATGTAAGCATAAGTGCAAGGTCATACATGTGCACTAGGTAATGTAAGCATAAGTGCAAGGTCATACATGTGCACTAGGTAATGTAAGCATCTGAGGCCCTGGCACGCCAATTCTCTCTCTCTCTCTAAAATAAATAAACAAATAATATTCAAGCCAGGCTTGGTGGTTCATACCTTTAATGCCAGCACTCAGGAGGCCAGAGTAAGAGGATTGCCTCACGGTGAGTTCGAGGCCACCCTGAGACTACATAGTGAATTCCAGGTCAGCCTGGGATAGAATGAGACCCTATGTCAAAACAAAACGAGACAAAAAACTAAGATTCAGTATGGGGACAGTAAAGAATTAAATCAAGTGCTCGCTTCGGCAGCACATATACTAAAATTGGAAGGATACAGAGAAGATTAGCATGGCCCCTGCGCAAGGATGACAAGCAAATTCATGAAGCGTTCCATTTTTTTTTTTTTAAAGAACTAAATCAAGAACAGGGTCCTGAACCTAGGGCCGCCAGCTTCAGAAAGAACAAAAAATACTGGACATCTAGCTGAAGGTGAATTTCACATTAAACAATGGAATTTTTTTAAAGATGTGTGTCACTTTTTTTGTACTTTATTGTATTTACAATAAAATGTTTCATTAGTTATCTGAGATTCAACCTGAATTGGATACCCTATATTTCCCCTGGCATCCATGCCAGGTGGCTCCTATCTCCTCCATTAAGTAGGTCTCCTAGGAGTGGCTTGGGCCAGGTTGCTAGAATTGTTCTGAAACTTAAGCAGTATCCAAATCACCCAGAAGGCTTGATACAATCCAGATTTCTAGGCCACACCCCCTAACGTTTCAGATTCTGATCTGTCTAGCGTGGGACCCAGTGATCTTCACCTCTAGCTAGTTCCAAGGTGCTGCTGGTGCTGCTGGGACCACAGTCACAATCCCAGTTTTAGGGGGGCATCTCCCCAGCAAGCACAAAAAAAGCAACCGTAAAGCTCAGTGACCCAAAGTGGCCACCAGATGGCAGAGGCGTCCACTGCTCAGGCCATGAACCCGCCCACTGGATTTAGGAGGCTGTGCGTGCTCTCTGTGGCCATGCCCCGTGCCCTGAGGATGACCATCAGACTCAGCCCTTGTCCCTATGGGACTCAAGGTACGGAAAGAAAAGGTATGGATGTGGTAGCTGGTGCTGAAGTGAGGGAAGCTGACTAGTACCCAAGTAATAATGCCAGACATAGTGGTTCCCAACTGCAATGCCACTTCTGTGGAGGAAGAGACAGGAGCAGCCCTGGAGTGCACTGGCTACCTAGTCTTAGCTTAATGGCTGAGCTCTATGCTAGTGAGAAACCCTTTCTGTGTTTTTTAATTTTATTTATTTTTATTCATTTATTAGAGACAAACAGAATGGGCACCCCACAGCCTCTAGCCACTGCAAATGAACTCCAGATGCATGCATCACCTGTGCATCTGGGGAATTGAACCTGGGTCCTTTGGCTTTGCAGGATAATGCCTTAACTGCTGAGCCATCCCTCCAGCCCAAGAAACCCTTTCTTTAAAAGAAGGTGAACAAGTCGAGTATGGTGGCTCACGCCTTTAATCCCAGAACTTGGCTGGCAGAAGTAGGAGGATCATCATGAGTTAAAGCCACCACCCTGAGACTCCATAGTGAATTCCAGGTCAGCCTGGATTAGAGTGAAACTCTACCTAAAAAAAAAAAAAAAAAAAAAAAAAGTGGACAGGGGCTGGAGAGATGGTTTAGCTTGCCTGCAAAGCCTAACACTTCCCCAGCACCCATGTAAAGCCAGATGCACAAAAGTGGCACATGCATCTGGAGTTAATTTGTAGTAGCTAGAGGCCCTGGCATACCCATTCTCCCCCTCCCCCATCTCTCCTCTCCTCTCCTCTCCTCTCCTCTCCTCTCCTCTCCTCTCCTCTCCTCTCCTCTCTTCTTCTCTCTTCTCTTCTCCTCTCCTCTCCTCTCCTCTCCTCTCCTCTCCTCTCCTCTCCTCTCCTCTCCTCTTCTCTCTCTTTCTCTCTCTGCTTGAAAATAAATAAAATACCCCCCAAACATTACAGGCCATAGCCAAGGCCCTTGGTTTCCCACCAGGAATACTTGGGCTGCAAGACCACTGAGAAATCCTGCTGGAACTGAGCTGAAAACCTCCTCCATGTAGAACAGCTGACAGAAAGCTGGAAGAAGCCACACTGCATGCAGTTCAATGGGAGAGAGAGAAATCACCAGTGAAGACACCCAGCAGTGGACACTGCAAGCCTTATATTTGGCCAATGAGCCAACAGCTGCAATAGTGGCATGTCTGTTATGGGGAAAACCAACTGCCCTCTAATTTGACTGGAGGCCCACTCCATGGGAGAGAATACATCCCTGATGCTGAAAATCTACAACAGGGGTGGTCATGAGCCCTAGGGGTGTAACGTCTGCTGCTGTCTGGCTAAATGTATATACTGTGCTCACCAAAATGCCCAATAAGCACTTCTCTTAATGTTCATACCCATATATTAATGCTACTCTCACTTTTTGTTAGAGAATTTTCTCTTTTCAGATGGCAGTGACCTTGGGATGACTCAGAAGGCACCACAGTGCTGAGAAGTGACAGAGGAGTGCTCAGCACTGCACTATCTCTATCACTCCTTCCAAAGCTCAGGGTGCATTGCAGAAGAGGTGGCAGAAAGAATGTAAGAGCCAAAGGAAGGGTAGGTCTCCTTACAATATGCTCCTCCAGACACAAAATGGCCTGGATATCCAGGACCTCACAGCACCTGACACTACCTACACAAGACCATCATAATAGGAGGAAAAGATGATGATATCAAAATAAAAGAGAGACTGATTGAGAGGGGGAGGGGATGGGATGGAGAATGGAGTTTCAAAGGGGAAAGTGGGGGGAGGGAGGGAATTACCATGGGATGTTGCTTACAATCAAGAAGTTGTTAATTATATAAAAAAAGGGTGATCAAAATAATAAAGAAAGAAAGAAAAGCAGTGAAAAATAAAATACATAAAAATTTAAAAAGAAAATAAATAAAATAACTTTATTTTTTTTTTTTTAAAGCCGGGCATGGTGGCACATGCTTTTAATCCCAGCACTTGGGAGACGGAAGTAGGAGGATTGCCTGAGACTACATAGTGCATTCCAGGTCAGCCTGGGCTAGAGTGGACAACACTCCTGAGGATGACAAGGACACCCAAGGTTGTCCTCTGGCCTCCACATGCACACTTAACTATGTTTGTGTGCCCCCCCACATGTACCCACACACATGCAAAATGCAAACCCATATATATGTGTACAGGCACACAAACTGGGCTGCATGTTGAGGGCCACAGTGGGGGCCCTGGGAGGCTTTTTGGTTTGTCTGTTTTCTCCCGAGGTAGGGTCTCACTCTAGCTCGGGCTGACCTGGAATTCACTACATAGTCTCAGGGTGGCCTCGAACTCACAGCGATCCTCCCACCTCTGCCTCCCGAGTGCGGGAATTAAAGGTGTGCGCCACCACGCCCCACTGCTGGGAGGCTTTTAAGTAGTCATGTTAGAATGATCCCCTGGCAACCACATAGATGAAGAAAGACCCAGGGTTGGGAGGCTCCTAGGAAGACAGGCAGACATGGTCAAGGAAGAGGTGGCTGGGTCAAGCAAGGGTGACAGTGTCACCCGTCCACTGCAGATGTACATGGAGCAACCCAGCTCTGGGTGGGGGCTGGAGCCGATGTCAGGTGCTGGGAGCTGATGACAATGAAGGCAGATGGTTACTGGCTTATCTGTAGGGCTTACCTCCAACGTGGTAACCATTGTCCAACAACCAGTGGCACAGAGAGCCTGCCAGTTCAGCTGTGGTTCCTGAAAGATGCCCAGCAAGTCAAATGGCAGGATCTGGGCAGGACTGGGGTAGGATGGGGAGTGAGAGGCATCTCTCATGAGAGACCCTGACCTAGGCACGTTGGCCCAGTGAACACAGATTCCTCATTCATCAGACCCTGGCACCTTTCCCTGCTCTATACAGCCCTGAGCCACCAATATGCCTACTGAAGGCTCCTGCCACTGCCCCAAGCCAGCTTCTGTGGCCCATCCTCCCTTGGCCTTCAGTGAGAAAGATAGAGCAGGATTACACTCAGGTACCAGGGGCTGGGCACACCCGTCATCAGTCAGTCTGGCCGCTGAGCCCAGGAGTATCCACAGGCACCTTCTTCAAGTACCCAGAGCTCCTTCTAGAAGCTCATGAAAAGTGTGATAGCCAAGGGCAGGAGATGGAAGAGATGATGACACTGAATCTTCTTCTTCTTTCTTAGTTTTGGTTTTTCAACGTAAAGGTTCACTGCAGCTTAGGCTGACCTGGAATTCACTGTGGAATCTCAGGGTGGCCTTGAATTCACGGTGATCCTCCTACCTCTGTCTCCCAAGTGCTGGGATTGAAGGCATGCGCCACCACACCCAGCTGACACTGAGTCTTCTTGAATGGTCTCTAGGGCTGCCCTTACATGCAGGATTCCTGGAGCAAACCATGTTTGGGTGCAAAGGTAGCACTGGCCTCATGGATGGGTGATTAAACTCAAGCTAAGTGGAGCTTTGCTTTCTAGAAGGTCGGCCCTTTTGCTGCTCCTAGAGCATGCCTCAGTTGCCCTAGCTTTGCAGCCTTTGCACTTGGAACTGTCTGGTGGGGGTGCTGACCTCCCTCCACAAGGCCTGCACTGAGTTGACTTTTGTCTGTAGGAAGAATGACTCCCAGGCGGGTGTGGTGACGCATGCCTTTAATCCTAGCACTTGGGAGGCAGAGGTAGGGGGACTGCCATGAGTTCGAGGCCACCCTGAGACTACTTAGTGAGTTCCAGGTCAACCTGAGCTAGAGTGAGAAAACAAAACAAAACAAACAAAAAAAAAGAATGACTCCCCAAAGATGTCCTTGGAACCTGGAAATGCTGCATCCTCCTGCAAAGTAAAGAGGTTTTGCAGGCACAAGTAAGTTATGGATCTTCAGATGGGGGACCGGGAGCCAACCTAATCAGAAGGATCCTTGTAAGAAGGAGTCAGGGCTCGCAGTCAGAGAAAGGGACCGGCCGAGGAAAACAGCAATTGGAGACGGGGAGGCTGGTCATGGCTGTGCTGAGTCAAGGAACCACAGGGGCCTGGAAGCTTCAAAGGGCAGTGTGTGGTTGATCCTCATGGATTTAGAATCACCTAGGAAACACTCATCCGGATTTGTCTGTGAGGGTGTCTTCATAAAGGGCTGGGGGGGCAGGGGATTGGAAGGCGCACCCTGAATGTGGGCAGCGCCATCCCAAGGGCTGGGGTCTTTCCTGGACTGAATAAAACAGGAGAAAGTGAGCAGAATGCCCGTATTCATCTTTTTGTGTGTCATGGCTTTGTGCACATGCAATGCGACAGCCACCTCCCATTCCCACCGTGATGACTTTTTTGTTGTTTTTTTTTTGAGGTAGGGTTTCACTGTAGCCCAGGCTAATGACTTCAGGGTGGCCTTGAACTCATGGCAATCCTCCTACCTCTGCCTCCCAAGTGCTGGGATTAAAGTGCGCCACCCGGCTCTCCGCTGAGATGACTTCTGTGCCATGGCCGACCGTTCCCTCTCAAACCATGAGCCGAGATAAACCTTTCCTTCCTCAAGTGGCTTTTGCCAGGTATTTTTGTTATAGCAACAAGAAAAGTAACCAATAGAGACAGATTCACCCCCCTGGAGTTCCAGAAATAAGTACTGATCAACCTATCTTTTGCGCTGCAGAACCACAGGCGAGTAACTTTGTGTTGCTTTCTGCGGCTCAATCTGTGCTAAGCAGCCAGGGGAAAGGGAGAGAGATCTTGCTATTCAGATCTCCAGCTGCCGGTGTGATGTGATCTTAGGATTCTCTTCTACTTATCTCTGTTTCTTTCTTTCTTTTCTATTTATTTATTTTTAGGTAGGGTCTCTCTGTAGCCCAGGTTGATCTGGAATTCGCTATGTATGTAGTCTCAGGCTGGCCTTGAACTCATGGCAATCCTCCTACATCTGTCTCCTGCGTGCACCTCTGTTCCTTCATAACCTCATCATTCATTATATGAAATGATCAGGCTTGTTTCTTGGTTCTTTGCTCGTCTTCCTGGGCCAGCAGGAAGGCCCTGGAGGCAAAGGTCTGTTTGGTTTGCTATTGTATTCCAGCTCCTAGAACAGCTCCTGGAACGTGGTGTGGTGCGTCCTCAAGATATACTTGCTGCATGGAAGAAGGAAGGAATAAAGGCTGAAGGCAGTTGTGGGGTGGGGGGTGGAGACACTCTCCCTGTGTTCACTGAGAGCAGAAATGGGAGGTGCTTTGGTTGGCTTTGGATGCCCCTCTTTCTAGACTCTGTGGGAGGTGGGGTGTCTCTGAGCCGCTAGAAAGGAGGAGCAAAGAACTGGAGGGACGGAAGCCAGCCTGCACGAGCTGGCACCGCACCCAACAGAGTTTGTACGTGTGCTGTCCAGTTTCTAGAACACCTCAAACCAGTGTCTTTTTCTTGCCCCCCCCCCCACCTCCGGTTGTCCCTCAGAGCAATCAGGAGACAGGGTTTTCAAAGGAACCATTGCTCTCCCTTCCCAGATGACCTTGAGGTTTTGGACAGTGGCTTGAGAGGTGGAGGCCATCCAGGTAATTTCCTGGCAAAAGTGGGACCTGAAGTACTTGAAGGCTCTACCCGTTCCCTAAAGCCTTCCCAATGTCTCATCCAAGTTTCCAAACTCTGATAGAGCCCTTTAGAACCCCATCTGTATCTCGGGGCACCCTCAATCCTAGCCACTGTATGTCTAGCTCTTCCTTCTTCACTGTCCCAACACCTCAATGTTCTTTCCTGGGGCCTGGACATGGTTAGCAATCCTTGCAACCAGTGATGCCTGTTTGAGCTTCCTGATACCCTCTCTGGTGTGGCTCAGGAGCCCAAGCCAAGACCTGGCTTTGAATCCAGACCTGTCATCTTCAGGCTGCTAGAGTCTCCATTGCCTCAGCTGCAAGTCCAGTTTAAAGGGCCTCCCTCACAGCATTGAAGTGAATAGGAAATGCCAGAACTGCTGGCACATGATGAAGGGCATCAGAAAATTATCCTTCCCAAGCCATTCTGCATGCAGTTCAATGGGAGAAAAAGAAATCAGTAGTGAAGATACTCAACAGTGGACACTGCAAGCCTTATATTTGGCCAGCCAGGCCAAATGAGCCAATGGGTGCAATAGTGGCATGTCTGTCATGGTGGAAACCAGCTGCCCTCTAATTGTACTGGAGGCCTGCTCTATGGGAGACAATACATCCCTGATACTGAAAACTTAAAACAGGGGTAGTTATGAGCCCTACCTAGGGGTGTAACGTCTGCTGCTGTCTGGCTAAATGTATATACTATGCTTATCAAACTGCCCAGTAAGCTGGGCGTGGTGGTGCACACCTTTAATCCCAGCACTTGAGAGGCAGAGGTAGGAGGATTGCCAAGAGTTCAAGGCCACCCTGTGACTACAGAGTGAATTCCAGGTCAGCCTGAGCTAGAGTGAGACCCTACCTCAAAAAAAAAAAAAAAGAAAAGAAAAGAAAAGAAAAAGAAAAAAAGAAAAAAAACCTGCCCAGTAAGCACTTCTCTTAATGCTCAAACCCTTATGTTAATGCTACTCTCACTTTTGGTAGAGAATCTTCTCTTTTCAGATGGCAGTGACCTTGGGATGACTTAGAAGGCATCATGGTGCTGGAAAGAAGTGACCAGAGTGCTCAGTACTGCAATATCTCTATCACACCTTCCAAGGCTCAGGGTCTATTGCAGAAGACCTTGAAAAAGAAAAGAAAGAATGTAAGAGCCAGCCAATCATGGTGGCGCATGCCTTTAATCCCAGCACTTGGGAGGCAGAGGTAGGAGGATCGCCATGAGTTTAAGACCACCCTGAGACGATAGAGTTAATTCCAGGTCAGCCTGGACCAGAGTGAGACCGTACCTCGAAAAACCAAAAAAAAAAAAGAAAGAAAGAAAGAATGTAAGAGCCAAAGGAAGGGTAGGATTCCTTATAACGTGCTCCTCCAGAAAACAAAATGGCCTGGATATCCACGACCTCACAGTGCCTGACACTACCTACACAAGACCATCATAAGAGGAGGAAAGGATCATGACATCAAAATAAAAGAGAGACTGATTGAGATGGGGAGGGGAAATAATGGTGAATGGAATTTCAAAGGGGAAAGTGGGGGGAGGGAGGGTATTACCATGGGATACTTTTTTAGAATCATGGAAGTTGTTAATAAAATTTTGAAAAAGAAAAGAAAATTATCCTTCCCTTTCTTTCTATGCTTGCTTCGGTGTTCAGTGTGGCCCACTGTGACCTCTTGGGCATAGGGGGAAGGATCCCCCTTTTCTCTCCAGCCCTGGTCTCAGTACTCACTCACCACTCTGCCTCAGCTAAAGAGATGAGGGGTCAGGGGCTTGCCAAAAGCAAAACACACACACACACACACACACACACATACACACACACACACACAAGCGCAAGCAGACTAGGCTCTATTGTTCAGTCTCCCCCATTCTCCTGCCTCCGGAGCCAGTAAGGAGCAACTGGAGGGAAACTCCTTCTCTGCCTCCTCCCTTGGGGATGCTCCACGGCTCAGAGCTCGGGTGCTTGCATGAAAGGCGTGTTTCCCTTCTGAGTCAGAGCAGGCTGAGAACAGACGGCCTTTGGGCCTGGCTGGGCTGCAGTCCCAGGCGCTCCAGCTTGCCGGGAGAGTCAGCTCCCCCTCCCTCCTGGAACCGCTGGGCAGCGGCCAGCACAGCTGCAACCCCTCCACAGGGCTTGCAACGATAGGCCCACGTTGCATCAGCTGGACCTGTCTCTGCTCAGCTCCAGCCCCGACAGCCAATGGGGCCAGGCCGAGTGTACAGACCCCAGTGCCGGCCCACCCCACCCACCAAGGATCACCCCGAGGAAACCTGGTCCTCCCTCGCTGTTCTGCATCCAGGATGGGTCCTCCCTCAGCCCACCAGGGGCCCCTGGCTCCCCCTGCATTGGTTTCCCCTGCTGGGGGCTGCCAAAGCCTCCCTTGCTGTAAGGCTTTTTCCTCCTCCGTCCCCGGCTCTTCTGCTCCGATCCATTATCTTCTGTCCGTAGCATCCATTCCTGTCCTGTATCTTGACTCCCGACAGGCTTCCAATCCCTAGTACCCGATTCAGGGCTACAGCCTCCTAGGCGTCTCCAGTCTGCTGACAAGCAAGCTCGCCAGCTCCCAGAGTCTCCAGCTCAGGAATGGGACCACATGCTTGCCCAAGCCACACATCCGTGAATCCTCCTTCCCTCCTTCTCTGCCCAATCCACTGCCATGCCCTCCTGAGCCTGAGAGGCTTGTTGGAGTCCAAGTCCCAGCCTTTCGCTCTGGGTCGTTGGGACCATCCCATGTGTGGTCTCTTTCTCTCATTTTTTTTTTTCTCCAAGGTAGGGGTCTCACTCTGGCCCAGGCTGACCTGGAATTCACTATGTAATCTCAGGGTGGCCTCAAACTCATGGCGATCCTCCTACCTCTGCCTCCCCAGTGCTGGGATTAAAGGTGTGCGCCACCACGCCTGGCTTTCTTTCTCTCTCACTCTTAACACAGCAGCCTGGGCTGGTGGGAAATGCCAGGACGCCCCAGTCTTTCCCCTTCCCCGGGGACTACAGTGAGGTAACCCCAGAGATGTCCACACACCAGCTGCTTTCCCAGGCCTCCCGGGGCTGAGGTGTGGTCTTCCATTGGATGTTTCTTTTCTATTCACTCTGTTGATGTTTTTAGTTGATTATAAAAGCAATACATGCTGTTGAAAAAACCTGAAGCAGAGAAAGAAATAGAAGTGATCTTTAGAGATAAACGTTATGGAATCGTTTAAAACTATTTCTTTATAGCCTCTATGAATATTATATAATTGTACATTCATTAATTGCTTATAATAAACATTCATTAAAAAGGCAAACAAAGGCTGGAGAGATGGCTTAGCGGTTAAGCGCTTGCCTGTGAAGCCTAAGGACCCCGGTTCGAGGCTCGGTTCCCCAGGTCCCACGTTAGCCAGATGCACAAGGGGGCACACACGTCTGGAGTTTGTTTGCAGAGGCTGGAAGCCCTGGCACTCCCATTCTCTCTCTCTCCCTCTATCTGTCTTTCTGTCTGTGTCTGTCGCTCTCAAATAAATAAATAAATAAATAAATAAATAAATAAATAAATAAAAATAAATAAATAAAAAGGCAAACAAACCCACGATTCTAAATAGCAGAAATGGCTTAAAAATTACATGGAGGGCTGGAGAGATGGCTTAGGGGTTGAACGCTTGCCTGTGAAGCCTAAAGACCTTGGTTCGAGGCTCGATTCCCCAGGACTCACGTTAGCCAGATGCACAAGGGGGAGCGCATGAGTATGGAGTTCGTTTGCAGTGGCTGGAGGCTCTGGCACTCCCATTCTCTCTCTCTCTGCCTCTTTCTCTCTCTGTCACTCTCAAATAAATAAATAAAAAGTAACAATTTTTTTTAATTACATGGTAATTGTATAATAAAAGTTGACTTTGGGGGCTGGAGGGATGGTTTAGCAGTTAAGGCATTTGCTTGCAATGCCAAAGGATTCCCCAGTACCCACATTAGCCAGATGGCAAGGGGGCTGTGATGGTTAAGCTTGTGTCAACTTGATCTGTTTAGTGATCCATAGACATTTCTCATAAGTGGATCTCTGAGGTTGCTTCCAGGAAGGAATCCTTCCCCCAGGGTGAGCCCTTTTCCCAGAGTGGGCAGCCCCTCTTGGAGAGGAGATTTTATCAAAAGAAGCTCTGGGAAGAAAGGTATTCTCCTTTCCTCTCACCTGGCTGCTGCTTGCTCTTTGTTGGTTTGCTGCTTTCCAGTGTGGATTGAAGAGCAGCGTCTCTCTAGGAAGCCTCCAGGCCTCAGTGCCAGATTGGGACATGGCTTGAGCAGCTACCAGGTTCCTTGTCTCTCAGGCCTATAATCTGCTGTTGTTGGGCTGTCGTAAACTAATCCAATAAGTTCCCTTTTAATACAATCCATTCTATTGGTTCTGTTCCTCTAGGGAGCCCTGACTAATACAGGGGTCTAATATAGCATCTAATACTAATACAGCGTCGGGAGTCCATTTGCAGTGGCTGGAGGCCCCAGCGTGCCCATTCTCTCTCTCTCTCTTTCTCTGTCAAATAAATAAATAAAAATCAAAATAATTTTTTTTTTTAAAGTTGACTTTGAAGTCTGGGGAGGTGGCTTAGCAGTTAAAGGTGCTTGCTTGCAAAGCTTGCTGGTGCAGATTTGATTTCTCCATGCCCACGTAAAGCCAGATGCACAAAGTGACACATGTATCTCGGGTTCATTTGACAAGAGGCCCTGTTGTGCCTATTTTCTTTCTCGCTCTTGCTCTCCTTGCAAATAAACAAATAAAAAAATATTATTTTTAAAGAGTTGACTTTTGGGCTGAGGAGATGGCTGAGTGGGTGAAGTGCTTGCAAGTAAGCATGAGGACCAGAGTTCAAAATCCCACTGTCTTTGTAAAATGCCAGGCACAGCCCAGTGCTGAGGAGGTGGAGACAGGTGGATCCTGGGTTTACTGGGCAGCTGGTCTAGCCAAACTGGTGAGCTCCAAGCTCACAGAGAAACCCTATCTCATCAAAATGAAAGAGGGCTGGAGAGATGGCTCAGCAGTTAAGGCACTTGCTTGCAAAGCCCACCAGGCTGGTTTCGATTTCCCAGCACCCATGTAAAGCCAGATGCACAAAGTGGCTCACGCATCTAAGATTCATTTGCAGCTGGCTAGAGGTCCTGGTACACCCATTCTTTCTAAACTCCCTCTCTCTGTGCTTGCAAATAAATAAAAAGATTAAAAGAAATAAAGAGGGCTGGAGAGATGGCTTAGCGGTTAAGTGCTTGTCTGTGAAGCCTAAGGACCCTGGTTCGAGGCTCGGTTCCCCAGGTCCCACGTTAGCCAGATGCACAAGGGGGCGCACGCGTCTGGAGTTCGTTTGCAGAGGCTGGAAGCCCTGGCGCGCCCATTCTCTCTCTCTTCCTCTAGCTGACTTTCTCTCTGTGTCTGTCACTCTCAAATAAATAAATTAATTAAAAAATTTTTTAAAAAAGAAATAAAGAGGAGAAGTGATAGAAGAAGATACCTCATGTCGACCTCTGGCCTCTACACACATGTGCACACGTGTGTGGTCACATCCATACACACATGAGCACACACGTGTGGTCACATCCATACACTTATGCATGCAACACACAGACACACACACACACAAAAGAGTTAATATCTGGTGAAATGCGAACACCCTTCCAGACACCCAAAGCCCTGCATGTAGGCTTTTCATGAAGATGCTGCATCATGAACTGTTTCTTTTTCATCCAACAGTCCATCAGAGTTATCTTTCTCTGCCTGGGGATCACAACTGCTTCCCTGTGCCTGTTGTCTGCCAATATCCCATCCTTCTGGTCAGTGAGTTCTCTACAAAAAAAAAAAAAAAAAAGAAAGAAAGAAAGAAAAGAAAAGAAAAAAGAAAGAAAGGAAAGAAAAGAAAAAAGAAAGAAAGAAAAAGGCTTTGCTGGACATTCCAGTATCCCAGGAAGACTGCTTACATCTTTTTAAAAAATATATATTTTATTTATTTGTTTGAGAGAGAGAGAGAGAATGGGCACACCAGGGCCTCTAGCCACTGCAAATGAACTCCAGATACATGTGCCCCCTTGTGCATCTGGCTTATGTGGGTCCTGGAAAATCGAACCAGTATTCTTTGGCTTTGCAGGCAAATGCCTTAACTGCTAAGCCATCTCTCCAGCCCGACTGCTTACATCTTAAACAATCATTTCCATAAGATACATTCCTAAAAATGAAGTCTTTTCACAAAGTCCTCAAATTACTTCTAAATTCTCATTTGTGTGGACAGGTGAAGCAGTCACTCTGCCCGCTCCACTGTAGGATGGGATCCCTGTCAAAACACGCAGAACCTCCCCGCCGACGCTTCGTGGTGCCTCCGCCCCCATCTGTGGATACGGAATCCTGTCACAAGGAACAACTCAGGAACAGTGTCTAAGATTATTTTTTAATTAAAAAAATAGTTTATTTTTATTTACTTATTTATTTGACAGAGAGAAAGAGGGAGAGAGAGAATGAGGGCACCAGGGCCTCCAGCCACTGCAAACGAACTCCATACGCATGCGCTCCCCCTTGTGCATCTGGCTAACGTGGGTCCTGGGGAATCAAGCCTCGAACCAGGGTCCTTAGGCTTCACAGGCAAGTGCTTAACCGCTAAGCCATCTCTCCAGCATCCCCTCCACCCCGTAACATTTTTTTAAAGCTTGTGACTTCAGTGTTTCCTACATCCCTAGCAAGACTGATTCCTTCCTTTTTCTTGTTTTCTTTTCCCATTTCCCTTCCCTTCCTTCAACTGAACCAAGAGCCTACTGCATACTAGGTAATTGTTCTCCCACTGAGCTTAGGTACCCTTCTGCAAATGCTTGTAGGGAGTATGGCCGGTTCTTTTCCTGCCAGGAGTGTGTATGAAACCTCCTTTCTGGGCTGGAGAGATGGCTTAGCGGTTAAGCGCTTGCCTGTGAAGCCTAAGGACCCCGGTTCGAGGCTCGGTTCCCCAGGTCCCACGTTAGCCAGATGCACAAGGGGGCGCACTCGTCTGGAGTTCGTTTGCAGAGGCTGGAAGCCCTGGCGCGCCCATTCTCTCTCTCTCCCTCTATCTGTCTTTCTCTCTGTGTCTGTCGCTCTCAAATAAATAAATAAATAAATAAATAAAAAAGAAACCTTCTTTCTCTTTGATTAGGATTTTCTGATCCACCCACACCCTGCTTTGATCCCCACAGCGCAGATAAGGTTAGTGACTCTTCCAGGTCTCTTGATGACGGGCAGGCAGGATAGATTCTCATTTGGATTTCCTGACTCCAGGCCTGGGTTCTACTCTCGTGGCCAGCCTGGTCATCCTGCCATCCTCTCCTTGGCCTCTCAGTCAGATCTCCACTCCAGCTGTATCCCTTTGCTAGTTGTGTGTGTGCGTGCGCGTGCGTGTGTGTGTGTTCGCATGCACAAGGAAGGGGAGAGTGGGACGTTTGGGATGGCACTCAGAGGACAGAGCAGGAAAGGTCAGCAGCAGTCCCTCTGGGCCTTGGAGGTGACCCACTGGTGAAGGGTGAGTGGGGCGTGGACTGGAGATCCTGGAGTCGCAGGAGTGAACGTGGTACCTTCTTGGGCAGGCCTTTGTAACCAAGGGAGATTAGCCCCTGCGCATCCAGGTGAGAAGCAGAGCTTGGGAGGGGTTCCAGGCCTGCTGATCCCCAAGTTAGGACTTTTGCATTGCGTAAAACTTGGGTGCTGCCCAGGGCCAAGTCGTGTCTGACCACCGCCCCACCCTAGGCTGGAGCCATTTCTCTGCATTGTCAGGAGAAAGGGAGAGGGGAAGCCGAGAAGAGGCATGGGTACGGCAGGCACACACGTGTGTGCCACATGGAGTGTATTTGGGTTGCCAGTTACACAAACCTGTGTGTACAGAGACGGCTCGAAGGAGCTGTCCCTGAACGCTGGCTGGATGTACCACTCGGACGCACATGCGTTCATAGGACATGTCAGTGAGCTTGGGTCCCTGGGTGCTGATGTGGGTGAAAGCGCTGGGATTCCTGCATGACCAAAGGTGGGCGGGGGTAGAGAGAGGAGCATGCGCAGCCCGCCCACCCGGGCTGTCCGGCCCCCTCCTCTCCCGGGCTCCAACAACGTGGCAGCCTGCAGTCCTGGCCCCTTGGGACTCCTCCGGGAGAATCAGAGATTGCAGAATCCGTTTTCCTGACTCATGCTTGGGCTGAGAGCACACTTGGCTCCTGGACAGCTGTCACAGAGTGGCCGCCTGTGGGTTCTACCTCCCCAGGGACTTTCCTTGGGGGTGGGGGGAACGACCTAGACTGACTGCCAGGGCCTTCCTGGCCTCATTTTATCCCATGTCCAGAGGAAGAGGGGATTAAACTTCCTTCTCATTAATGTAGGGACAGGGTGAGGGCGCCCGATGTGAGATAGATGCATGGTAAAATGTCACTACTCTCCCCATAGATGTGGCCCAAACAGACCTGGCTCCTACCCAGCTCTTGTGTGCCCTTGAGCGCACTGTTTGACTCTCCCGGGGCTCCTGTCCCTTCGTGTTTAAAATGGGAACATTCTTACTGGAAGGTTCCAACAGGATTGAAAGAAGTGGATAATGTGGGCACCTAATGACAGACCAGCTTGTGTCCCACGCTTCCACGGAATGCGGAACGAGCGAACGTGGCCACAGAAGCCAGAGGAAACCGTCCCTGCAGTGGCAGGCACGACGGGGCTCCAAGATCTCAAGGGTCAGGCCGAGGGTGGGATTCAGGACTCAGGGCCCGAGCTCCAGCCCAGCTGTACCGCAGGTTTGCTGGGCGACCTTGGGTAAATTCCTGCCCCTCTCTGGGCCTCAGTGTTCCTCTCAGGAGAGTCGAGACAGATGGGACTTGGAGATGTTCTCGTTGTTTCCTGCTGCCCCCACCTCCTGGACCTCGAGGGTTTCCAGCTGGGCTCCCGTGCCATGCGGGGACAGAGCTTTGGCACTGGAGAAATGAGCCGAGAAACACTTCAAGAGTTTCTGGGCATGTTGAGCCTCCATCTACCCCCACCTTAGCAGCTTTTTTTTTTTCTTCTTCCAGACAGCATAGTTTGGAATGTGGGGGAAGGGCCCAGCAGGGCCAGGGCTGGGCTTAGTTAGAGCTAAGAATAATGTGGCAAAAGCTCTTGACTTTTTTTTTTTTTTCTGAGGCTGGAAATTTAAAGGAGCCGTGGCCTTTCTTTCCCAACGACATTGAGCCAGCCACTTTCTGTCTCTTTCTTGCTGGCCATGGCTTGCTCGCAATGCCTTGTTGACGCCTTGCTTTGGGCTTCGAGATGGGGACAGATGTAGCGGGAGAAGGGTGAAACTTCATGCTTCCAAAGCCTCCAGCGACATTCCCTTAACGCAAGCTGATGACTCAGATATTGCACAGAGGAAGCTTCTGGAATGCTCCGAGCTGCAGAAGGGGGTCTGGGAAGGCTGCTGGAGGGTCTCCAGTCCCAGCCCCCAGTTTCTCTGCAACGGGACGACATTAGGTCTTTCTACCCTTCACCTCCTAGAATTCTAGGTTTTTCTAACAGGACAAGCCTCAGTTTATCCCTCTGCCGAATGGGACGGTCATAGCTCTCTCCACTGGGGAGGCCTGGGTGCTGAAAGATGAAGGAGCAGAGGAAGGGACGTCTGTATGGGATTTTGATATCTGACGTGCTGGAAACCCAGACAACCCTCTACAGCACATCACCAGCCTTGGTGAGCCTCCATTGCTGCTCCCAGTCCACCTACCATGTTACAAGGGACCCCTGAGGGCCAAGATGATGTTGCAGATGGAGCATGGGTTGTGGCCTGGGATCCAGGCACTATCCTTACATAGCAAGGATTTATCCTTAAAGGCAATACACAGTTCGAAGAAGCAAAGAGAAGCAGAGAGCTCAGTCACCTCAAAGAGATGGCTGTCACCCCAAATCTAGGTTTTGTTAATGATCAGACCCGTCTAACAGAGTAATGGTGAGCTGCCTCCAGAGACACAGAGGTATGGGTTCTTGGAGGGTCCTCTGTGTTTGCCTTTTAATACTTTTGTTATTATATTATTTATATTATATTTATATTATATTATTATTATATTATTTATTTATTTATTTTGTTTGACAGAGAAAGAGGGAAAGAGAATGGGTGCTCCAGGGCCTCTAGCCATTGCAAATGAACTCCAGAGGCATGTGTTCCCTTGTGCATCTGGCTAACTTGGGTCCTGGGGAATCGAACCCGGGTCTTTTTGGCTTTGCAGGCAAATGCCTTATCCGCTAAGCCATGCCTCCAGACCATGTTTGCCTTTTAGATAGATTGCAGAGAACACTGAGCCGGCAAGCTAGGAAACCCATGACCCCTGAGAGGTCTTGCAGCCCCGAGTCTTTAGCTCAGGTTAACCTTGACCTAACCATCCTCTGGCCTCAGCACCCCCCTCCCACCCCCCACAAGTGCTGAGACTGTGCCATGCCATGCCACGGTCGGTTCCGCCCCGTGAAATCTTGATACTTTCCTTCCAGGGTCCTCCGACTCTGAGATTCCAACAGGCTAAGATTCCTTTGCTGGATTCAAAAGACTCCACGGGGAATGTGTGTAAGATTAGATTAGATTAGATTCTGTGATGACTGGTTAAATTTCACACAATCTCTATTTGACCCTGATTCAGAGGCTGATGTTTTGGGGATCTAAGATTTCCTAAAGTCTTTGTTATCAGAAGGCTGGGCGGTCTAACCCATGGAGACCACCAGGCTGAGTGTGAGCAAACCCTCCCCAGGGCACCCTGAAACTGAGTGAGGCCAGGGGCCCAGAGGACTCGTCTTTGGGAAGCTGGATTCATTTGCTCCTCAGGCTCCAGACAGGAACCTGGAAGAAGAGGGTACTGAGCACAATCTGTTGACTGAACAAACAAATGTGAGTGGCTAGTGTGTCTCTTCTGGGCTGGGATGTGACTCAGTGGTACAGTGTTTGCTTAGCATGCTTGAGGCCCTGGGTTCAATTCCCAGTACCCTTTTTTTTTTCCCCCGTTTCCTGAGGTAGGGTCTCACTCTAGCCCAGGCTGACTTGAAATTCACTATGTAGTCTCAGGGTGGACTCGAACACATGGCCATCCTCCTACCTCTGCCTCCCAAGTGCTGGGATCAAAGGTGTGTACCACCAAGTCTGGCTTTTTATTTTATTATTTGTTTGAATGGGAGGACAGGTAGATCAAGAGATAATGGGGGGCTGGAGAGATGGCTTAGCGGTTAAGCGCTTGCCTGTGAAGCCTAAGGACCCCGGTTCGAGGCTCGGTTCCCCAGGTCCCACGTTAGCCAGATGCACAAGGGGGCGCACGCGTCTGGAGTTCGTTTGCAGAGGCTGGAAGCCCTGGCGCGCCCATTCTCTCTCTCTCCCTCTATCTGTATTTCTCTCTGTGTCTGTCGCTCTCAAATAAAAAAAAAAAAAAGAGATAATGGGCACACCAGGGCCTTCAGCCACTGCAAACGAACTCCAGAGGCATGCACCACCTTGTGCATTTCGCTTACATGGTCCTGAAGAATAGAACCTGGGTTCTTTGACTTTGTAGGCAAGTGTCCCTCCCTCTCCTTAATACCCAGGCCATCTGTTACCTACGGTGCCGCTATCAGAGAAGATGCAGGAAGTGTAACGTGTTTCACTGCGCTCTCTGCTGACGCGCACACACTCCTCAGGATGGGCATCTTTGAGGCCAGGGACTTTGCCCAGTGCACAGCTGTCTCCTGGGCACTTAGAATGGTAATGAACACTCCAGATTAACTCAGAGCTCCAGGGGCTGTTAGTGTGGGTGGGGTGGGAGAATTGACAATGAGACCTGGAGCCTGTGGGAGGGGACAGAGATAGGGATGACCAATTTGAGATAGAGAGAGGGACAGACATGACTTAACGTCACATCACGTTTTAAAGTTAAGGCCACAGGCCCAGAAGAGGAAGGGGACTTAAGAGTCAGTGACACAGTGCAGTGCTTAGCAGGCAGCCACGATGTCCTTCTCGGGCAGTGATCCTTGCCTTGTGAAACCACCTGATGTGCCTCCAGGATGAGGGTGAGGTACTGGTTCCAGTCCAGTGTGTCTCTACCTCAGGGTGGTCACTGATGCCAGGTCAACTGTGGCATCAGAGGTGTTTTTTTTTTTTTTTTTTAATTTGTTGTTTAGTTTTTCCAAGTAGGATCTTACTTTAGCTCAGGCTGTCCTGGAATTCACTATGTAGTCGCAGGCTGATCCCTAACTCACAGCGATCCTCCTACCTCTGCCTCCAAGTGCTGAGTGCTGGAATTAAAGACATGAGCCACCACGCTCAGCTTTGTGGTTGAGGTTTTTTTACTCCTAGTTTCTGACTTCCCGAGGTACGGGGTGTGTGGGGGGGTTCTCGACTGAGGAGGGGGATCTTAGGCAAGTTTGAAAACACTGAGGGTAGGGAAGGCAGATGGATTTGCTGGGAAGAAGGAAAAGGGGTGCCCGGAAAAAAAAGAGAGTGGAGAGCTTTGGAAGGAGGGCGCTAGTCCCCCAGGGAGGTAGACCTTGGGGTGCCTCCTGCAGCTCAGTTGTCTGAACCTCACTCCCTCACCTCCCTGTCTGCCAGGGTCCAGAGTCTTCACAGATTCCAAGGATGCCCTGACTACACTCAGAAGGTCTGGCTGGTCCCTGCAGCGTGGGTGGAGGGGAACCCCCAAAGCCAGAGGGAAGGGGGACAGTAGGACCCAGAGGCCAGGAGCGTGCACTCAGGGAGAGGGGCGGGAGCCAGGGAGGTTTGGGGGAGGTCTTTGGCTTTTTTTTTCCCTCCTGTTGAAGCCCCGGCGCCCTCCGGAAGCTTTTCCAACTTTCCAGAAGTTTCTCAGGACCGGCAGGAGGGGGTGGGGAGAGCCATATATAGATCCCAGGCGCCGGGCCGCGGGCGGAGCGCAGTCGATCCGAGAGCGAGAGGTGCTACGGTCCCGGCCAGACCCAGGTGAGGGGCGGGGACGGCCGGGCTTTGGGGGTGCCCCATGGGTGCTTGGGAAAGCGAGGGTGAGCCCTCAGCCTGGGGCTCCAGCCCTGCACTCTGGGGGACTGGGGAAAATGTGGGGGGGTCCCAGGAGCTCAGGGAAGAGCTTCAAAGGCGGGGGTAGGGACAGACAATGGGGCTGGGGACCAGGGGCGCCTCTTTGCAGAATGGAGGGAGGAGGGCCATTCTTGCCCATGGGACAGAGCAGCTCGGCGTTGTAAGCCGAAGCCCAGGGGCCAGTCATGGACCAGCATCCCAGATTCCCCACGGGCTCCAGGGGGGGATCTCGGAGCTTAGCACAGGGGGTGGGCCCAGTCTTGGCATCTCCTGGCTCCTGGGGACAACCCCCCACCCCAGTACCCATGCTTTGGGAGCAGACACTGACCAGGCAGCCTGTGTAGAGGGTGCCAGCTGAAGGCAGGACTCGGGCAGCCCGTCTCTCTACTCAAAAGCAGAGTCTGCAGGGTTTGCAAGGCCAGTGTTGGGAATTCTGCCCACCACCCTGCTCTTTCTGGGCTTTCTCCGCAGCCCAGGAGCCCTGCCCCCGCCACCCTGGTTTAGGGACATTCCTGAGCCTCTTTGTAGAGGAGGAACCTACGTACTTCCAGCCTGGTGGAAAGGAAGGCCTGGCTCACCTCTTTCCCAGTTTCCTGCAGGCTCCTCTGGGCTGCAGGGCCCGGATGGAGGCCTGGGATAAACTGGGGGCTTTAACTGCCTGGAAGTCGGGCCAGGGCCACACCCTTCTATTCCCAGATGGTTTCTCAACCCATCCCCCCCTCCCAGTCTGATCCTTTGTCTCCGGTTCCCCCGCCCCCGGGTTCCCTGCAGAGTTTTTTAATTTAATTTTGTTTTTAAAAGCTTTTTGACTAAGTAACCGGACCCGACAGTGGCCTGCAGGAGGGCTTTGAACTGGACAAATCCCTTAGTAGGAAGCCTCACTTCTGCTTGATCTGGGGTAGCCCCAGCCCAGGCCCTAATTTCTCCCGTTGTGGCTGAGGCGCTCCATCCTTCCCCTTGGGGGCTGAGCCTGGTAAGCTCCTGCTCCCCACCTCCCTGGTAGGGGGGGGGGGTCCCATTCTCTTCACTCTTCTGTTTTCTTTCAGAATGAAAAAGGCAGGCAGTGATCTCCCTGTGAGGCAGTTTCAAGGTACACTTTTAGACTCAAGCGTCTGAGATGCCCTGGTGGCTCTCGGAATCTACTCCCCTTCTCTCCCAGAGCCAGTGGTGGGCACTGCCCTGGGCTATGTGATGTCTCGGTTTGCTTGGTGGGACTGTAGGTCTAAACTGTGTTGTGTGGCCCGAGGGCTGGCATTTCTCTGTGGCAAGATGGGCTGGGCTGTGGGAGGCTGGCTTGCTTGCCGGGACTTGCCTTCCTCCGTTCCTGCTGCTGGCTGTAACTGGGCGGCCCCTGCCTCTCACCTCCCAAGAGTCTGAAGTACACATTTGAAACTTAAGGCCTGGGAGGTTCCTGGAGGCACCAGGCAAATCCACGGAACTCCATGGTTCCAACTCCAGCCTCCTGCTTCCCTGCCTGGTAGCCCCCCCTCCCCCTTTCTGGTCTATGGAGATCACTAAGCTAAGCTTCTGGCTGCCACGTCACCAGGAGCGGTGTGGCTGCCTAAGAAATCCTAAACTAGTCATTTGGAGCTTTCTTGGGAAGCCCCTCCCAGCTCTTTCTGGATCTGGTTGGCTAGGGATGGGGGCTGTCAAAATGGTGGCTGCCACGTGTCAGGATTTGGCTCCTCCATTTCTTTTTAAGGGAGAGGATGCTGGTAACCTGGGTTGGATGAGAAGCCCCTCTGAGTACAGTGGCCACGTGTCTGTTGCTCTGGCATAATCAGTAATGCTCCATTTACTCTCCTAAATACTTTTTTTTTTTTTTTTTAATTTTGAGGTAGGGTCTCACAATAGCCCAGGATGACTTGGAACTCACTATGTAGTCCAAGGCTGGCCTCAAACTCACAACGATCCTACCTCTGCCTCCTGAGTGCTAGGATTAAAGGTGTGCCCTACCACGCCTGGCTCTCCTAAGTATTGAGTTTTTAACCTTGCATTCATGGTCCCTCTGCCTTTAAAGCCGTCAGTCTGTTGAGGGCAGGAAGCTTGAGCCTCAAGGCCCCACAATCCTCATTCATCATTGTGAGGTGCAGATCTTTCTTGTACCACCCCAGGCATCCTTGGGGGACTCAGTGGTTCCTCTTCCTCTGTACTGTATCTCCAAGGTCCCTGGAAAGGCAGCAGCCTGGGAGATGGGGGACCTGACAGACTCCTGAGAGCCTTCCAGCAGGGTCCCCAGTTTTCTCTTCCTGAAGGAGGACCACATGAAAGGGAATATGTCAGAACCAGGGGATTTCCAGCTCCACCATCGTTCTTTTCTGACTTTTCTTTTGGCCTGTCCTCTCCCTGCCTGAACTGCTGCATGAAGGGTTTGGGGGATGACCTCAAGAGGGTGTGTATAAATAAATATCCCATTAATAGAGACCTTCAAGATTGGTGGTCCCAGTGAGGAAACTGGGGCTTGTCCTGGGGGGCCCTGCACTGCTGGGGTTTGGGGAGAGGGCTGTCCCATGGGAGGATTGAATGGAATCAGATGTGGCCTCAGCTTCCTGCAAGGATGAGGGGTCATTGCTCCATTGAGCTATGACTCACCCCCTTCCTCAGGATCCTGCCTTTGGTCTCTCAGGAAGCCCCCTCCGCTCTGAGTTTCCAAAGAGTTGGTCCCGAGAGCTTTCATCTTGGCATTTCCCATCTCCATGGTCCTTTGGCCAGGTGGACAGATGGACGGGTCATAGTCCCTGCTAAGAAAGAGCCCTTGGCCATGGACATCTAGACCCATGTAGCTTGGGAAAGAGAGACTGAGGCTGGATGGATGCACTGCACACTACAAACATACTCGCTCACTCAGGGTCACCCAAGGGGCAGCAGAGTGGAGCATCTGGGGCTCCCCTATTTAATGAGTGAACCAAACAGTGACTCATTAACATCCCAGAGCAGAATGAAAGGCACAGGGCCGGGCAGGCCCACAGCTCTGTCTAGCATGTCGGCCTTTATCTGGGCTTCCTGCAGACCCTGTCTAGCTGCAGCCTTCTCCCAGTGGGCAAGGGCTGGGAGGCTTGTATGAGATCAGAGCTGGGCTCTCTATATAAGCCAGTGATGGCCCAGGTCTGGTCAGGTGGCCCTGTTTCTCCCTCACTCAGGAATAGCTATTCCGTTTGTGTTGAACAGGCTACATGGGCAGCCATTCATTATTTGCTAGGTTTCCTGTTTCTGGTGGCCATAGCCTGCTTGGGGGTAGAAATGGATTTATAATACACGTCTAAGTAAGCGTTGAATGTCCCATGCTGGAAAGTCAGTAGGGCGGCCTGGTGATGTGCTTAAGGAGTGGACTTTAGGAAGGGAGGTCAAAGGAGGTCTCAGAGCCCTGAGCCAGGTCTGTGCGGTAGAGCCCTGAGTTCCTTTGTACCCATGCCCAGGGGCTTGGAGGAAGGCTGGGGAGGAAGAAGGCGTAGCCGCCAGAATGAATGGCCCCTCTCTCTCTGCTGCCCTCACAGGTCCCCCGTACACACAGCCCACCTCGAAGCCATGCGGTCCCTTCTCCTGGGCGCCCTGTGCCTCGCGGCTGTGGCCCTGGCTGCCGAGGTGAAGAAACCCGCGGCGGCTGGTGCTGCTGCGGCGGCGGCGCCTGGCACGGGAGAGAAGCTGAGCGCCAAGGCAGCCACCCTGGCCGAGCGCAGCGCGGGCCTGGCCTTCAGCCTGTACCAGGTCATGGCCAAGGACCAAGCCGTGGAGAACATCCTCCTGTCCCCCTTGGTGGTGGCCTCCTCGCTGGGGCTCGTGTCCCTGGGTGGCAAAGCCACCACGGCCTCGCAGGCGAAGGCGGTGCTGAGCGCCGAGCAGCTGCGGGACGACGAGGTGCACGCCGGCCTGGGCGAGCTGCTGCGCTCGCTCAGCAACTCCACGGCGCGCAACGTGACCTGGAAGCTGGGCAGCCGCCTGTACGGGCCCAGCTCGGTGAGCTTCGCCGACGACTTCGTGCGCAGCAGCAAGCAGCACTACAACTGCGATCACTCCAAGATCAACTTCCGCGACAAGCGCAGCGCCCTGCAGTCCATCAACGAGTGGGCCTCGCACACCACCGACGGCAAGCTGCCCGAGGTCACCAAGGACGTGGAGCGCACCGATGGCGCCCTGCTGGTCAACGCCATGTTCTTCAAACGTGCGTCTGGGTGTGGGGCAAGGGCAGGATTGTTCTGAACAAACCCTCTTTACACTCTAGAAACTTTTTTTTTTTTAATAATTCTTTTTTAAATTTTTTGCTTATTTTTATTTTATTGACTTGAGAGCAACAGACAGACACAGAGAGAAAGAGGGAATGGGCACATCAGGGCCTCCAGCCACTGCAAACGAACTCCAGACGCATGTGCCCCTTGTGCATCGGGCTAATGTGGGTCCTGGGGAATCGAGCCTCGAACCGGGGTCCTTAGGCTTCACAGGCAAGCATTTAACTGCTAAGCTGTCTCTCCAGCCCTAGAAACTTTTTTTTTTTTTTTTTTTTTTTTTTTTTTTAGGTAGGGTGTCGCTCTACAGCCCCAGGCTGACCTGGAATTCACGATGTAATCTCAGGGTGGCCTTGAATTCACAGTGATCCTCCTGCCTCTGCCTCCCCAGTGCTGGGATTAAAGGCGTGTGACACCATGCCTAACCTTTTATTTATTTATTTATTTATTTTATGTTTTCTTTACTTCATTTTATTTTTTAATCTGAGATAGAGAGGAGAGAGAAAGAGAATAGACACTCCAGGGCCTCCAGCCACTGCAGACGAACTCCAGATGTATAAGCCTCCTTGTGCATCTGGCTTATGTGCATCTGGCCACCATGCCCGGCTCTTACACTCCAGAAACTAAATCCAGCCAGGTAGCCAATGTGTCTACAGGAATGGCACAGGCGTCTAAGCCTGCAGAGGGACTCCAGATATGTTCCTATCTACTGTCCGGAAGCCCAGCCCATGTCTGTAACATTTAGGGTGGGTCTTTCTATCTGTTAATGAATCTAGAAGCCCCCACACACACCTGCATTTCCCAAAGGCTTTTCTCCTACGTGGTTCTAGATCCTATCAAGTCAAGCTGGCAGTCATTATGAACGACCACAGGACATGTGATCTGGATCCTTCAAGGGTACGAGGTTGGGGGAGGTTGTAGGTTGTGATTATGTCTGGGGGATGTGGATTATTGACCCTGTGTTCTATCTCCGCCACAGCACACTGGGATGAGAAATTCCACCACAAGATGGTGGACAACCGTGGCTTCATGGTGACCCGTTCCTATACCGTGGGTGTCGCAATGATGCATCGGACAGGTAGGTCCCTTGTGTGTGGCAGGGTTGAGCTCAAGGTGTGTGTGAGTGGGGGTGGTCTCAGGATATCCAGGGTCTGGCCTGCCCCCACCCCCGCCGCGGGGACATCCAGCATGCCCGGTGTCCTCTGCCTAGGCCTCTATAACTACTATGACGACGAGAAGGAGAAACTTCAGGTGTTGGAGATGCCCTTGGCCCACAAGCTCTCCAGCCTCATCATCCTCATGCCCCACCACGTGGAGCCCCTGGAGCGCCTGGAGAAGCTGCTCACCAAAGAGCAGCTGAAGGTCTGGATGGGGAAGATGCAGAAGAAGGCTGTTGCCATCTCCCTGCCCAAGGGAGTGGTGGAGGTGACCCACGACCTGCAGGTGAGGGACAGAGCGGGAGAAGGGGCTCGGGCAGGCCTC
Source organism: Jaculus jaculus (assembly GCF_020740685.1). Lineage (NCBI taxonomy): Eukaryota > Metazoa > Chordata > Mammalia > Rodentia > Dipodidae > Jaculus > Jaculus jaculus. The sequence goes on along the minus strand of NC_059104.1, from coordinate 167,492,257 downwards.
ACCCAGCGGCGTAGCAGGTCCATCCTGCATGGGTGTCAGGTCATGCCAGGCTCTGCTGGGAGGGTGTCGGGGAGAAGTGTTCCTGCGTTGAGATTTTTTTTTTTTTTTTTTTTTTTTTTGGTTTTCTGAGCTAGGGTCTCACTCTAGCCCAGGCTGACCTGGAATTCACTCTGTAGCTTCTGGGTAGCCTTGAACTCACTGTGATCCTCCTACCTCTGCCTCCCAAGTGCTGGGATTAAAGGCATGCACCACCATGCCTGACCTTTTATTCTTTTTTTTTTATGTTTTCTTTATTATTATTATTTTTTTAAAAAAATTTTTGTTGTTGTTGTTCATTTTTATTTATTTATTTGAGAGCGACAGACATAGGGAGAAAGACAGATAGAGGGAGAGAGAGAGAATGGGCGCGCCAGGGCTTCCAGCCACTGCAAACGAACTCCAGACGTGTGCGCCCCCTTGTGCATCTGGCTAACGTGGGACCTGGGGAACCGAGCCTCGAACCGGGGTCCTTAGGCTTCACAGGTAAGCGCTTAACCGCTAAGCCATCTCTCCAGCCCTATTATTATTTTTTTATCTGAGAGAGAGAGAGAGAGAGAGAGAGAGGAGAGAGAAAGAGAATGGACATGCCAGTGCCACCAGCCACTGCAGACGAACTCCAGATGCTTATGCCTCCTTGTGCATCTGGCTTATGTGGGTCCTGGGGAATTCAACCTGAGTCCTTTGGCTTTGCAGGAAAATGCCTTAGCCATTAAGCCATCCCTCCAGCCCAATTTTTTTTTTCAAAAATATTTATTTATTTATCTGGGGGAGAGAGACCATGCCCAACCTTTAAAATTCATTTAATCCTTGAAACAACTTCGCTAGACAATAAACTGACAGATGAGGAAATTGAGGCTCAGAAAGGTTAAGTAACCTGTCTAACATCACTTGGCAGGGCCAGAAACTTGGCCCATGCTGAGGATGAGTTCCCTCTTGTTTTTTAAATTTTTCTTCTTTTATTTATTTATTTATTTGAGAGCGACAGAGAGAGAGAGAGAAAGAGAGAGAGAATGGGCATGCCAGGGCCTCCAGCCACTGCAAACAAACTCCAGATGCGTGTGCCCCCTTGTGCATCTGGCTAACATGGGTCCTGGGGAATTGAGCCTCGAACCAGGGTCTTTAGGCTTCACAGGCAAGCACTTAACCACTAAGCCATCTCTCCAGCCCGAGTTCCCCCTTGTGACCACTTTACTTTTATTTTTATTTATATTATTATTATTTTGGTTTTTTGAGGTAGGGTCTCACTCTTGCCCAGGCTGACCTGGAATTCACTATGTAGTTTCAGGGTGGCCTGGAACTCACAGCAACCCTCCTACCTCTGCCTCGTGAGTGCTGGGATTAAAGGCGTGAGCCACCACGCCCAGCACATGCCTTTTATTTTTATTATTTTGGGGGGGGGCGACCACTCAAGGTGGGGAGGAAAAGAGATTGGAGCAGGATCTGCAGCTCTGCACCCCTGACATATAAGGGGTGGAGACACAATTAGATCTCCAGGTGACAATATTGCATGGCTGGCTGTCTGTCAGGAGGGAGACAGTTTCACCTACTCAAAAGAGAAAAACTTGGCTGGGAATAGTGGTGCACATCTGTAATGACTGAGAAGCTGAGGCAGGAGGATTGTGAGTTGAATGCAAGCCTGGGCTATATAGTGAAATCCTTTCTTGAGAAAAAGAGGGCAATAATAGAAAAAAAAAAAAAAAAGGAAAAAGAAGCTTGCGATTCATTCTTGCCTTAGATGCCAGAAGGAATTCCTCATAGGCTGCTTGCCCCCCACTCCCCAAGTCATCCAGCTATGTGCGGAGTGTGCTGGAGACGAGTGGGTTTAGGCTATAAGCCAGATATGGCTGGCAGAGCTTGGGCTGGTCTGTACCGTGGAAACCAGGAGTTTCCAGAGGAGCCCTCGGTGTCCATCTCCTGCCTGGACCCGGCCCTGGGTCTTCCCCACCCACTTTTTCAATAGTCACTGGCCACCTCTTTTCTCTTCGTATTTCTTCCGTGTCTTCCTGAAACCCTCTATGGAGAGAGTAACCTACCAGTCCACACAGGTAGATGGAGTTGGGAAATTGCTGGTGGGTTACTTATGTCCAGTCGTCAGGACTGGGATAGGGCCTACCTAGACAGCTGTCCCAGAATTCCCTGTGCCCAGTGTTTGCTCAGCCCCACCACGGAGGTGGATGCCATCCCGCTGGGGCTTGGTCCCCGGGATCTGCAGGTCACTCAGCCAAGCAGCCTGACATCTCTTCTGCGCTGAGAGTTGGGGCCCTGCCAAGAGCTCTGAGCTAGGTGGAACAGAGAGAGGGAAGTCCCAGGTCCTGAGGCCTGAGGGGGGGACACTGCTCATCTTGTGGCTAGGGAAGGCTTCCTGGAAGAGGGACAGAGGCCACCTATTAGGAGAGCAATTGTTCAAGAAAGTTACATGGGGCAGGGTGGTGCAAGTCAGGAGAGAGATTGGAGCACAGCTAGCGGGCTGCATGTTAAGGAACTGTGTTTGACATCCAAGAGCTGTGCAGGACCACAGAGGGTGTATGCCCTTGTGTTCACTAGGGACCTTAGGAAACATCTGTTAGAAAAGCAGGGTTAGGGCCTGGGAGATAGCCCAGTGGGTAAAGTTCTCATTGCGCAAACATGAGGGTCCCGAGTCCGGATCTGCAGCACCCACCTAAAATGCAGGGTGTGGCGGTCCATACCTCTGACCCCACCACTGGGTGGGTGGGTAGAGGGGGATGGAAACAGGAGGATCCTTGGGAATACCTAGCTAACATGTCTAGCTGAATCAGATATAGTTTGGGATTCAGTAAGAGACTCTGTCTCATAGGAAGAATGAGGTGATGGATTAAGGAAACATACCTGATATCAACCTCAGTTGTACACACTTACTATGAGCACACACATGCACACACAGAACACGAGTTAAATCAGGCACTTAAATAGGCTGGCACATGCCTATAAGTTTAAGGTCGTCCTTGGCTATGTAATGAATTTGAGAAGACTCTGTCTCAAAAAAAAAAAGAACGAAAGAAAGGAAGGAAGAAAGAAAAAGACTCTTGAACCCTTGAGTGTCCATTATCAGCCCTCTCCCAGCTGGCAGTGATTGGCCTGTGTCCACTCACTCCTGGGCATCCTGTTAGATGAAGCAGGTCCCAGATAGCATGTCACCTGGAACAGGCTTTCAGCCCAAATGTGGTAGACAGCTGTCCTATGGCCAGTCTTTCTGGGGTTTGAATGTGTTAAGAATAACCCGGGGGTGGGCTGGAGAGACGGCTCAGCAAAGCCTAAGGACCCAGGTTCAATTCCCCAGGAGCCATGTAAGCTAAATGCACAAGGTGGTGCATGTGTCTGGAGTTCGTTTGCAGAGGCTAGAGGCCCTGGTGCACCCATTCTCTCTATCTCAAATAAAGTTTTCTTTAAAATGAATCAGGTGGGGGATTTGTTGCTAAAGACACCCCCCCCCCCCCCGCCTCCGCACAGTCCAGAGAGGAGGAGGTCTGGGCTGAAGTCAGGAAAGGAATTTTCTGATAAGCTCCTCTGTGCTGCGGGCCAGTGAACGCTGGGAGAACCATAAGTGTCGCTTAGGGTTCCATTTGGTCTGGTGTGTGTCCTGGTTCCTTATCTGTGAAGCAGGTCAAGGCCCTGGTGGGTTTACAGTAGAAATGAACGACTCAGTGGTTTGAAGCAACCTGGCATGGCAAAGGTGGCCAAGGAGCCCTCAGGGTGGTGTGAGTGGAGGTTGAGGGCGTAGCGGCCTGTATGCATGGCCTGACCTGGCACCTGGTTCCACAGAAACACCTGGCTGGCCTGGGCCTGACGGAGGCCATCGACAAGAACAAGGCAGACTTGTCACGCATGTCCGGCAAGAAGGATCTGTACCTGGCCAGCGTGTTCCATGCCACCGCCTTTGAGTGGGACACGGACGGAAACCCCTTTGACCAGGACATCTACGGGCGCGAGGAGCTGCGCAGCCCCAAGCTCTTCTACGCTGACCACCCCTTCATCTTCCTGGTGCGAGACACCCAGAGCGGCTCCTTGCTGTTTATTGGGCGCCTGGTCCGGCCCAAGGGCGACAAGATGCGGGATGAATTGTAGGGTTCCAGGGTGGGCACGGGATGGCAGGAAAGTAGCCGAAAGCTTCTGAGACATATGGGTGCTATTGGGAAGGGGGGGTACCAGCCTTGGATATTCCACGGGGTGGGGGGTGGTGGCAAACCTGACTGGGGTTCCAATGTGCCTGAGTGGACCGTCCCATCCAGACTCAACTCCACTAGGGCATGGGCCCCAGATACCCCTGATGATGCCCAGCCTAGGGATGCCACAAGCAGTGGGTCATGGGCCACTGTCATCCTGCCCTGCCCTCGGAGTCCTAGATCCAATCTGCCTCAGCCATTCAGTGTTCATATTTATGCCGGAGTCCTTTCTTTCTGTGAGACAATCAGACTGAGTTGGGTTAGCCCAGCATCCTTCTGTCACATGCCCCCCCTCCCTCCAGCCCTTCCTGGCTCTCTCGCTCTCTCCCAACTTCCCTCAACCGCAAAACTCGGTGCTGCACCCTCAGACCAGGTACCTCCAGAATGGCCCTACCCAGAGAGGGGGATTGGGAGATAGTGCATAGAAGGGGTTCCCAGGCACATCCTGCTCCCAAAATGCTTTATTTGGGCATCATGAAGATGAATTTCTATTTTTTTTTATTATTTTCAAAAATGGGGAGGAAAGGGGAGCATGAGCCATTTTTGCTGTCAAAATAGGACTTATTTGTACAAAAAAATTTTTTCAATAAAACTTTTCCAATGAAACTTTGTTGGAGCATGGAAACATGAAAATCGGAGGTTCCTAGTCATTCTTCCCAAGGGACCACGTTTATGATTTGAACAGCCTGTATCAGGCCCTGGAATGCAGATGGATAAACTGTAGACAGTGGCCTGTGGTTACTGTGTGCTCAGTGGGAATAGTGTTCAGACGGCAGCCTGCAGAGAGCAGGGTTTTAGGGTCTGATTGATTGACAGGGCTGTAGAGTCCAGACACCTTGGTCCTGCCTTGCAGGGGTGGGGCCAAGGGGAAGACCCCCTCAACCCTCTGGCCTTGGGTGGAAAGTTCCGGAGCCAGAGCAGATAACATGGGTGGCTAGATCACCTAGCTTGTGTGGACTGAGAAAGGAGCAGGTAGGGGGTCCCTGCTTGTGACGGGAGAGAAGGACCCGTGGTCCCTGTTACACTGTCCTCGTGGTGCCTGAGGAAGGAGGGTGTGCAGGACAGGACCCCAGAAGCCGGGGAGGCAGAGGAAACTGAATCTGAGCCCCATCTTCGCTGCTCCCTGGCTCATCTCGGACAGCTTGCTAACATTTTCCCTCTGCCAGCAAGTCTTCCTGGGGGTTCTTGGGCCTCAGAAAACCCCCTAAAACTAGCCAGGGAAGTCCACCAGGTATGGAAGGAGCTGTAGGAGGCTCACCCTTTTTTTCTTTTTCTTTTTGCTAACAAAATGAGATTTCAGAAAACTTGAGAGTCCCAAACCTGTCCTTTGAACTCAAATCAATTCGATCTGGACCCTCAAAAGGGGCTTTCTCTAGAGGAGACATTGGGTCATACTGGGCGGAGGCTGGTGCTATAGTCACAACCCTTTGCTTTCTTATCCCGGGCATACAGAGAAAGCTACCAGTTTAGGCTTAGACATCAGGACCAGTCAAATCCCCGATTTATGGCCTTACAGCCTATCCAGTGCCTTCTCCTAGTTTGTAGCTATCGACCATGGATAAAGACCCTTACCTCTAGTTAAAGAGCTCTCCTTAAAAGTTCATAAAAGGGGGCTGGAGAGAACCTTAACTGCTAAGTCAAAGGACACAGGTTCGATTCCCCAGGACTCATGTAAGCCAGATGCAAGGTGGTGCATGCATCTGGAGTTTGTTTGCAGTGGCTGGAGGCTCTGGTGCTGGTGCATCCATTCTATCTGCCTCTTTGTCTTTCTCAAATAAATGAATAAAAACATATTTTAAAGTTCATAAAAGTAGCTGGGCCTTTAATCCGCCTTTAATCCCAGCACTGGGGAGGCAGAGGTAGGAGGATGGCTGTGAGTTTGATACCACGCTGAGACTCCAGCGTGAACTCCAGGCCCGCCTGGCCTAGAGCAAGACCCTACCTTGAAAAAAACAAAAACAGTTTCTACTTTTATAAAAGTAAGAAGTTTGCTTTGTTAGGCTGGTTTCAGCTTCTGCAGGTGGTCAGTGTTAAAGGATTTTTTTTTGTCATATTTATTTATTTATTTGAGAGTGACAGACAGCAAGAGAAAGAGGCAGATAGAGAGAGGGAGAGAGAATGGGCACGCCAGGGCCTCCAGCCACTGCAAACGAACTCCAGACACATGCGCCCCCTTGTGCATCTGGTGAATGTGGGTCCTGGGGAGTCGAGCCTTGAACCAGGGTCCTTAGGCTTCACAGGCAGGCACTTAACCGCTAAGCCATCCCTCCAGCCTAAAGGATATTTTGCCTGAAACCCTTACCGGCCCCTCTAACTGAGCCAGGTCAAGAGATGTTCACTTCCATTTAACAGAGACTTGGGGGCAGCTACAAGCACGCATGCTCAGGACTTCCAGCCAGCGAGGCCTACCTCACTAGCTGCTCAGCCTGGCAAGGGGTGCCTGCAGATCTTTGCAGGACTGCTTGTTGTCACCTAAGGTTGTCACCTGCTCAGCGAGGCCTTCCCTGACCACCCAACAACCAGCCTCACCCCTGCCCCAGGTTATTCTTTCTCATTCTTCTTACTTCTTAGCCCCAGGACACTGTCCACATGTACCGTATCCCTTCCCTGTGTACTTGGCAGTGAAGGTGGAAGCTCTGTCAGGACGAGAACCAGTGTCTGCCCGTTGCTGTGGTCCTGCATTCAGATTCAGCATCACACATGTACCAGGGCCTGAACATACTCACTGAGTATGTGAAAGGGCTTTTCTTGTGTGGAACCTGAGCTTTGGCGAGTCTAGAGGGAAAGGCCATGGCACCTGAGGGAGGGAGGAAGCTTGTTACATTAAAGGGTAGTTACCAGAGCTAGAGAGATGGCTTAGTGATTAAGGCACTTGTGTGCAAAGCCTAACAGCCTAGGTTCAATTCCCCAGTACCTACATAAGCCAGATGCATAAAGTGACGCATGTGTCTGGGGTTCGTTTGCAATGGCTGGAGGCCGTGGCACACCAATTCTCTCTATATCTGTCTCTTTCTCAAATAATTTTAAAAAAATTTTTGTTTATTTTTATTTATTTATATGAGAGTGACAGAGAGAGAAAGGCAGAGAGGGAGAGAGAGAATGGGCACACCAGGGTCTCCAGCCACTGCAAACAAACTCCAGACGCGTGCGCCCCCTTGTGCATCTGGCTAACGTCGGTCCTGGGGAATCGAGCCTTGAACCAGGGTCCTTAAGCTTCACAGGCAAGCGCTTAACCACTAAGCCATTTCTCCAGCCCATAGTTTTGTCTTTTCTTTTTTTTAATTTTTAAATTTTTATTAACATTTTCCATGATTATAAAAAAAATATCCCATGGTAATTCCCTCCCTCCCCACCCCCACACTTTCCCCTTTGAAATTCCATTCATAATTTTTTCTTAAAGGATGAGTACCAGTCCTTGGTCAGTGTGATGAACTTAGTCATACCCATTAGTACTATTTTTGTGTTTGGCTCCTACTAGGTACCAAGTTCCTGACAACTCTCTCTGTGCCCATCCCCCTCACAGCATGTTAGGTGGGATTAGCCTGTTCCACTGAGGTCACTGGCGCTGGAAGATGCCAGAGGCTGAGCGGATCTTGATACCATCTGTCAGGTAGCTGCTGCTGCCTTCATGTCACAGAGGAAGGGCCACAGGACTGGCCAGATTCTAATCATAAACATGCGCAAACCTGGAAAAAAAGATGGACTGTTCAACAAACGGTGCTGGCAAAACTGGACCCACATCTCTCACCATGCACAAAGATCAATTCAGAATGGATCAAAGACCTTTACATAAAGCCAGAAGGGCTGAAAATACCAGAGGAAAGTAAAGGCAGTGCATTAGGTGTAGGTAAGAACCTGCTGAACGGGACAACTCCAACAGCACAGGAAACAGTCCCAAGAACCAACAAATGGGACTACATGAAATTAAAATTTCTTCATTGCAGGGCTGGAGAGATGGCTTAGCAGTTAAGCACTTGCCTGTGAAGCCTAAGGACCCCGGTTCGAGGCTCAATTCCCCTGGACCCACATTAGCCAGATGCACAAGGGGGCACACGCGTCTGGAGTTCGTTTGCAGTGGCTGGACACCCTGGCATGCCCATTCTCTCTCTCTCTGTGTCTGTCGCTCTCAAATAAATAAATAAAAATAAACAAAAAAAAATCTTCATAGCAGAGCAAACAGGAATGGGAGAAAATCTTGGCCAGCTATTCATCTGACAGGGAGTTGATATCCAGAGTATACAAAAAAAAAACAAAAAATAAAAAACAAAAAAACTGACAAGGACTGGAGAGATGGCTTAGCAGTTAAGGTGCATGCCTGCGAAGCCTAAGGAGTCAGGTTCGATTCTCTGGGTCCCAAGTAAGCCAGATGCACAGGCGGCACATGTGTCTGGAGTTCGTATGCAGTGGTTGGAGGCCCTGGCCTGTCCATTCTCTCAGCAGGAAGATTGCTGTAAGTTCAAGTTCAGCCTGAGACTACATAGTGAATTCTAGGTCTCCTGGGCTATAGCTAGACCCTTCCTCAATAAAATAAATAGGGGCTGGAGAAATAAATGGCTTAGCAGTTAAGGTGTTTGCCTGCAAAGTCTAAGGACCCAGGTTCAATTCCCCAGTACCCACATAAGCCAGATGCACATAATGGCACAAGCATCTGAAGTTTGTTTGCAGTGGTTGGAGGCCCTGGCACACCCATCTCCTCTTTCTGCCTGTCTCATCCTCTCTCTCTCTCAAATAAGTAAATAAAATAAATATTTAAAAAATATTGTTGGGGGCTGGAGAGATGGCTTAGCGGTTAAGCGCTTGCCTGTGAAGCCTAAGGACCCCGGTTCAAGGCTTGGTTCCCCAGGTCCCACATTAGCTAGATGCACAAGGGGGCGCACGCTTCTGGAGTTCGTTTGCAGAGGCTGGAAGCCCTGGCGCGCCCATTCTCTCTCTCTCCCTCTATCTGTCTTTCTCCCTGTGTCTGTTGCTCTCAAATAAATAAAAAAAATGAACAAAAAATATTAAAAAAAAATATTGTTGGGCTGGAGAGATGGCGTAGCAGTTAAGGTGCTTGCCTGCTACACCCAAGGACCCAGGTTCGATTCCCCAGGACCCACGTAAGCCAGATGCATAAGGTGGTGCATGCATCTGGAGTTGGTTTGCAGTGTCTGGAAGCCCTGGTGTGCCCATTCTCTCTCTCATTCTTCCTCTTTCAAATAAATAAATAAAAGTTAAATTAAATTTAAAAATACTGTTGGAAAAAAATACAAAAAAGAAGAAACACATGGCCAAAACATATTTCAAAAAATGTTCAACATACATAGCCATCAGGGAAACGCAAACTAAAACCACTTTGAGATTCCTTCTCATCCCAATCACAGTGAGTATCATTGAGAAAACTAATGACAAAAAATAGTGGGGAAAGGGGAATCTTTGTTCACTCTAAACTGGTGCAGTCACTACGGAAATCAGTGTGGAGATTTCTCAAAAAGTTAAAAATTCCCGGGCATGGTGGCACACGCCTTTAATCCCAGCACTTGGGAGGAAGAGGTAAAAGGATCATTGTCAGTTTCAGGCCACCCTGAGACTGCACTGTGAATTCCAGGTCAGCCTGGGCTAGAGTGAGACACTATCTTGAAAACACTAAAAAACAAAACAAAAACTGAAAAAAAAAAAGCTAAAAATTGAACTACCATATGACTCAGCCACACCACTCCTGGACATGTACCCTAAGGATGCCATCCTACCACAGAGACGCTGGCACACCCACGCTCGCTGATGTTCTGTTCAGAACAGCCAGGAAATGCAACCAGCCTAAACGGCCATCAGCTGAGGCCTGGATGATGAAAATGTGGTGCACACCCACAATGGCGTTTTCTTCAGCTGGAAAGAAAAATGAAGTTATGAAATTTCAGGAGAATGGATGGAATTGGAAGACATTATACCAAGCTAGGTAAGCCAAGCCCAGAAAGACACACACACACACACACACACACACACACACACACACACACAAATTCATGTTATCTCTCCTATGTTGGTCCTAACTGCTAACGTATGTACCTAAAAAAGGGAATGTGAGGGCTAGAGAGATGGCTTAGTGGTTAAGTACTTGCCTGTGAAGCCTAAGGACCCCGGTTCAAGGCTCTCTTCCCCAAGACCCACGTTAGCCAGATGCACGAGGGGGCGCACATGTCTGGAGTTCGTTTGCAGTGGCTGGATGCCCTGGCGCGCCCATTCTCTATCTGTCTATCTGCCTCTTTCTCTCTCTGTCTGTCACTCTCAAGTAAATAAATAAATAAATTTTTAAAAAATTAAAAAAAAAACACACAAAAAGAAGCCAGGCATGGTAGCGCACGCCTTTAATCCCCAGCACTCGGGAGGCAGAGGTAGGAGGATCGCTGTGAGTTCGAGGCCACCCTGAGACTACATAGTGAGTTCCAGGTCAGCCTTGGCGAGAGCGAGACCCTATTTCAGAAAAACAAAACAAATGAAAGATGCAAAAAGAAGCTGGCATGGTAAGAGAGAGTCTTGAAAGAGGGGAGCCAGAGCTGATAGAGGAGAGGGACAGCTGGAGCAGAGCTGCAGCGGTTGGGACGGGCAGAGCAAGTTGGGCACACAGGGCCGGGCTGGAGGCCTGACCGGGGAGGTCTCACGGGGAGGCACAGAGCGGGTCGGTGAATGTTCATACTTATGGAGAGCGCTGGTCTCTGCTACTCAGCTCCTCCAGTCTCCCAGCCTTCCTTCTCACCTCTCCTCTCCCTCTGCGGCCTCGGTGGGGATTTTGAGCCTCCTTCTGTACATCTGAGGACGTCGCTGCGTCAGACATCTCAGGAAGTAGCAGACCTTGCAGACGCATGGAGGAGACATCAGTGCGCCCCAGCATGGGTAATGAATCCCGCGTCAAGGCAGGCACCTGGCACTCAAGTGAAGCTCCTGTGTGTTCTGTGAGCAGCACTGTGCCAAGGAAGAAGTCCCTGCGAAGTGCACGGCAGCTTGCTGGGCTCTCTGGCCCCCTGCTGGTGGTATGAGGGCAGCACAGCCCTTATCGGGCTTCTGTGCATTTCGGAGGAAACGCGGAGCACATTGGGGTGTGCTGCTCCGAGTAACCCGCGGGCTGCAGGCTTTGAGCGGGGCTTGGAGCAAATGATGGCTTCCAGGTGGTCCAGGCTGAAGGGTAACCAGCTCTGCTATAGGACTCCCAAAGGTGACTGTATGCGGCAGGTGGGGTGATGTGTGAACCTATGCAAGTCCCGAGAGAATTGTGGAGCACTGAGGACTAAGGAACAAAGCTGGACATTGTTGGCAAGCAATTTCTACCCCCTCTTCTTCTTTTTTTTTTTTTTTGGAGGTAGGGTCTGGCCGAAGCCTAGGCTCACCTGGAATTCACTGTGAGTTCGAGGCCACCCTGAGACTGCAGAGTGAATTCCAGGTCAGCCTGGGATAGAGAGAGACCCTACCTCAAAACACACACACAGACGCCCGTGCCCGCACACACACACACACACACACACACACACACACACACACACAAAGGGACTGACATCCGAGGGTGTCCTGTGATTTCCACATGCACACCACACCATGGTGCCCGTACTTTCACACACATTCACACAAAGACTTTTTAAAAATTACTGCTATAGATGCACAAGGGGGCGCACGCGTCTGGAGTTCGTTTGCAGAGGCTGAAAGCCCTGGTGCGGCCATTCTTTCTCTCTCCCTCTATCTGTCTTTCTCTCTGTGTCTGTCGCTCTCAAATAAATAAATAAAAATTTAAAAAAAAATTACTGCTATAATGACATGAGTTAATGAGTGATCGTTACATTGAAAAACACAGGTGCTGGTGAGAATAAGGAGACACTGGAACCCTCATGGCTAATGGGAATGTAAGATGCCTGAACCCTCCCCCATCCCTACCCTAGAGCCAAGACCCAGCCCATGGAGGATGTTAAATCAGATGGCCTGAACTGCAGGAGGATTAAAGACTAGGTACTTGGGGATAGGGGTGGGGTGGGGGATGACAGTGACCTAGCTGGGGTGATTGAGAATTGTAGGCCAGGCAGAATTACAGGGCCTCTGAGGGATAGGCTTGGGTGTGGATGGCCCCAGGGAAAAATGGGCAGGCTCTAGGTGCTCTCTGGCCAAGCCTAGGATAGACGAAGGGGGTCTGCTAGGAAACCCAGGCTTGGGCTGGGGCAGCTATAATGATAAGCCCTGGGTATCTGTCTTCTCAGAGTGGCCGGATGTCAATTGTGACCAGACACACAGACAGGGCGAGGCTTTGGGAAAATGACTAGCCTCGTATTTCCTGCCAACCCTGGCCAAGAGGGGAGGAGTGCCAGCTATACTTAATGTGATTGGTCAAAAGAAAGCCTGTCTGCCTTCCTCTCCTTTCCTTCCATGATTTCCTCCTTCCTTCCTTCCTTTCTTTCTCCTTTGCTAAAGCCCAGGGCCTTAAGCATGTGTTCTACCACTGAACTATATTTCCTGCTCTCCTTTTATTTTTTCAACTTTTTAAAGTTTTTTTTTTTTAAGAAAAAAAGTTATTTATTTATTTGAGAGAGAGAAAGAAAGAGGCAGAGATATAAAGAGAGAATGGGCACTCCAGGGCCTCCAGCCACTGCAAATGAACTCCAGACGCATGCGCCACCTTGTGCATCTGGCTCATGTGGGTCCTGGGAAATTGAACCTGGGTTCTTAGGCTTTGCAGGCAAGTGCCTTAACTGCTAAGCCATCTCTCCAGCCCAACCCTGCTTTATTTATTTTTTTTTCGAGGTAGGGTCTTACTCTAGCCCAAGCTGACCTGGAATTCACTATGCAGTCTCAGGGTGGCCTCGAACTCATAGCAATCCTCCTAACTCTGCCTCCTGAGTGCTGGGATTAAAGGTGTGCGCCACCACGCCCGGCTGCCAGCCCTACTTTTAATTTTGTGTCATGGTCATCCAAATTTACCAAGACTGGCCTTGAACTCACACTGTAGCCAGGCTAGCATCTTGCACCTGCCTCCTAAGTAGCTGCCAGTGAAGGCCTGTACCACCAGGCCAGGTGTATGGTCACATTTCTTTATTTATTTAATTTATTTATTACACACACACACACACACACACACACATACACAGAGGCAGATAGAGAATGGGCACACCAGGGCCTCCAGCTGCTGCAAATGAACTCCAGACACGTGCGCCACATTGTGCATCTAGTTTATGTGGGTCCCGGGGAATTGAACCTAGGTCCTTTGGCTTTGCAGGCAAGTGCCCTAACTGCTAAGCCATCTCTCCAGCCCTGATCGCATTTCTTACTCCTCTAGGGCCATTCTATGAATAGATTACAAATGGACATGCATGTGAAGTAAAAGGGCCAGGCTTCAGAGGTCTAGTGGGCTTACTTGCTATTTCTTTATCAGGAGATGTGAGCAGGTCTCAGTGGTGGATTGGAAGTGGAGGGTGGGAGATTGGTGCTAAAAAAAAAAAAAAAAAGGAATTCCAGCCGGGGTGGTGGTTTAGGCCTTTAATTCCAGCACTCGAGAGGCAGAGGTAGGAGGATCGCTGTGAGTTCAAGGCCAGCCTGAGACTACATCGTGAATTCCAGGTCAGCCTGAGCTAGAGTGAGACCCTACCTGTGGCAGGGGGAAGAGTTCCAGGTTTCTTGCTGAGAACAAGGACAGCCCACCCCTTTCTGTCTTTCTGTCCAGGGGTGTCCAACCTTTTATGACATTGCAGTATGAAATGTCATTTTACAAATGTATTGGGCAGCATTTATAGCTATACTGGGAAACCATGTAGCCTACAGGTGGCCAACTGGACATGTCTGTCTGCTGGGGAATCCATACGTTCTGTGTCAAAACTCCCCAAAATATTGTTCCAGTAGTATCCTCCCCTTCTGTACCTCCTCTTTGTACACATGGACTGTCCCCTTGTCCTCCCAGTGATCACAGGATGCTCAGGCGGTGCTTGGCACCAGTTCACGCCAGGGAGGATATTGTGGGAGACTACCACGTCGTTTCCCGGGATTGGCCACCGGGGGGCTCCAGCGAGGCCGCCGCAAAGCTGCAAGTAGCGCCGTCCTTCACCTGACTTCGCCTTCGCTCCCTGGCGCCCTGGGCGATCCCTTCGCGGTCTCCTTCCCGCATCCCGAGGATGCGCAAACAGTGGAGCCGGGAGCCCAGGCCCGGCAGGGAGGGAGGGAGGGAACTGGGCGAGCCCGCGGATGCGCGCTTGGGTGTCGGTGGCTCAGCGAGCCCATAGCAGCCGCGTAACTGTGGGGTTCCGGGTGGGGAGACGAGCTCTGACTGCACCGTGTGGACCGAGCACCCCGCCCTCCGCCGCGCCTGGGCATCTTCGAGGTGGGATTGGCTCATCCCATTCGGATCACCCATCGGATCAGATTTGCCCCAGGGTTGGGAGCCTCTCCCACCCCACCCCAATTTCCTTACCCTCTGGCGTCCTGGGCGCATGCCTGGGGCCAGGGAGTGTCGCTGGAACTCGGTGCCAAGCGCTTGCTTGGCTCTTCAGGGAAGGGCTGGGAACCATGGGTGCCACAGAGGAGCTGTGACTTGCTGAGGGCACAGGCTGGACCACGAAGGAAGTGTGCATCTCAGGGCCAAGAAGTGAGGTCCATTTGCTGCCGCTCCTTGCCCAACCCAGGATGGGAGGCCCTGAGCCCTCCCCTAAAGGGGCCTTTGGGCAATGGAGCTTGGGGTGTGTGTGTGTGTGTGGGTGGGTGTGTGTGTGGGTGTGTGTGTGTACTGCAACTCAGACACTCTGAGCCTTGCCCTCTTGTGCTATAACCCCCACCACCCCCTTTTTTTGTTTTAGTTTTCGAGGTAGGGTCTTGCTGTAGCCCAGGCTAAGCTAGAATTCACTATGTAGTCTCGGATTGGCCTCGAACTCACACCAAACCTCCTATCTGTGGGATTAAAGGTGTGCACCATCATGCCCAGCTTTTTTTTTTTTTTTTTTTTTTTTTTTAATACATGAGGATATTATCTTGAAGTGACTGCTCCCTGGCTTCCAGAAGAAATTACCAAAACTAACTGCCAGCCCTCAGGGGTCATCTGTGCTGTCTCCTGGCTCGTGACACTGTCTCCTTGACCAGTCACCGGCTCCACCTTGTAGGCCCCGGTCAGTCCTTTTTCACCTTCTTTTGAGCACTTCTCTTTGAAGTCCCCAGAGCTTTGCACTGGGCCACTTCTTCCACCCTGACACTCCCTCTGAGGGAGGGCCACTTCCCGGTGTGGCCCTCCGGTGACAGTCCCCTCCACACGCACGCGCGCGCGCGCACAGAGCAGCTAACTCTCATGCTATGGAAGCCAGCTTGTCCGGTAGCCAATGGCTTTGTGGCAGCCTGTCCCTGGCTCCTTCAGTGGCCCACGTTTGCCATCTGCCTCCCCTGCGGGTCACGGGTGGGTGGTGTGGGTCAGAGGAAGAAGTGAAAGGGGAGACACACGCACACTCAGCGTGGCCTTTTCTTCCTACCCCTGGTCAGCAGTTCTCAGGTTGCAGCGTGGCCTGGGCGCACGGCAGGCGCTCCGTTGCTGTGCGGGTGGACTGACTGCAGAGCCGTCCTTGGGCTAGCGGGCAGGAGGGGAGGCTTGCTCAGGAAATGGGGCTGTCGGAGCCATCACACCCCGTCATGCTCTCTGCACGAGCTGAGGCATTCCTTCGAGGAATGATGAAAGTGACTCTACTAGGGTTAGGAGTGACTGGGGCGAGCCAGTCTTGGTGGGGGCAACTGAGGAGCCCTCACCAGCTCAGTTCCCTCAGGATTCTGGGCTTTACTTACTTATTTATTTATTTACTTATTTTTACTTATTTATTTGGGAGTGACAGACAGACAGAAAGAGGCAGACAGATAGAGAATGGGCGCACCAGGGCCTCCAGCCACTGCAAAGGAACTCTAGATGCCTGTGCCTCCTTGTGCCTCTGGCTTACTTGGGTTCTGGGGAATGGAGCCTTGAACGGGGGTCCTTAGGCTTCACAGGCAACCTCTAAGCCATCTCTGCAGCCCAGCTTTTTTATTTTTTAACTTAAAAAATATTTACTAAAGAGAAGACAGAGAGAAAGAGGCTGACGGAGAGTGAGTACTCTGATGTCATGCTGACAACACCCAAGAACTTTTTTTTTTTTTTTTTGAGGTAGGGACTTGCTTTAGCTCAAGCTGACCTGGAACTCACTATGTAGTCTCAGGCTAAACTGGGTATTCTGACTGCTATACACACAGGCGACTGCAGAGCCTGACCCACCCACTTTCGATTGTATATGGCATGCATGTGTACATGTGTACACACACACACACACACACACACACACACACACACACACACACAGAGCCAGAGAGCTGCTGCTGAGACCAAGTGACCAGTTTTATTTGATTCCAGCAAGACGATAACAACACGGTTTCATGCAGATTAAATATGTGTCTCCGCTGCCCCCACGTGGGAGCCCCTTCAGTGGCACATCAAGGGGATCCCTCGATATATTCTGCATGGGGCACCGTTGGAATCGTGACTGAGGGTAAAGGTGAGGCTGTGGGTGGCTGAGGACCTTGGTCCTTTGCTGGTGGTGTCACCAGAGGATCTTGACCCTTTAGGGGTCCTGGAATTATAGGAACTTGACTTTTCACAGGCTCAAGGACCACAGGACCTTGACTCTTTGGGGGCTCTGGGACCACGGGACCCTGATCCTTGGCTAGTACTGGGATAGTGGGAGTGGGGTCTTGGTTCTTCACAAGCTCAGGGAGTCCTGGGCCTTGGCTCTTTACAGACGTCATGACCACAGAATCATGTCCCTTCAGGTGCTCAGGGACCATTACGTCTGGATCCTTGATTGGCACTGGGTCTGCCAAGCCTTGCTTCTTTCCAGGCTCAGTGATCAAGGGACCTTCTTTCGTCAAAGGAACGGTGACGGTGGCACTTTGATCCTTCAGGTGCCCAGCAGCCACAGGACCTTGATCCTTTACAGATGCTGGGGCCACAGAGACTTGATCCTTAGCTCTTGGTGGAACCATGGGGATTTGATCCTTTGCAGACTCTGGGACCAAAGAACCTTGGTCCTTGGCTGGTGCTGAGATCACAGAATCATTCTTTAAAGGCTCAGGGGTCACGTGATCTTGACCCTTGACTGGTAGTGGGACCACGGGACCTACGACCTTCACAGGCCCTGGGACCAAAGGACCCTGATCCTTTAGGGAGCCTGGAAGCACAGGGCCTTGATCCTTTGGGAGCTCTTGGACCACAGGACCTTGGCCTTTGAGAAGCCCAGGATCTTGATCCTTGTGTGGCTTTGTGGCTACAGGACCTTGAGTCTTATGAGCATCACCGGCAGGCTGGTCCGGGCGCCTGCAAAGGAGAGAGAGGTGGTCACTGCGGGCCGAGTTCTGGCCAAGGAGAGAGCAGAGCACAGATTGCCTGATGAGACTTGGCCGCCAGGGCCCTGGGCAGGGCAACTCTTGTCGAGAGCCAAGAGGGAATGGGGCGGAATCAGTCATTCAATGTGTTTGCCAATTGATTATAACCTGCACGTGGCACAGGGGGCGGTCCCCAGGAGATGGCAGTTCTACTGTGGGACTGGTGTTGTCTGGTGGGCATGCTGCCCAGCCCATTCTCCACCCGGTCCCACCTTCTTCCTTCAGGTTTGCCAGGCCTGTCCTAGGAGCCCTGTCTTATCTCAGATGACCACACAGGCCCAACTGTTCTGTCTTTTTTTCTAGAGCCTTCCAAAGTTCTTTTCCCTCCCTGTCCCTACTGTTAAGGGCTGGCAGGAACAAGGCGTCCACAGCATATCAAGGAAGGGCCACTGGGAATGTCTTCCATGCCCCTTCCCTTTGCAAGAGGAAGAACTTTTTTTTTTTTTTTAAATCATTGATATTGTTTAGAACAGTCTGCACATGGTGGTAATAAAAAGCAGATCATCCAGCTGGGTGTGGTGGCGCACGCCTTTAATCCTAGCATTCAGGAGGCAGAGGTAGGAGGACCCGCTGTGAGTTCGAGGCCATCCTGAGACTACATAGTGAATTCCAGGTCGGCCTGAGCTACAATGAGACCCTACCTCGAGAAACCAGAAAAAAAGAAAAAAAAAGTAGATCATCTATTGACAATATGGACTTTAAATTCTCAAGGCAAGCACTTAACTAACTGAGCTACCTCCCCAAACCTGTGTACCCCATTATTGCATGCATAGCTCCCACTTTCCCCGACCTCTGGTAGATGACTGTCTCTTCCTCCATCCCCACTTCCTCTGTCCCTGTCAAGCCCTCCAGAGGCTCCTGTGCTTACTTCCCAGCCAAGCACCCAAGCCCCTCACCAGAGTCCTCCATGGGCTGTTCCAAGTGGCTAACCGTAGCCACTTGCAGCCATCCCTTGGCTCGCCCTCACTGCAAACAGCATGCGCAGGTGCCATCACCCAAGGGCCAACATTGCCACACGCAGACTCGCAGCTCTGGAGCTACGGCAACACAGCCTTCCTCACAGGCCAGACTGGAAGCGCCACCAGCCTGCTCAACTAGCATCACAGACCCTGGCACATTTCACCTTCCAAATCGCTTATTTCCATGGCTCATTTCAGCCACACACAGGTGCGGAAGGACACAGCCAAGGGTTTTATTCCGCCTGGTCGTTAGGGGAGGAAGCCGAGCTCTGAGACGCTAAGAGAGGGATCTGCAGGGACCAGACGCTGGCCTCAGAGCTGGGCCACAGCAGGAGGTCGGTACAAGGCAGTTCTTCGCAACACTTCTTCACACTTCATGGCAACAGAGCCTGTAAGCTAAGGGCTGGAGAGGTGGCTCAGCGGTGAAGGCACGTACCCGCGGAGCCTAACAACCAGGGTTTGATTCCCCAGTATCCACGTAAAGCCAGATGCACATGGTGGTGCATGCGTCTGGAGTTCATTTGCAGCAGATGGAGGCCCTGGCATGCCCATTCTCTCTCTCTCGCTCCCCTCTTACAAATAAATAAATAAAAGGTCTGTAAGCTTAGAACCACTGCTCAGGCTTTTAGAAGAGCTCTGCCACTGAGACCTCTCTCGACTCCATCCCCCGCACCCCCCCCCCCTTATTGTGTCTCTCCCTTTCTTTCTTTCTTTTTTTTGAGTCAGGGTCTCATGCAGCTCAGGCTAAACTCAAACAAACTAGGCAGCAGAAGATGGTCTTTAACTCCTCTGCCTGCCTCTCCCTCCTGTGGTATTCCTCCAGTCATCCTAGGGTTATGTGCGCACCACCAGGCCCCGTCTTAGTGCTGAGCGAGGAACCCAGATGATACTTACTTGGAAATTTGACGATTAGAAGGGGGAAAACAAAGTGCCTTGCACCGTGGTGGGTGCGATTATTATTTACTTTACCCAGAAGTAAATGTACACAGATTCAGACTACTGTTATTCTGCTGTAGCATCCCGATCTAGAAGCTTTTAAATTAATTAGTTACTTAATCGACTTACTATTATTACTAGCTACCACTACTGGTTTACGTGGTTCTGGAGATCAAACCTGGGCTCAGGCATGTTAGATAAGCACTCTACCAACTGAACTACACTCCTGGGCCCCTTTGAAGTATATTTATGGTGTGAGTTATCTGGGCTGATGTCTCTTGGCAGAGACGAGAGGGGCACAAGCCACTTGTCTGTCCTGTCCCCACTGTAGTCCTGAGCACCCAAGTGGAAGGAGGGAGCCACGGAGGTCCCCCCCCCCCGCCCCACACCGCACTCAGCACCATGAGAGCGCAGCTGCTCTGGCCAGCTGCCTCTAGTAGCATTTTTGTTGTTGTTGTTTTTGTTTCTTGAGGTAGGGTCTCACTCTAGCCCAGGCTAACCTGGAATGCACTATGAAGTCTCAGGGAGGCCTCGAACTCACAGTGTTCTTCCTACTTCAACTGCCCAAGTGCTGGGATTAAAGACGTGCACCACCATGCTTGGAGCTCTAGTATCATCTTACCGGGTCAGGAGAGAACCAGACAAAAAGATGTGGTGAGGGCCATGCAGAATCCAAACATGGCCCTATAATGCCTCTGGTCTTGGTAAAAGCTGAATTCAGATCAGAATTAAACAGGAAATCAACTAAATTCATCCTCTGAGGCCCCGGGGATGGCATGGATGGTGCCCTCCTGCTAGGATGATTAAACTCAGAACTGGGGGAAGGTGATCAGTCAGTTATCTGTGCTTGATCTCTGAGCCTTGGGTTACAGCACCTACCCCACTGACAGGACATTGGCGCCCCCTGCTGGTAGGAAGTTCTTAAACAAGGGCAGCCCGCCTGGCTGGCTGCAGTATTGGCTCCAAGCCACCAGGCATGTTTACTGAATTCTCAGCCAGCTGTGAACTGACCCCACATTTTTCACAAATGACCCTTTTTTGTTGGCTGGTAAACTTTTTCCTCAGTAGATAAAAGTCTTTAATCATGAGAAGCTTTATAATTAAGATTAGAAATGAGTTAAGCCCCCACCCCCATTTTTTTAAATCAGCTTTAGGGAAATCCTGTATAAATTTAGTTCAAAACTATGTGTAATGTTTAAGATAGTTTAGAGTATTAGGTCGTTTAAATGATTAGTTTTGTGGCTTCAGTATAAGATGTATAATGGAATAATTAAGTTATTCTTATAAATTATTTCACTTCTTCTTATGTACTTTTTGAAAATATAAGAGCCAGGTATGGTGGCACATGCCTTTAATCCCAGCACTTGAGAGGCAGAGGTAGGAGGATCGCCGTGAGTTCGAGGCCACCCTGAGTGAGTTCCAGGTCAGCCTGGACTAGAGTGAGACCCTCCCTCAAAAACAAAACAAAACAAAAGAATATAAAAATAACATCAAGCCGAGCGTTGTGGCGCACATCTTTAATCCCAGCACTTGGGAGGCAGAGGTAGGAGGATCGCCATGAGTTCGAGGCCACCCTGAGACTACATAGTGAATCCGAGGTCAGCCTGGACTCGAGTGAGACCATACCTTGAAAAACCAAAATAATAATAATTAAAGTCCTTCCGGGGGTTGGGGAATGCAGCTCAGTTGGTAGAGTCCTAGGTTCCATCTTGTGAAGTACTAACTTCACTTGCACAGTGCTGGAGCATGGAGGTGGGAAGCTCAGAATTTCAAGGTCATCCTCAGCTATGCATCAAACTCACGGCTAGCCTGGGCTACATGAGAGACGCTATCTCAAAACAACGATGACGACAAACCCTTCTGGGCTACATCACTAAGATGAACTCCTGGGCATGTACCATCTATATTTTATCAGAAGTAAAATCTAGGGGCAAAGGCACTTTACAAGCAACAATTCACCTTGTCAGACAAGTGAGTGACAAATAATGTGGGAGCTCTCAGATAAGCACTCAAATGGACGGGAGAACGCTAGCTTTTCTTCATGCTGGAAAAAACGAATGAAGCTCTGACTTTGTATACTCTCAAAATTCCGGTGAGTGTCATACATATAAGCCACTCTACGTTAAACACTGGCAAATGGCCACGGGCCCTGGTGTCCGACTGGGTGAAGTAAAGAGAAATACACCCCAGTGTGTCTGCTGGGCTCTATTGGAGGAAAGCTTGCTGGCTTTGCCCTGGCCTGGCTGTCCCTCGGGTAGCTCTAGGTCAGCTGTTTGTCTGTTAAATTAGATTTGTAATGTAAAGGCAAGTGCCTTAACCACCAAGTCATCTCTCCAGCCCGAAACTTGTCATTAAAAAAATATATATGAGGCAGCTTTACAAATTTTAGAAACAATGGTGGTACCCATTAGTTAGTATATTTTTATGCTTAATTTAAATAACATCATTTAATTTGAATTATTTAGAGGAGATGAATTAAGATATTAAAAAAGTTTCCTTAAAATGTTACGTTTTGCTGGGCATGGTGATACATACCTTTAATCCCAACTCTTGGGAGGTAGAGGTAGGAGGATTGCCATGAGTCCAAGGCCACCTTGAGACCTACATAGTGAATTCTAGGTCAGCCTGGGCTAGACTGAGATCCAACCTCCAAAAAAAATATATAAATAAATAAAAGTAACATTTTACTGCATTTTTTATTTGGTTATTTTTATGAGTTAGGCATTGATTTTGAAAACCAAAACAGCCTTGATAGGATTTCCCATGAACAGAACTGTCCTTATGGGGACTGTGAAACCCTCACTGTCACTGGGCAGTCGCCGCCTGGCTGGGCAGTCTCTGCCAGTCTCCCCCACTGCCTCTGGTCCCCGGGGACAGCTGGTGCTTCCCTCCACAGCATTGAGGGAGACAAGGGGCCCCTCCCATGGAAGCTGGGGATGAGATAAGCTAGCGGAAGTGGGCTGATTTCATCCACTGGACACAGCCAGCCTGTGCCACTGAGTCTGGTGCCCTGGGCCAGTTGTGGGACTTTCTTGAGGCAGCTGTGACACAGCCCTTCTACCTCCCCCGAGGGCCCCACGTGCACACCTCCAGAAGCGAGAAAGATCATCTTCGCATCTTTGCTGCTTACTGTCTGACAGGTCTTGGGCACTTACTGAATCACATGGGCCTCAGTTTCCTCACCTGTAAAATGGGGATACCAGTATGAGTGTCACAGACTGTTGGTTCCCTCCCAATCAGGGAGCTGAGCTGTGCTTGGAGGGTGCTTGGCTGTGTGGTACAACCGCACTTATTCCTGCAGGAGTCATAGCAACGGTTTATCTCTTCTGACTCCATGCAGCCCTGGAGGAAGGTGGGCCTTTCTGTGATTGCTTTCCTGTCTTTTTAAAATTTATTGTTTATTTTTATTTATTCCTTTGAGAGTGACAGAGAGAGAGAGAGAGAGAGAGAGAGAGAGGCAGAGAGAGAAAGGGTGCATCAGGGCCTCCAGCCACTGTAAACAAACTCCAGATGCATATGCCACCCTGTGCATCTGGCTTACGTGGGTCCTGGGGAATGGAGCCTCGAACCGGGGTCCTTAGGCTTCGCAGGCAAGCGCTTAACCACTAAGCCATCTCTCCAGTCCCTCTTTCCTGTCTTACCCGCCTGCTGGTTACAGACCCGGGATGCTGCCTGTGTCTGCCGTTTCTGTTTCCTGGGTCAAGCACCCTGTCCGCCCTTGAAGGCTCGGCTGGATCCTGTCTCCTCACCACGTCTTCCTGCCTGCGTCTCTCAAAATCAGTTTTGTTCACATCTCACATGCGCACTACTTTACACGCTCCTTGTTAGTAGAAATCTTCCTTTCAGCCCTGAGTTCCCTGAGGGCAGAGGACCATGTGCCTTGCCTGCAGCTCCAAGGCCTGGCATAGTATCAGGAATAAAGAGGGCCAAATGAAAGATTTACAGATTATTATTATTATTTTAGAGAGAGATGGAGAGAGAATTGGCATGCCAGGGCCTCAGCCACTGAAACTGAATTCCAGATGCTGGCACCACCTAGTGGACATGTGCGACCTTGCGCTTGCCTCACCTTTGTGTGTTGGGCTTCTGTGGGATCTGGAGAATTGAACTTGGGTCCTTAGGTTTTGTAGGTAAGCACTTTAACTGCTAAGCCATCTTTGCAGTCCAAGGTGTATAGATTATTGTTGAGGAGACCTGGTTCATTCTGTCTTCTGTAGCCCCAGAGACTCAACATTAGACTTAGTACCCTCTTCCCTGGGAAAACCCTCACTTGATCCATCAGGTCTCATCCACTTCAGCTCCTAGCATTTCCTTCCTCAATATTCCACTTCTCTCCCAGCATTGAGAATAAAGAGCGGCACCACCTCACCTCACCCAGCAACCTCCTGGCTCCCCATTCCTGCTCACATGACTCAGCCTTCGTCCTGGCCCTTCAGCCTGTCCTGCTCCTTCCTCTTTTCCAGTTTTTGCACCTGCTCGGTCTCCATCTAGAACATTCCCCCATTCTCCTCTCACCTGGATGATGCCTGTTCACCGTGCAGCCGTCTCTCAGCTCGCTGTAATGCTGCCCTGATCCCAGAGGTGGCCACGCCCTCTGCTATCTCTCAGGTCCAGGGCTCTTTATGGGCTCTCCCCAGTTACATGCTTTATTTAGTTTTGCTTCTTCTTCTTTTTTTTTTTTATTCCAGTTTTCCAAGGGAGAGGCTTGCTCTAGCCCAGCCTGACCTGGAATTCACTATGTAGTCTCAGGGTGGCCTCAAACTCATGGCACTCCTCCTACCTCTGCCTCCTGAGTGCTGGGATTAAAGGTATGCACCACCACATCTGACCCTTCATGCATTGCTTTGGGCTAGTGTTTCCTTGCTGCATGGAAGGATTCATGGAGAGGACCAGGTCTATTTTGCACATCATTGTATCCTCTGTACCTGGAAGATTATCTAACCCAGAAACAGGCTCTAAATACAAGACTAGATATTTATCCAACAAATAAACACACTAGACTCTTCTGTACTTGTTTCTCCTATCTGCAAAACTTAAGGGCTTCACTGTTTGCCTCTTCCTGTCTGTATGGAGATGGTTAGGGCTTCCATCTTAGACTCATTCTTCCAGAGTCTGGAAGAAACAGCTGGGCATGGTGGTACATGCCTGTAATGCCAGAACTAGGGATGCTGACTCACAAGTGTTGCTGAGTTTGAGGTCAGCCTGAGCTGCTCAGTGAGTCCAAGTCCAGGCGGGTTTTCATAGCAAAACTCTGACTCAAAAAAAAAAAACAAAAAAACACCATCCACAGCTGGAGAGATGGCTTACCAGTTACAGCACTTGCCTGAGAAGCCTAAGGACCCAAGTTCAATTCCCCAGGACCCACATAAGCTAGATACACAAGGTGGCACATGCATCTAGAGTTTGTTTGCAGTGGTTAGAGGCCCTGATGCACCTATTCTCTCTCTGTGTGGCCCTCGCTCTCTTGAATAAATAATTTTTAAAAATCCAAAACAAATAAATAACACACTTACACAAACCCAGAGTACAGAAACCAGGTTACTGGGCCCTTCCCTGGACTTGCTGGAAAGAAGGCTGCACTGGTCGCCATGGCTCCTGCTCTGCACTCAGCCTGAATCCTTTTCTTCCTAAACTGTCCCCTGTCGTACCAGAGGGAGAGCAGTGTCCCTAGGCTTCATCAGGTACTGTCCAGGAGAAGCCCGGGAGGGAGGAAGAGGCTTTTATTAACTGAGCAACAGAGGTGCCAGGCCCTGGGCGAGCAGTGCCAATACACGCTGCTGCTGCTCAGCGTGGAGGAAGCGACTCCCAGAGGCAGAAGTGCCTTGACCGGCTTGAGGGCACAAGGCCTGGGCTTGGATCCGGACCCAGCTCTTTCCTAGGCCTGGGGCAGCGGCTCCGGCACCGGTTCCACTTTCCTGATCTGGAAAAGTGGGGCGGGGGGGGTGTTGGCTGATGAGAATGTTTATGGCATGACTCTGGAATGTGGGTTATGTTTAGTAATGGTGACCCCCAAAGAGAGGCTCAGTGATCTGGTCAGTAGACAAGCGGGCCTACCATAGCCATGTGATGGATAATCAGTTTGGGACAAAAACACAGCTCTGCCGGGCATGGTGGTGCATGCCTTTAATTGGGAGGCGGAGGTGGGAGGATCGCCATGAGTTCGAGGCCACCCTGAGACTATATAGTGAATCTCAGGTCAGCCTAGGCCAGAGCGAGATCCTACCTCAAAAAACAAAACAAAACAAAACAAAACACAAAAACATGGTTCTCCCAGCACCTCTGTGGGTGAGTAGGGGCTGAACACCGTCAGGAAGAGTGGGTCCCAGGCCAACAGGACCACAGGGTGCTCCTGGCCAGAGGTGAGGAGTAAGCAAGATGACATCACAGATTGTCCCCATTTCCCTTCCTCTACAGGACCCACACACATGCCCATGATTCCTGGATACAAATAGCTTCAAACCCAGAGATAGGAACTGGGCCACCCAAGGGGGATTGCCAAGGAAACCATCGTTGCAAGGCTGGTTATTCTTAAGAAGAAATCTTGGGAGATGGGAAGTGTTTTCCCCTCCAGCAAGACTCTATTTCGGCACCCGGCCTGTTTTTGGCGGCCATCTGCCTCTCCTGCTGATGTCTCCATCTCTGTGTCAGAGTACCTAGCAGGGCATCTGGCTGGTATGACTACCCAGAAGACACGGTGGGAGTAACAATGGCTGGGGTGTGAACTTTTTCTCTTTGTTCTCTGAATTGTGTTTTCTTTTTTCTCTTTTATTCACTCATTGGACAGACTCGTGAGTGTCTGCTCTGTTAGGACGTGTGCTATGAGATACAAAGTGAGGGAGACTTGACCCTGCTTGGATCAGTCCCAGACAGACTCATTAACATGCCTGGAATATGTCACCACCATCAAACCGGTGCCACCACCAGCCCTGGCTCTAACCCTGATCACTCTGGGTTTCCTCCAACAGACCAAAAGTTCTCTTTAGGAGTAAAGATGTCACCTTACTGGGAAGTCTGCCCTCTTAGCTCCATGAAAGCTCAGCTCTACATAGCCAGACCCAAGGAGGCCAGGGCCAGTGGGTCTCTGCTGGTATCTCCCTGACCCTGGCTGCCCTGGGTGGAGGTGGGTAAGCTCTGGCGGTGTGCACAGCCCATTCTTTAGAGCTCCACGGGCAGACTAAAGCAGAAACCAGTTCCCGCCAGCTCTGTTCACCCCATCTCTGCGTAGTTCTGGATTTGGCATCGTGGGACCACCCTCTCAGGGACATCATGCTGCCTGCTGGCAGCGACTGATCCTCATTCCCAGCCTGTCTGAGTAACATATGCTTCCTGCCCCACAGCCAAGGGTGTGAATTTTCAGTTCTGTTTGCCTGCACTCTCCTGACTGCTGTCCGCACACACGTCGGGGTTGGCTCCCATCCCTAGGGAACTGGAGCCCAGAGATGAACACCAGACTGCAGGCCTGGCCTCCAAGTGACCCCGTGCCCGGCCCTGCAGCCGCCGCCCCGGGCAGCCTCCCTGCTCTCGCGCATCACAGACCTGGCTGCCTGGCCACCTCTTCGCTGATGCAGACTCAGTGACACCGCCTCTGACCCACTGTCCCTTCCATGTCCCCAGCCTCGCAGCTGCCCCTCACGTTAGCTGCCAACTGACTTGTTGCCAGCTGCCTCTACACTGGGTCCTCAGAGTAGGAGACCTTACTTATTGACGTCCTTCTTTCCTCCCTCCCTGATTTCTTTCCTTCCTCCAACATTTCCTACATGTCCACCATATGCCAGGCCATCGAATAGACTAGAGAAGCAGAGAGCTGTAGAAGAGACAGGCCTACAAGTTGACCAGCACCTACATTCCCACGTGATCCAATCCCAACAGCCATGTTTTCAAGACACACGCATTTTCCTGTCTTTAACTGTCACAGTACCTCTGGTCCTCTTAGGTTGTAACACCCCTTTGATGTCTCTAAGAGGACTATGCGCACAATATGGTCTTTGGTTCTCACGATGTGGGGCCCTGCAGACCGGGATTCTCTCACTTCCATTTTCCAGAAGCAGAAACCAGGCTCAGAAAGGGGATATACGGGCTGGAGAGATGGCTTAGCAGTTAAGGTGCTTGCCCGTGAAGCCTAAGGACTCATGTTTGACTCTCCAGGTTCCATGGAAGCCAGATGCACAATGTGATGCAAATGTGCATGGTCACACATGCGCACAAGGTGATGCATGTGTCTGGAGTTCAATTACAGTGGCTGGAGGCCCTGACACACCAATGCTCATTCTCTTTCTCTCTGTCTAATAAAAAAATAATAAATAATAAAAAGGGGGGATATAAGCTGCCTAAGGTTGTACATAAAATACAAGGCAACGCCAGCCCTTCACTTAGGCCTCTCTGCAAACACAAAGACACAAATGCATCTGTGAACCAGGCTCTGCTTGTGCTGGGACTGGACCAGACACGTGCCAGTGACATTGCAGGTCTCAACGCTGAGCTCCCAACCATCTCTTCTGAGGGGTGTGTCCCTCTGAACCAAGCCCCAGCAACTACCTGGCCAATGCCCCTTCTCCTCAGCCCTTCCTGAATGTACCACCGGGTCATGCTGTTTCCGGGTTTGCCTCCAGCTTTCAACACACCTTTGCAGAGAAGACAACCTCAGAAAAACGGTGACTTCCTGGCGCAAGGGCCAGCCCCAGGAACCCCAGCCCTACCTGGGTGGTGGTGGCAGCAGGGGGGGCGACAAGCCGGACAGAGTCCACCCACGGTGGCTCATCACACGGAGGACAGCTGGGGTCACAGTGAGGGAGACGTGACCTTCACAAGGCTTCATGTTGAGGGCATGAGGACCCTGGGTGCCTGAGCCTAGGCGTGCATGGCCTTTATGTGGAAGGTCATGTTAGTCCTTGAGGAGGGTCAGGAGGAGGACGCAGGTTGTGTGGCTTTGTTCCTTAGTCACTGAATTCTGGTGCCTTTGTCTGTTGTATCTACAGATTCGAACCTTACTGGGGGAATGAGATGAGAGCGTGTGTGTAAAGGGCAAATAAATGCCCATTATTCTTACAGGCTGGGCCAGGTCTGCAACTTACACAAGCCAGACCACAGTCTGCGGCGGATTCCTGATCCCCAGCTTTCTCTGCCAGTCTGGGTCTCTCCCATCACCCCTCAATGTGGATACTCTTTTGGGGTACAGAGCAAGGGTTATGCTAGGTGGGGTCCTGTAAATTGTTTACTTCGTATGTGTGTATGTACATGCAGGCAAAGGCCAGAGGTAGACATCAGGGGTCTTTCTCAACTGCTTTCTGCCTTATTTTTCATATTTATTTATTTAACACAGGGTTTCTTAATGAGGCTAGACTAGCTAGCCCAGCCAGCCTCCAGTATCCTCTTGTGTCTGCCTCCCCAGCACTGGGATTACAGGTGTGCACCACCATGACAGGCTTTATGTAGGTGCTGGGCAGTCCTCATGCTTATGGGGCAAGCATTTTACTTATTTTTTTGTTCTAGCTCAAGCTGACCTGGAATTTGCTATGTAGTCTCAGGGTGGCCTCGAACTCATGGTGATCCTCTCACCTCTGCCTCCTGAGTGCTGAGATTAAAGGCATGCATCACCATGCCCAGCTGATTACTTATTTTTCTAAAAATTATATATATATATATATATATATATATATATATATATATATAATATATATATACATTTTTTTTTTTGAGATCTGACATGCTAAGAGCAAAGTAAATTCCCAGTTGTGTAGGAGATACTACAAACAGCATCCTTGGTTGTGTTAACTCTGAGAAGGCAAAGTCAAGGGCAGGACTGACTCTCTGGAAGAGCTCCCAGGAATCTGATAAGCCTGCTAATGACCCTTTTAAAAATATAACTCATTGCACTGTGGGGCCAGACAAACATGGCTCAGCTCTTGTCTGACCCTGTGCTCCTCGGGAGCTTGAAAATCAATTTTCGTCCTCCCACCCCAGCCAAAGCAAAGGATGGGCTCCTTAGCAATTAATCAAAATTGTTTTGTGTGTCCAGGGGCACTCAAGTCAAATGAATGTGTAATTGCAAAACTGGAATCTGCAACCAGTGATTTATAGGGTGTCCTCAGAGAGGAGGGTACAGATGAAGGGCTGGGGGAGGGCAGAGGCAGCGGGAGCCACCTCTACCTCGTCTTGGGTGGCAGAGGGAGTGACTTTACCTGGTGTGGTCCCAGCTACAATGCTGTTTGGGGCTAAGGGAGGAAGCAGTGGACGGCTGAACTATGTATGGGTAAGGGTGTTCCTCTTCCTATGTTCACCCCTATCTGCCCCTCACAACAGTGTAGTGGGTGGGTGACAGTGAGAGTTCCTTGCTATCAGAGTTCCTCCCAGCGCCCACCTAACTTCCTGAACTTGGGTACTACATCAATTTGGAGAGTGACGTAGATTTGTGTTATCATCTCTTTAGGTTAAAGAAATTCAGAGACTCAGCGAAAGTCACACAACTTGGTTTTAGAAGGAGGGCTGCTGGCTCAAACGGAGCCCTCTATTCTCAGGCATGATGCTGGGGTAGGGGAGAGATAATGCCCTTCTGTCACCCTAGAGTTCAGAGCTTGGCCCAGAATGGAACCACCACTGAAGATTACCCAGCATGCAAGAGCTCGTGATTTTATGAAATCGGGACAGCTTAGTAAAGGTGGATAAAGGGCAGAGTACGATGGTCCAAAGAGAGGCTGGTCATTCTAGACACGGCTTCTCTCTGTTCCACTGGTCACACCCACCCTTTTCCTACGAGTTGGGGCAATTATTAAGTGAAATGACGCCTTGTGGAGGCACCGTGGTGAATGTGGGGGACGTGGTGAATGTGGGGGACATGGTCGGTCACTCATTCAACAAACACTTCAGAAGACATTCTCACTGGTAGGCAATGGGTCAGGAAATAGATGGCGGAAGGAGCTGGCCCTTGGCCTGAGGGAGATGATCCAGTGGGGGACACGCCAGGAGCTGGTGATGACACAGGACGCGTGGTAGGTTCCATGGTGAAGACACACACAGCGAGCAGCTTACCCAGCTTGAGAGGCGCGGGCAAGGCTTCCTGGAGCGGTTTCCCCCTGAGCCGAGTCTTGAAGGATGAGTTTGCCAGGTTAGAAGCAGGAGAAGGGCATTCTGGGCAGGAGGGGCAGCGCGGGGATGGCATGGAAGGAAGTGAGGAGCAGCGAGGTGACTGGGAACAAGGAGCTTCTGCAGGGCCGGAGAACCACCGATGGTTTCAAGCAGGGGATGACATGATCAGGTTTGCAAGTCTAAAGAGCCCCTCAGCAGTGTAAGCCCCCAGCGCTGGCAGCCATTCAGTTTTCTCTGCACCTGAAATCACCCTGGTCCCAGATAAGATGCCAAAGGCCATCTGTGGAGATCCTATATATAATACTTAGTGGACAAGTAATTGAGAGCCACTTACATGAGGACAGGGACAGAAATTTAAGCCCAGTTCTACTGTTTGAAATAAAACAAAGTCCCAAGCAGTGGTCTCTGATAATATGCTATAGGTACTGGACACCAATTTTACCTTAGTGTCTCCAGTACCAAACATATATATGTATATATATATATATATTGGTTTTTCAAGGTAGGGCTTTGCTCTAGCCCAGGATGACCTAGAATTCACTTTGTAGTCTCAAGCTGGTCTCAAACTCACAGTGATCCTCCTACCTTGGCCCCCATAGGTACTGGGATTAAAGGTGTGCACCACCATGTCTACCCACCAAGTTGCTATTTATTTATTGAAGTAGGATCTCACTCTGGCCCAGGCTGACTTGGAATTAACTATGTAGAGACCTTGAACTCACTGTGATCCTCATACCTCTGCCTCTTGGGTGCTGGGATTAAAGGCGTATGCCACCACGCCCAGCTTATTTTTTAAGAATAAAAAAAAAAATCTGCTGGATTGTAGTTATTCAACTGATTAATTTAGTTCCCAGAGGAGAATACTGGCTGAGATCAGTTCTGTAAAGATGTTTGAGCCAGGGAGTATGAAGACCTGGCCCCATTCTGATGTTCTCTCACTTTGCATCTGGATCCTAATATTTAAAGAAGGTGTCACTGGGCCAGGCTACTAGAGGGTGTGTGATGGCCTGGGCAGAGTGTGGTCCTGTGGAGTTGGGACGTAGCTTTCCTTTAGGGTCCGATTTGACTGAAACTTGCCACATCCCAGTTCTGCCTGGCCCCCTTGGGGGTGAGGAAATACAGAACTCTTCCAAGCCAGGCCAAGTGGTCAGGGCCTTCCCCATCTGTTACTGGGGCAAACACCTGCTCCATGGAAGGAGTGCTTTGTAAGCAATCCAAATGTAAGCTGCCAGGACACTGCCCAAACTATGACTCAAGGTATTTCAAGAGTTGGAATTCTTTCAAAGCTATTGTCTTCCAAGTGTTTGCCTCACTGAACCGCAGTTACATCTAGATCACAATTAACTGCCTCGCTATCAACAAGAAAGGGAATGCACACTTTCTCTGGGTGTGGTGGCACACACGTGAAGCCAGCCAGAGACTACATAGTAAATTTCAGGTCCACATGGACTATAGTGAGACCAGACCACAAAAAGGTGAATACATACTTTTGAACTACTAGAAAAGAAAGGGTGTGAAATGATCTGGCTGGCATACACATCCTTCCCATTCTGCTCTCATGGGGCTGGGTATCAGTATCCCTACTTCTAAAGGAAGACATCAGAGAAGCCGGGGAGAACCCAGCTTTCTATCCCTGAGCTCTGCAATGCCTGAGTTCACTTCCAGTGTTTGGCCAGAATCCCCGCTATAAAACACACAAGGACACTGTCCTTGTTCTCCCTGTGATCGAGGGTATTCTAGAATGGCCTCGGTGTCAGAGAGGCCCGCGCATCCTGGGTGCGGCAGTGGGGCAGGAGTCTCCAGTACCTGACTGGCCCTTAGAGGTGAGGCCCGGGAGAGGGCTGCGTCTCTGGCCTTGGAACCGTTTCGGTCTCCGTGGCTTTGGCTGCTCCAGCCACTGTCCCAGACACGCTGGTCACAGCAGATTAAGGGTAGAGCCCTGCTTTAACTAGGGACATCCTACAGGATGTATCAAAATGTGAGCTACTAATATATTTGGGCAGTAAAAGGCACTTGAAACCACCATGATACCCTACAGAAGCTTACAGCCTCTGGGAGGCTGGCTATTCCTTTTTAAGCTCTGGTGTAAAAAAAGAAACGAATAAAAGGAGGGAGGCGGTGAAATTACACTGGGAATACATTAATTTTTAAGAAGGAATTCAAACACTTCGAACTAATTAAGCAACAATGCCCTATTTTAAAACTACACCTCTGGTTTAGTTCTGTTTGCTGGCTTAGGGAGGTGAGACTGAGTGGCGGCTGTTGTCCTAGGGCTTTGGGAAGCGGCATTGGCCTGGTGTGTGTGTGTGTGTGTGTGTGTGTGTGTGTGTGTGAGGGGGGGGGCATTCCAAGTGCGTGAGACTGAGCCCTGCTCACCTGGGTGGCAACGGGGAAGCCGATCTTGCTGCCCTGCCTTCCTGCCTTCTCCACTGCTCCGTCCTTACCCTCTGCCTGGTTACGAGTGCACCTCAGCTTCCGTCTCATCAGGCCTCGCTCGGTGTCCCCATATGTGTGTTTTTCTATCATTTTTCCTTCTCTGCCTTATTTTCCACTCTGTTTTACTCCTGTCCTTCTCACCACTTCTCACTCAATCCCTTCATCTGTCTCCCTTAACTAAGGCAAAAGACAGATGGTTAATACATTTTTGTTGTTGCTGTTTTTCGAGGTAGAGTCTCACTCTGGCCCAGGCTGACCTGGAATTAGTCTCAGGGTGGCCTCGAACTCACTGCGATCCTCCTACCTCTGCCTCCCGATGCTGGGATTAAAGGCGTGCGCCACTGCTTTTTCTTTAGTCATTGAACGCTTTTTGGGTATCCTGCCTCTGGATGGAATGCTTTCTGTCCACATGGAACACAGACATAGAGTGGTGGTTCCTGATGGTGCCCCCCTGGGCCCAGCAGTCAGGGCCAGCGGCGGAAGACAAGCGCCACCCTGGGGCTCCTAGCTGCCGCAGGACGACCCGCGGCTGCGGCGTGGTGGGGTGAGAAGCGTGATGGTGAGCGCATGCGGGTGCGGTACAGCCAGCGCACGGGGCACGAGGACCCTGGTCTGCAGACACCCGCCACACGGCGCCGCGCCTTCCGCCACGGAGCTCGCACTCTCACTTGCTGCGCCGCACTTCCAGCCTTGGCTTGGGCACGTCCCTCTGCCTGGCATGCCTTGGATGGGTTCGGCTCTGTTTAACACCTTCCCATCTGCTAAGCCATTCCTGACCCACGGAATCAGCCAGAACTGGCTCCTCCTTCATGCCCGCTGTGATCAGACACGGGGGCTTAATCTCCTGACTCCCCCTGGTGCCCAACACAGGGCCTGTCACATAATAGTTCTCTGATCAACACACCATGGAGAAACCAAGAGCATTAGTCTTTGTCTCCCACCTTCATCAACAGAAAAGCAGAGTGGGGCCATCAAGGCCCCAGCCCCGAAGCTCTATCCCAGCCCCCCATTCCCATCCCCAGTTCTACTCCTCTGCCTCTAGGCCTGCCCCAGATGCCCTGTACGCCCACATCCCCGACCTCCCTCCATAGTGCCCTCCACCTCTGCAGAAGAGCACGATCCACCTGAGCTCCCAACTCCTTGCCTTGCTGGGATCATGTCTCGGCTTTTCTCGAGGTTGCTTTGTCACCCCCCTCCCGCCCCCTCTTGTCAGGCACATGCTCCACAAAGTGAGCCAGCCTACGGGTGTAACCTATAACATGACCATGGAGCAAAGGAGCAAATGAAGGCCTCCCGGCCACCCCAGCAAGAAGCAGCAGTGTTGCTTCTGGCCACAGGGAGGCCATGAGTCGCAGCCCAGTTTCTCACCCCTACGAGGCAGCAAGGAGCACGGGAGATCACTGGTCCGGTGATGTGGGATCAAAAAGTTACACTACCTTGTTGGTCAGGGCGTCTCCAGGTCCATCTTCGCTTTTCCCAACACTTAGTTCTGACTGCTTGCAATTAGTATCTGAGAGGCAATCTAAGAGAGTCAAGCTGCATTATGGAGAACCTGGGGAATCTGGAGGGCAGAGGGCATCTTGTGCAGAGGCACAGATGCCAAAGGTTGGTTCCTTCACCTACTCAGCTGGGCCTCACCAAGGAAATAAGATCAAGAAAGTGGTGTTCGTCTTTAGCATTTATTTGTAATCGGAAAAA
The DNA here is from genome assembly GCF_020740685.1 of Jaculus jaculus. Classification (NCBI taxonomy): domain Eukaryota; kingdom Metazoa; phylum Chordata; class Mammalia; order Rodentia; family Dipodidae; genus Jaculus; species Jaculus jaculus. The sequence goes on along the minus strand of NC_059104.1, from coordinate 167,457,543 downwards.
AAAATGTTTGTCTGTTTGTTTTCTGAGCAAGCACAGACCACAAGCACGTCACAATCAATTGGCTATACATGAAGATTTTTTTGTCATTCTCTTACTAACAGCAGGAATGAAATAGCACCAAGAGAGGTGTGCGCTACATGTTACATAGACAATCTGTGGTATGCAACAAAACCCAGGCCACAAAATTGTAATTAGACACTTCCTGTCTGCTTCAGCTGGGCACAGCTCTGTGAGCTGTCTGGAAGTCCAGACAGGAACAGCAATCTATGCGCAGCTTGGGGACATTTTTTGCAGGCATGTCAAGCAGATAATGGGTAAGTCTCTGGCCCAGCCCTCTGGCCAGGAGAGGACACAGGGAAATGTGCAGAACGAGAAGGACAGCACGAGAAGCTTAGTCACTTGCAGGAAGGCAACGTCAAACACTGCTTGAGGAACCAAGGTCAGTTTCGCTCCCGAGGTTTGGGATCTAGAACGAGACTGGCTGAGTTGCATTTGTAAACAGTAGGAATCAAAGGAAGTTTCTTGTCAGTAAAGTGGCACATTCAAGAGTCAAAGTGAACCGTGAACCGCAAAATGCTCTCTGGTGGGTGTATGAAAAACAAGGGGATGCTGACGACCTGAAAAGGATCCAGGTCATGGAAAGCCTTAGGTATACCTAAGTGCAGGGTTAGAAAAACAGCTCTGGGGGTACGGGGCCCTGGTCGTAAATGAGCGCACGCTACAGTTTGGACAATACCGACTCTACTCAGTCATAGCCCATGAAGGATGGTGAGGTCCACTGTTTGGATGTGTTGCTGTGGAGACAGCCCACCTGTCTGCCCACCAAGTCCAGCACGGTGGCCTGATGCCAAGCATTCCAGAAATGCTGAATGCATGCTTTCTCCTGCGCACTGTTTGCTCGACCTACAAAACATCTGGTTACTCTCTAGAGAAGCCCAAGTTGTGCCTGACACATCTAATGCCGAAATGGGAGAGAAGGACCGTGCGCTGGCGGCTGCGGCCAGAGCATGTTGACGGAGGTCCTGGGAAAACATCCGCACCAGCTATCAAGCGGCCAGAAACAGTACTGGGGGCGCTCGGGGCACTGCCACATGGATATGTGGGCTCCGAGAGCCATGGCCCCGGGGCTCCCTGACATCTAAAGCGCTCAAGGTCAGCGGCCTGGGATGGGAAGGGGTGGCCGTGGCGCGCACTTCCATTTCTAGCCTTCCTGTCCTGTTAAAAACGAAAGCCCGCACGGTACACGCAAGATCGCAAGATTCCACCAGTCTCGAGGTGACAGACAAAAATCGTGTCAACGGACACTTTGCCCACTGGCCAGTGAGAATAAGTGGGCGCTTTGGAGCCCTGCCTTTCCCAAACCGCAAGGACCTGCACGACACGGTCCCTCTGCACTGCTTCCAGGACAGGAGCAAGCGAGCCTGGCCACAGCTTCGCGCCCGGCGACGTCCTGCCACCTAAGCCCGCTCACTCAGCAATGCTGGGGCAGCCGGGGACTTCCACAACAGGAGAAATAAGACATGCTGGGCAACCTGGACTTCACCAGATGACTTCTGGGTAGACATTTTGGGATCCCTCACAAACAAAGGACGGGGGGATCATTTCATACTAACACCCTGACTAAATCCTACAACAAAACTCCAGTACAGCAAAGAGTGCACTTGCTTCCCCCAGGGACTCTGACCACGCGCGCGCGCGCACACACACACACACACACACCACCGCAACATGGACAGCTGCTCTTATGCAAGGGGGTCAGAGAAGCTTGCTAAGCCCCCTGCAGAGCGAGCGCAGACACCGCAGCCATGACACCTCCAGGTCCTTGGCTCACCCGGGCGCCCCAGCAGCAGAAAGTCACACACTAGCCTTGCCCTTGCCCTTTCTTTCTTGGCTCTACACTCTACATGACTAAGGCAAACACGGGAAAGCAGTCTCTCATTGCTGGGACCCCCCTGTGACATCTACGGCTCCTAAAACATCCACTCTTTGTCACCCCTGGCCCGGGCTCAGCCAGTGGCTTATCTATTACTTAGTGTACAATTTTAAACCCCCAAACAGGCAAGAAAACACAGGCACACACTTCTCTAACAGAAGATACTAGGAGAAGATCACTTAAAGTTAACAGATACAACTCCACTTTGTTGACATTAAGGCCAAGATTGTTTTTTTTTTTTTTTCTTCTTCTTCTTATATTTAATATTTCCACAAACTCTGGTCAACTGCTGAAGCCCAGGCCGAGCTTCCATAGCGCAAGTCACCCAGTGAACTTTGGAAAAGAAGATTAACCTCAAGTTCACAACCGTGGGAGAAGCGGGAGGAAGCAGGGACTTCCAAGCTCCACCAAGATGAACGCTTGGCAGCAACTGAGACCCACCCCCACCCAGATCTGCAGGGAGGGCACAGCCAGTGCACGATTCTTCCTGGTGTCTCAGGGGTCCCCTGGCTGGATGCCGGGCCACCCACAGGAGGAGGCCCTCGACCTGATCTGTGAAGCAGGATTCCTCTACCAGAAGAAACCCACCACAGAGCTCCTGGGACACACAGGACCAAGGCAGATGGGAAGTCTCTAATTAATTTTGTGGCCTTTTATGTTTGTTGGGAATGAGGGGGGCAGGAGGGGAGAGAGAGAGAAAGAGAGAGAGAAGAGAAAAGAAGAGAAGAGAAGAGAGAGAAAGACAGAGAGAAATAAAAGGAAAGTGCAATGACATTTACTCTTTAGCCTCAGCCAGTTTATTGTTCATCTCTTTACTTTGCTCCTTGTCATCGGGTTTGGTGGCACTCGGGCCCTCTGTGGTCTTTTTCTTGGCAGCCTGGCCCGACACCACCTGCTTGTCTTTGGCCTTCCTCGGGGGTTTATGGCTCGCTGAGGTCTTTTTTGGTTTGGAACTCTGAACACTAGGTTTCTCTACCTGTATGAGGAGACAGACACACGGAACACAAATACAGAAACAAACAAACAAACAACAAAAAAACAAAGGAAGGGAGTGGGAGAGAATTTAGAGAGAGATATCACAGTATTAAAGAAAGGTAACGGCAGTGATGGAGTTTGAGTGACAGCAAGGACAGAAGTATCTCAGTGACATCTGGACACTTGGCTCCTCTTGTCTGAACTTTGGGCAGCCTGTGGCAATGGTCTTACCTGTCCCATGGGCATCCTCCCTGGAAGCACCCCAGTTAGGGCTAGATCATTGTTGCAGGCTCTACTGTCCCTCACTCTGGGGAGCGTGCACTTTACTGGACTCAGGTACAGGCCTGTGATTGAGGGAGCGCAAGGAAGGGTGCAGGGGGGTCCAGGATTTAGGAGTCAGCCTCTCTCCTCCACTGCAGAGGGAGGCACTCATCACCCTGGTCCTGGCTAAGGAGGCAAGGCGAGGGGCAGGTGTCTGTGGGGATGAACCATGGTTGGTATCAGATGCTGGGTGCTGCAGTGGCTCATTGATTCTGGTTGCTGGCCTTTCCTGTTCTGGTGAGTACACATGGAGAAGTGTCTCTTTGGGAGGCACTGGGTTCAAACCCATCTGGCTCGATACATAATTAGTGAGGCTGCCTGGCATGGGTGATCCTCACTTTGCTAGTTCTACCTCCAACGCGCTTCTTCCATCCATGAACTTATCCTGAGATACAAATAAGGCAGGACAGTATAAGCATAAAAAATGCCCAAATTCCTAGAGAGATGGCTTAGTGGTTAAGGTGTTTGCCTGAGAAGCCTAAGGACAGAGGTTCGATTCCCTAGTACACACATAATCCAGGTGCACAAGGTGGTGCATGCATCTGGAGTCCATTTGCAGTGGCTGGAGGCCCTGGTGTGCCCATTCTCTATCTGCTTCTTCCTCTCTCTTTTTCTCTCCCTCCCTCTGTCTCTCAAAGAAATTAATTAGTTAATTAAATATCTTAAAAAGTACCTGAATCCTATTTCATATGCTGTTACAAATAACTGGAGACCCATCTTGTCACTGATGACAGAGGTGTTGTGACAGTGTGGACACTCTAGTGGCTGTTTACTAGGAAAGAATGAATAAAGGTGAACACATTTTGGGGATTAGGGAGGGAAGGAAGGTGTCCAGGGGTTGAACCAGGATAGGAGAGGTGACAGGGCCAGGCTGGAAGAAAGCCAGACAGGGAGCTGTAGCCCTGGGCCCAGCCCTTCAGGAGCAGGGGTATAGCTCGTTCAAGACAAGAAGATGGGTGAGCTTTTCTCTCTCTTCTATCCTGATTCCTCAAACACAGAAGCTAGTCACTGGAGACTGCCAAATGTTAAGCTGCTTTCACTTGATGCAATGTCGCTTTCTAACAACATTTAAATTTACCACAGGTTCCTCTTGCAGATGCCCCTGGGCCTCAGTGCGCTAAAGAGGAAGGGAGTGATTCTCCAGGAGCCCCCGGAGGCTGCCAGACTCCCACACTCTGCATTCAGCCCAGACAAGAGGGCTCCCCCTAAGATCTACCTCACCTTTGGGGGTTCCTTATAAGGTTCGCTATAGAGGCTGCGTATTCTTCTGCGTTCCAAGGCCTTGTTGTCAGCGGCAGTGGGCTTATTGGCCTCCCCTTTGAACTGGGCACTGTAGCTGGTCTCATGAGCCATCTTATCTTCTGGGGGCTTGTACTGGGGCTTGGCTTTGATTGGTTTCACAGGCTTGATGTCTGTCCATGCTTTGAATTCATTCCTGCAAGTCAAAGGAAGCATCGGTCATGAGAAACATTCTCCGCAGGACAACGCCTCTCACCCCGCTGCACACACGCAAGCTCCAGATCCCCGCGTGTGGCATCGAGTGAAATATGGCTGCGGTCAGCTCATCACAAAAAGCAACAGCTTTCTTCCTCCTGATGTTGACCCGGCATATGGCAAACACAGCTAAGTCTTAGAGAAAGAGCTCCAGCTCCTTCCCAAGCCTGCGCGGTGGGCACCAGGGTAGGCAGTGCTGCTCTCCCAGCTTTGTGTGCCAGTCTCAACCAATGAGGCCGAGGAACCCGGCTTCATCAGTCACTCGGCCGTTCAGCCAATGAAGGCAACATTGCATGTACATGGATCTAAAGCTTTTGGGGCTTGGTAGAGACAGGCACTGAGCACACCTCAGCCTGTCGAGAAGTGCCAAGTGTCCCCTGTTTTGCAGAGTGCAGCTCCAATTCCTTCCCTTTCTGCTTTTCATGGCGAAGAACCTTCGCTCAGAATCCACTGCTCCCCTTGAGCAGCAGAGGGTTTCCTTCTCATGGAACCACGCCCTTAACCCGTTCACTGCAGATGGGGATCCTTGTGATGTGTCTCACACACGCATTATACCCTGAGCATCATTTGGACATCACAGCTACAACTCGTACTGGGACGTGTATGTGCAGGTCAGTGATCATGTGCCTGCGTGTGAAATGCTGTTAGTTCTTCCCCTGTACATAGCAATACCCACCCTCTCTAGTCAGCTGGGGTGTGTGCGTGTGTGCGCGTGTGCGTGCGTGCGCCCGCATGTATGTATGTGTGTCTTTATGCATCCTTGGCAATAAGCCATGTTCCCAACCCTCTTAATTTTGAGGCACAGTCTCACTAAATTGTCCAGGGTGGCCTTGAACTCACTTTCTAGCCTAGGCAAGCCTTGAACTTGTCATTCTCCTGCCTCAACCTCCTGAGCAGCTGAAATGATAGACCTGTGCCACCAGGACCCACTAACCAGCTGTTTCTGGTGTTATTACAGGGCTGGAAAGGAGGCCCCAATGTTCAAAACAGAATACAACTGCAGCTGCTGCCAGGGGCCCGGAAGGTTCCTTCCCTTTGAGGACACAGTTCCGTGCAGCAGCTCCGAGGCTCGTGAGGCCTTGCTTGGTCTGTTTCCTGTGCTTGGGAAGAAGGGGGCTGTGTGGGAAGCCGAGGGGACAGTATGGGCATTGCTTGGGTTGTGTGGAGACCCAAGGCCTTGCTTTAGCACTGTGGCTATTGAGCAGCCCCCCACCCTTGAGCCTTGGTTTTCTCATGTGTAAGATGAAAGTATGAGGTCGGGCAAGGTCCTTGAAATGCCCACCGAGCATCCGTGCTCTCAGCTGATAAAGCAGTCTAACATGGAGCCACTTGCTGGTCTTTGGTCTCCTATCCTGTGAATTTCTCCAAGGAGCTGACTCCCTATATGGAAAGCCTGCGGTCTCAAGGACACCTTCTCCTGCCTTTCTGCTCTAGCCCAGGCTCCTGCCTGGATGCCCCGCCGATACCTTCAGCTCCGCAGCCCCTCAATCTAGTCATCTAGTCTTCCCTGCCACCTTGCCTTCTCTTGGACCCCTATTCATATTCATATTCATTCATTCATTCATTCATTCACAAAATGTGTCCAGTGTGCCTGAGAAGACACTGAGCCCTGTGGAGCCCAAGTGAGAAAGAACGGGTCTAGAGCTCGAGGCACGGGAGGCAGAGAAATCTGAGGGTGCTCCAGGGCAGGAGGGTGAAACTAGAAGAGAGGGAGGTGGTGGGAGAACAGCGGAGGCGCTCCCATCCCAGCCTGGCAGCCTGGGGAGGTTTCTGGAGTGGTGGCAGAGGGGCTGACAGGGAGTTGGCCACAGAGGGGGAAGCGGGGAGAGGTTCCAGGCAGACTGCTCAGCCTGTCCAGAGACACCTTGGCTCCTGTGTCCTGGGGAGAGGAGCAGGGGGCTGGAATGATCAGCAGGAGGTCTTGCCGGCCAGTGGTTTCAGGCCAAGGAGGAGCGTGGCTGGGTGCACTTTGGGAGGGAATGTGCCTGGGCAGCGTGTGGGTGTGGTGGGCAGTGGAGAGCGTGGCGGCCCAGCAGCAGACCGTGCAGCAAGCCTGGGAACGAAGCAGGGCCTGAGTCAGGAGTGTGGCGCAGGGGCCAAGAAGAGGGGCTGGGCCAAAAGCACCCGCACGGGCATGGACCATGCTGTGGGAGGCACAGGACCAGGAGGAGTTGAGGAGATGCCAGGAGGCTGGCTTGTGTGTGGCAGTGCCTCCCAGAGAGGTGGAGAAAGTAGGAAGAGGTTGCCATGTAGAGGGGGATTGGGATCCTCCTCCTTCTGTCAAGTGGCACCCCAACCCTTGGGCATCAAGGCTGCTTTGGGACCTCTCCTCACCTCCTCCCTTTTCCTACGGCTTTAGCTTTACCCAACTCATCACGAGCCAACTCTACACGCAGGCCCAGGACAGTGTAGGGCTTCAGCTGCCACTGCCTACTGAAGGCTCCAGACACTCCTGCCTATCAGGCTGAAGCCCTTCCTGCCTGTTAGATAGAGGAGCCCCTAACACACGGGCCTGGATCTCCTGGTGCCAAACCTGAAAGAGCCTGACTCCCAAGTAGCAAGAAAGCTAGACCCTCTGCTCCCAACCCTGCGGGATTCCAGAACCTGCTCTCAGGTATGTGAGCACGTTCCCCTATCCCACCAAAGCAGCACCCTGCATCCTTGCAATAGCTCCTATACGTTGGCAAGTCTCCTTCGTGAGCATAAGGCCCGAGGTGTGTCCCTATGGGAGCAGTGTGGCAATCTCTGATTCTTGTACACCCTTGGTACCTCAGACGAAGCCTTGTGAGTGCATCTTATAATAGGTCCACTGTAGATTTAAACCTAAGTTCTATGTACTTATTTATTTTAAATAGCTCATTTATTTATTTGAGAGACAGAGAGAGAGAAAAAGAGAAAGAGAGAGGGAGAAAGGCAGACAGAGAAAGAGTATGGGCATGCCAAGGGCTCCAGCCACTGCAAACCAATACCAGACACATGTACCACTTTGTGCCTCTGGCTTTACTAGGTAGGCTATTGGGGAAATCAAGCCCTGGCCATCAGGCTTTGCAAACCAGAATCTTTAACTGCTGAACAATCTCCCCAGACCCTGTATATATGTATGTATGTGTGTATGTGTGTGTGTGTTTGGGTGTGCCAGGGTCTCCTGCTACTGCAAGTAAACAACTATTCAGCTTTATGTAGGTGACTGGAGAATTGAACCCAGACCAGCAGACTTTGCAAGCAAGCACCTTTAGCTGCTGAGCCATCTTCCCAGCTCCCTAAGCTCCATTCCTTTTAAGTGTTTTTGAACTCTCTTCAAAAATTCCAGTTGCACAGAGGGGTGCTCAGCACTGAAATATCTCAATCACACCTTCCAAGGCTCAGGGTCCATTGCGGAAGAGGTGGCGGAAAGAATGTAAGAGCCAAAGGAAGGGTAGGACCCCTTACAATGTGCTCCTCCAGACATCAAATGGCCTGGATATGCATGACCTCACCGTGCCTGACACTACCTACCCAAGACCATCATAATAGGAGGAAAAGATCATGACATCAAAATAAAAGAGAGACTGATTGAAAGGGGGAGGGGATATGATGGAGAATGGAGTTTCAAAGGGGAACGTGGGGGGAGGGAGGCTATTACCATGGGATATCACACTACAGGCTGCAAAGGACACAGATCATGCTGAAACTTAAAAGGAAGTCAGGGGCTGGAGAGATGGCTTAGCGGTTAAGCACTTGCCTGTGAAGCCTAAGGACCTTGGTTCAAGGCTCGGTTCTCCAGGTCCCACGTTAGCCAGATGCACAAGGGGGCGCACGCGTCTGGAGTTCGTTTGCAGAGGCTGGAAGCCCTGGCGTGCCCATTCTCTCTCTCTCCCTCTATCTGTCTTTCTCTCTGTGTCTGTCACTCTCAAATAAATAAATAAATAAAATTAAAAAAAAAAAAAAAGGAAGTCAGCTTCCTGCTGGCTATCCTTCTTAGTGCCAGCAAGTGCTGTGTGAGCTGTGTGGATACTGGCCACCAAAAGCATGAGGAAGCAGGGGTTTCTGCAAGCTATGAAATCAACCAGCTGGACAGGAAGTACACACCTGTGCAACAGTGGTACACAGCCTATGTAGGTAATCAACAGTGTTCTGATTGGATATGAGGTATATTCAGATGGAAAGAACTCAATGAGAACCAAATCAGAGCCCTGTGGATAAGGAGGTCATAGATTCTAGAGAGAAGCTCCACTGGTCTTTGGTTAAGATGAGTGGCTATACCCATCAAGAAGTCTCTTAAATAAATACACTTACCCCCTTTAATACAAGCTGCTATCACTCTTGGTTTTTTTAATAGATGGCAGAAAAAAAAACAGGGAGAACAAAAGACACAAGAAAAGATAGTCCATTGCCTAGTGATAGACTATCACATCTACTAGGACCCAGGACACATTTCAGAGGAAGCAGCTATTTAAACATGAGCGCTGCTCCCACTGCCAGCCTGACAACCAGCTCCAGGGAGATGGTGACAGACACTGAGGACACTCAAAACTCATCAAAGCAGAAATCCAGAGGATAAAAAAAAGCTTAACACTAAAGTAGACTTATAACACATCCACCAAAGCTTAGGAACATTGCAGAAGAGGGAGCAGAAAGATTATAAGAGCCACAGGGTGGGAAGGAGTATCCTGAGGCATTGACCCTCCCCACAGAGACTGATTAATACTTTCATGATCCCCAGGTGAATTCCAATAACTCTACCGAGGATGTCCTTCAGTGTAGTGGGGGCAGGGGAGAGGAGATATTGAGTATAACCCAATGAAAAGACGACTGACTTGTGATATGTCCACACAGCAAAGTTCATAATTAATAAAAAAAAATCCCAGGGCTGGAGAGATGCCTTAGTGGTTAAGCGCTTGCCTGTGAAGCCTAAGGACCCCGGTTCGAGGCTTGGTTCCCCAGGTCCCACGTTAGCCAGATGCACAAGGGGGAGCATGCGTCTGGAGTTCGTTTGCAGAGGCTGGAAGCCCTGGCGCGCCCATTCTCTCTCTCTCTCCCTCTATCTGTCTTTCTCTCTGTGTCTGTCGCTCTCAAATTAAAAAAAAAAAAAAAATTAAAAAATAAAAATAAAAATAAAAAAATTCCAGTCATTGGGCATGATGGTGCACACCTTTTTAATCCCAGTACTCGGGAGGCCCTGGCATGCCCATAAATATTAGATTAACGGAGCTGGGGAGATAGGTTAGTCTTAAAAGTGCTTGCCTTAGCTGGGCAAGGTTGTGCATGCCTTTAATAGAAGCATTTGGGGAGGCAGAGTGTGGTGGTTTGATTCAGGTGTTCCTCATAAACTTGAGTGTTCTGAATGCTAGGTTCCCAGCTGATGGAGATTTGGGAATTAATGCCTCCTGGAGGCGGTGTATGTTGGCGGGCAGGGTTATGGATGTTATAGCTGGCTCTCCTTGCCAGTGTCTGGCACACTCTCCTATTGCTGTTGTCCACCTGATATTGGCCAGGAGGTGATGTCCACCCTCTGCTCATGTCGTTGTTTTCCCTGCCATCATGGAGCTTCCTCCTTGAGCCGGTAGGCCAAAATAAACCTCCTTTTCCCACAAAAAAATCCAGTCATATGCAGAAACTACATCATCACAAAAATAACACTAGTTATTATTCATTAGTTTTATAAGCTGAAGGTTTTGGTTTTTTGGTTCTTGGTTTGGATCATCTAAAATTTTTAGAATACCTTGGAAAGGAAGGTAGTATCCCACCCTTTTATAAAGGATGTAGGGCTGGGGATATAGTTCGGTTAGAAGAGTGCTTAGCATTTCTAAAGCCCTGGGTTTGATTCCCAGCATTGCATAAACCAGCCATGGTAGGGCATGACCTGCATGGAATCCCAGCACTTGGGAGGTGGAGAAGATAAAGGTCAGTTTTGGCTATGGGATGAGTTCAAGGCCAGCTTGGGTCTACTACATGAGACCCTGTCTCAACAAAACAAAACAAAACAAAACAGGACCTGAGGAGAGGAACGGCCAGGGCCACAGCTGAAACCACAGAGGAATCAGGGAAATGAGCAAGAGTGCTGCTTTCTCGGTGAACCTGAGATCAGCACCAGGGTGAAGGAGACAGACACTGAGGACCCTCAACTCCTACCAAACCAGTGATCCAGAGATCCAGAGGCTCCTCAGAGCCCATCTCTGATGTAGACTTAAACTGCACCCAACATGGCTCAGGGAAATTCGTGGAAGAGGGGGTGGAAAGATAGAGCCACAGACTGGGACATTACGTACAGAGACATTGCCTCTTCCCCATAACTGACGGCTGCCCCATATTGCGCGACCCACAGTCCCCATGGGGATGACCCGCATCCCCCACAAGGAGGGCCCTTTTGGAGGGGGGGCAGGGATGGGGGAAAGGATGGTACCAGCATGTGCTGTTTACATACTGAGTATGTCCATAACTAATAAAAACATAAAAAAACACAAAACTACCAAAGAGTTCAAAGGAGGTAATCGAGGCTGAGATTAGGTAAACGCCTTGTCCAAGGCCATAAAGTGGCAGGGCGTGTGAGCACAGGTCAGCCCGTTCTACAGCCCACGTCTTTCCCATGCACTGCGGTGACACCCTGGAGCTGAGTGAGCCTGGGAGTGGCCTGGCTACGGAGGGGTTGGATGACTCAGGCTCCTGCAGCCCCGAGGGACTTAACCAAGAGCAGCAGGGGCTCCGTTCCTGGGTCAGTCATGCCCACGGCCTCTCACTAGAAATTCGTGGTCCCTTCCTTGATCAGTCGTTCTCTCACTTGGCATTGGCTTTGCCATGGGTGTGGCATGTGCCTCTCGGGGATGAGTAACCACAGCTGGGTGGCCTATCATTTGGAGAGCCGCAGGACCTGTCTACGTGCGGCTCTAAGAAGAGACAGGATGTGGCAAATGGGACAGAGTTCCAAGGGAAAATGGGAAAAGAAGACCAAGTTCTGCTAGGAGAGCGCGCGAAAGGACAGGGCTGGGGAAGAGGGAGGACACAGGGGCTCCTTCCTATCTGAGTCTGCCCGCAGGTTCCCGCAGCACGTGGGGGCGCCGGGGTGACAGGAGGGAGGGCGCTTGCGCGGTGACCAGGCTCTACAGGGAGGGGCAGGGTCTGCAGTGAGCATCCCGCTGAGTTGCCTGAGGCCGGACTGGAGAGCCAAGCCGCTGACACGCTGCGTCTCTCTGGATGGTTCCGGGAGGTCCAGCTCGGGGCGCTCCTCTGCCAAGAATCCCTCGGGTGCCTAGGCCCATGCTCTTGCACCAGTGGCCAGTTTTAGGGTCATTCTGCTGCTCACACCATTCTTGAGTCTTTGTTTTAATTCCTTTTGTCTTCCTTAAAGAAGACACTTAATAGGAAAAAATAGTCTGGACTTGCGTGTCTGCATGCAGGCCCCATGAGGGTGGAGCTGGGCGGCAATCCCGGCCCTGCTGACTAGCCAGGGCCCCCCCTCCCCCCCCCCCCGCATCCCAGGCTTTCTTCTAATCTCCCCATGGCTCAAGCCCTTGCCCTCAGTGGGCGTTAATCGAAGGAGCTAGTGTCTTCTTTCACCTCTGGTCAGCTCACGCCCCCTCCTCCTGTGCCCATTCTTCTACACCCTGGGGCAGGCACTTGTTCCTAGGTGGCATGAGAACATTTCACTCCCAAGCCCTTGGCCACTCCACCACCTAGCACCTAGAGGTGGGTGCGTGGCCAGGTTTGTCTTGGGATCCTTCAGGCTCATGGCCACTTCGGCTCCTGGCAACACTACAAGAAGGACTCTCTTGGGCTGGAGAAATGGCTTAGCGGTTAAACGCTTGCCTGTGAAGCCTAAGGACCCCGGTTCGAGGCTCGGTTCCCCAGGTCCCACGTTAGCCAGATGCACAAGGGGGCGCACGCGTCTGGAGTTTGTTTGCAGAGGCTGGAGGCCCTGGCGCGCCCATTCTCTCTCTCTCCCTCTATCTGTCCTTCTCTCTGTGTCTGTCACTCTCAAATAAATAAATGAAAATTTAAAACAAAAAAAAAAAAAAAGAAGGACTCTCTTCAGCTTGAGTGTCCACTAGAGTGGGCTCTGGGCACGGGGGACGGGGGCACACCTGCAGGCTTCTAGCCCTGGCATCACCAAGATATTCCTCATGTTACAGCTACGTTGTATCCTAATGTGTGAAAGTTTCAGGGACATGATGGTCTCCAATGGCATCAAAGGCCCTCTGTCTCCTCCAAAGCAGATCTGTTGGTGAGATTTGCCATTCATGGCTTGATGCATGACCTGTCTCCTACCTGGTTCCTGAAGGGACAGGGGAAGTTCCTTCAGCCAGGGGGTGGATAGATGCAGAGAAGTGGACTCAATATATGTAAATGACTCGTCAAGGGTTCATCTGTGCTGGGAATACCTACTGAGCCTAGTAGGGCCAACCCAACCCTGACTAATGAGTAGCAGAACTAAGGCCAGCTTGAGCCACCTCAGACTCGGCCAGCTGTTCTGTTGTCGTTGTGTGAGTGATGGATGCAGGTAGATGTGTGTGTGCATACGTGTGCAGAGGCCAGAGGAGAAGATCTGGTGTTCTGTTGTCACCCATCTGCGTATTTCTTTCCTTGAAATGGGGTTCTGCTCTCAACCCTGAGCTGCTGCTCACCAGTGAGCCCCCGGCAGCTCTCTCGTCTCCTCCCCCATCTCGACTTGAGTTACAGATGTGCATGGCTACAGCCAGCTTTTTTTTTTTTTTAATTTTTATTTATTTTTTTGAGAGGGAGAGAGTAAGAGGGAGAGAAAGAAAGGGAGAGAGAGAATGGGTGCACCTGGGCTTCCCGCTGCTGCAAATGAACTTCAGATGCATGCACCACTTCATCCAGCTGGCTTACGTGGGTCCTGGGGAACCGAACCTGGGTCCTTTGGCCTTGCAGGCAAGTGCCTTAACCACTATGCCATCTCTCCAGCCCCTACATCCAGCTTTTTAATCTGGGTTCTGGGGAGTTGAATTTGGTGGTCTCTGACCCAAGAGGCCCCTGGGTTTGAGCAGCAATTTCTTGGGACCACGGAGCCAGTCCCTAGCCCGGAGACAAGCTGTCTAGGGACTGCCTTTCCCGGTGCTCTGAAGGCTTTGGGATCTGGTCTGGTTTTCAGAGGTCAATAGACATCCACCTTCAACTCCTCCTGGGCCCAGCGCCTCCCTTCCCTGGGCCAGCAATCAGATCCCAGCATCTGAATCCTACTCCCGCTTCTCACTTCTCATTGGTTGGCTGGCCTGGCACATGCCAGCGCCAATCTTCCTCCTTTACTAAACTGCATGCGGTCCCTGCTTCCTTCAGGAGGAAGTCGAGGCTCTGCCCCTCTCGGTCCCACATGCCACATGCTCTGATTCCTCAGGATGACATGGGACTTGGTGCCAAGTTATCATGCCAGGCCCTCCCCCTTTCTTGCGTCTATCAGTTTTTTGGGGGGCATTTTGTGTGCCAGGCGCTATGCAGCACTCTTTAGGTGTACTGTATCACGTGGAATCCTCACCACAGCCCTCGTGGAGACACAGCCATCTGTTTCCCTGGTGAGTGAGGAGAGTTCACCATGCTGCCTGGCCCCAAACACGTGCCACCCTTTCCTGTGGCTGAGTTTTGCTTGTGCTGCTAATGCTGCTGTTACCCCTAGACCTGGCACACTCTTCTCCACCCCTTTAGTCACTGCCCCAGCCATAACCTTCCTCCAGCACTCTGCCCTCTGGGTGCCCTCCCATCCCTGTGCCGGAATCAGATGTTGTTGTCTGGCCTGCCACTCTCTGAGTCAGTCGTCAGAAACTAGTTCCCTCAGGCCACCAGGGCCAACAGCCTCCTTTCCTCCCCCACCTGCTGCCCTAATGGAAGGGTGGCTCTACACTCACAGCAGTCAAGCCTGCTCCTGGGTAACTGTTTCAGCCAAGCTCAGGGCTGGAGAGGTGGCTTAGTGGTTAAAGGACTTGCCTGTAAAGCTAAGGACGCAGGTCCCACGTAAGGTGGCATATGCATGTGGAGTTTGTTTCCAGTGGGTGGAGGCCCTGGAGTGCCCTCTTTCTCTGTCTCTAATAAACAATAAAATAAAATAAATTGAAAAAGTAAATGCTAGGCTTTTAAGAAACACCTCTCTATTCACTTTTTGAAAAAACGTTTATTATTTATTTGACAGAGAAAGATGGGGAGAGAGAGAGAGAAAGAGAATGGGTGTGCCAGGGCCTCCAGCCACTGCAAATGAACTCCAGATGCATGCAACCCCTTGTGCATCTGGCTAATGTGGGTCCTGAGGAATTGAACCTCGGTACTTTGGCTTTGTGGGCAAATGCCTTAACAGCTAAGCCATTCCTCCAGCCCTCCATTCAGTTCTTTTCCATCTCCTCCTCTGCAGTGTGGTCCCCACCTGCTAGGACAAGAATGCAGCTTTCACCTCCCCCAACAGCCTCTGGGCTGCTCCTGGGAGAACATGAGGTTGCTGCATTAGCACCCCAGGGCGTCCATGTCACCCCCACTCCAGCTTACACAGAGCTCAATGATACTCATCTTGAAGGTGGCTGGAGTTGGTGGCATAATATGGCCAAAGTGAAGATAACTTCTAAGGATGGGCCAGTAAAAGTATTACAGGGGCTGGACAGATGGCTCAGCGGTTAAAGCACTTGCCTACAGAGTCTAACGACCTGGGTTCAATTCCTCAGTACCAGTGTAAAGCCAGCTGCACAAGATGACATATGAGTTTGGAGTTCATTTGCAGTGGCTGGAGGCCCTGGTATGCCCATTCTCTCTCTCTGTTTGCAAATAAGTAAGTAAAAAAATATTTTTTAAAAGTATTACAGGTTCTCTCTTACTCTCTGGAGACAACGAGCTGCCACATTAGGAGGACACTCAAGCAGCCCCTGTGAGAGGCCCATGTACAAAGGGAAACATACAGCCTCCTGACAAAAGCCATAGTAGGGAGCGAGCTAGAAGTGGACCACAGGCCCAGGCCAGCCTGCACATGACCTCATGAGACTCCCCTGAGCGGGAACTACCCAGCCTCGCCCCTTGTGACCTCTAGCATTTTTTTTTTTTTTTTTTTTTGGTTTTTCAAGGTAGAGTCTTGCTCTAGCCCAAGCTGGCCTGGAAGTCACTATGTAGTCTCAGGCTGGCCTTCAACACATAGCAATTCTCCTACCTCTGCCTTCGAAGTGGT
This sequence comes from Jaculus jaculus, assembly GCF_020740685.1. Lineage (NCBI taxonomy): Eukaryota > Metazoa > Chordata > Mammalia > Rodentia > Dipodidae > Jaculus > Jaculus jaculus. The sequence continues at coordinate 167,441,692 of NC_059104.1, read as the reverse complement.
AGGATTAGTGTACACCATACCTGACCCTCTAACTCTTTATCATTATTATTATTATTATTATTATTATTATTATTATTATCTTTCTGAGAGACAGAAAGAGGCAGAGAGAATGGGCACACCAGGACCTTCAGCTTGCTGCAAATGAAGTCAAGGCGCATGCGCCCCCTTGTGCATACGTGCGACATTGTGTGCTGGCATCACTATGAGTCTGGCTATGTGGGACCTGGAGATTTGAACATGAGTTCTTAGGCTTCACAGGCAAGCTCCTTAACTGCTAAGCAATATCTCCAGTCTCCTCTAGCTTTTAAGCTGCAAAATTCTGGAATAATTTGTTTCAGAGCAATTGGACCCCAATCCAAAAGGAGTTTGACCTCTCTTGTTTTACCTTAGCAAAGATGATGGGAGCCTTGTACAGAGGTCAAGTTCCCAAGAGAGCTGCAGTATCAAGTTCACACAGAGAAATCATGCTCCGAGCCAGGCGCGGTGGCGCACACCTTGAATCCCAGCACTTGGGAGGCAGAGATAGGAGGAGAGCAGAGAGTTCGAGGCCAGCCTGAGACTACAGAGTGAATTCCAGGTCAGCTTGAGCTGCAGCAAGACCCTACCTGGAAAAATTGAGGGGGAAAAAAAAAAAAGGAAAGAAAAGAAAAGAGAAAAGAAATGCTCTGGCCCTAAGAAAGTGGGAATGAATGGCCTGCAGCTATTTATTAGAAGACAGCAAGCTTCCTGCCTAGCCACACTGATGAAAGCGCAGTCTTGGGTCAGGCCATAAGCAGGAACAGGAAACCCAGGAAAACTCGTATCTGGGCGTGAAGTGGAATGCAGACAGAGACTATAAGGTGAGACGCTCCAGGCCTGTGCCAGGACACAGAGGTGAGGCTCTGGGGCTCTCTCAGTTCTAGCCCCCCCCCCATTTGTGAAGGACTGACTTTAGGTCTAGTCACTGGTCCAGTGTGAAAGTTAAGTGAGCGAGTATGGCTATTCCTGTCAGAATAACAAAGCCTGTGGCGGATAACTGCATAATAAATATATTTGGCCTTCATTAAAGTTGATTATTCAAGAAAAATTACTGGAGCTCCCTTGTACTCTGGGCATGAGTGCAGCTTCTGCCTCGGCTGACCTGTTGTCAGAGGAACAGACATAAACAATCAGAAAGTCAAATATCTGTTCAGCTATTATTTGTTCTATTTCTTTTTTTAAAATTTTAAAATTTTATTTATGAAAGAGAGAGAGAATGGGCATACCAGAGTATTCAGCCACTGCTAACGAACTCCTGAAGCATGCACAACCGTGGGTCTTGGGGAATCGAACCTGGGTCCTTTGGTTTTACAGGCAAGCGCCTTATCTGCTAAGCCATCCCTCCAGCCCTATTTGTTCTGTTTCTGACATCTGCAGTCAGTGTTCTCGACAGCAGCTTCCAGAACCAGTCTTACTGCTAGGAAGTGAACAAAGCAGCATTCAGTGAAGGCCTGATGAACTGAGTCTCCAATACTGAATCCACTATAAATAGACGTGTGCTTTTTCAAAACCTTGTCCCACTTAAGCACAGTTGCCAGTAGTGATGCGCAGGAAGATAGTGAAAGAGCAATTATAGAGGGAGAGACCAAAGCCAGCCGAGAGCCCCATCAGTGACGAACCAGGTCCCAGAAGGGGCGGGGGAGGGGGGGCAGCTGGATTGAGGGGAGAGGGTTTGGCCTTGAAATGGAAGAGAGTTGTGAAAGAAAAGAACGGGGACTATTCTTTCATTTCTGACTGAAAAAGGATGACCTTTACAAGAAATAGTGGATACGTAGAATTATATAAACAATAAGTTTCATTGCTGAGCAGAATAGCTGTATGTGTTAATTCATATGGATGGCTTCTTGACAAAAGCAGAGACTTAGAACAATGGATTGCTGCCAACTGCCACCATATAAAATTTTCATTTCTCTTCCCATAGGCCCCAGATTTATTTATTATGTATCTCAGTCCTTGGGAAATCAAATCTTTCCCTATTCTCTGCCCAATAAAATTTTAAACACTCTTGATTGTTATGAAGGACGAAGGTAGTACTTTTAAGTCTTAATGGCCTAAAATCTTCCCACAGACTTTCATAAGTAATTTATGTTGTCATGGAAACATATCAAGTCTCAGTTCAAAAATCTCGTGTGCATTTGCTAAGTGTGCATTTGCTATATGAGCATGTCCTCCGTGCAAGCAAGCCCACTCGGTCATGAGCTCTAATGCAGCCAGCAGGCGGTGAATGCAGTCAGCTGCCAGCCAGGGTCAGAAAAGGTGGTTAAAGAAAGTGAAAGCAGCAGTTTACAAACAGCAGGACAACACTGAGTCTCGAGGGTTGAAAGCCACTGACAGACCCTTGTCTCCCTCTCCTTCCAGACGATGGTTGCTTCCTCCTGAAAGAGATGGCCGGGTCAGGGAGGAGCGCTGGGATGTGTGTACGTGTATGCGCGCATGCACCTCTCGATGCTCGTTTGTGAGAGGGGGAAAGAGAGTTAAGTGAAGGATGCGAGAAAAAGGGTTTCTCTCATCCGTTACTGTCCACTAAACCCTTAACACCACGTGTAGAATACCACAGCGGTGTTCTAAAATGGGAAAGGAACCCTCTCTCACCCATGCTCGAGCTCTAGCCCTCTTCTCTAGCTCTCAAAAACATACTTGATGGGGGCTGGAGAGATGGCTTAGTGGTTAAGCGTTTGCCTGTGAAGCTTAAGGACCCCGGTTCGAGGCTTGATTCCCCAGGACCCACGTTAGCCAGAAGCACAAGGGGGCGCACGCATCTGGAGTTCGTTTACAGTGGCTGGAAGCCCTGGCATGCCCATTCTCTCTCTCTCTTTCTGTCTGTTGCTCTCAAATAAATAAATGAAAATAAAACAAAGGTGTCAAGGCTTGGTTGGCTCATTCTATACATAACTGCCGTCTGAGTCATGTCCCAGACTATATGCAGCACACAGGTCCCTGCACATCTGGAAAACTGTCTCACACAAAGAAAGTCATATGCACAACAGGTATAGAATCATGAGGGTGGATAGCTAAATACTGAACCTATTGAAAGTGGGAGTCAGCCAGGCGTGGTGGTGCACGCCTTTAATCCCAGCACTCGGGAGGCAGAGGTAGGAGGATCGCTGTGAGTTCGAGGCCACCCTGAGACTACATAGTGAATTCCAAGTCAGCTTGAGCCAGAGTGAGACCCTACCTCGAAAAACAAAACCAAAAATGAAAAAGAAAAAGTGGGAGTCAGTGTAATTCTTCAGGGATCTTAAAAGAAAGTCCCCAGAACAGTGGAGTTTTGCAAGGTTACTACATATCAGATCAGTGTACAAAAATCAATTACATTCCCATATAATGAACTAGTAATAGGCACTAGTACAATAAGACTTTAAAAATCCATTTTCTATAACATCAAGAATAATAAAATACTTAGGAATAAATGTAAAGGATGAAATGCAATACCTGTAGGCTGGAATCTATATAACATTGCTGAGAGCAATTGAAGAGACATTATAAGGAAAAGACATACCACATCCAAAACTTGGAAAATTCTGTATTATTCTGACAATTAGCCAGAAACTGATCTATGAATTCAAAACAACTTATCAATATTTCAGCAGAGTTCTTTGTAGGAAATGGCAAGCTGAACTTAAAATACACATGGAAATGGAAATGAAATTGGTCAAACCATTTTGAAAAAGAAATGAAATCTAAAAACTGACACTTCCTGGTCTCAAAATGCATAACACTATGGCAACTGACTGTTTTTGGCATAGGTCTGGCAACTGACTATATTATTGGCATAGGGGAGACACCCAGAGGGGGGGACAGGAAAGTGTTCGGAACAGATCTTTCATACTGGTGCGTGGACTCGGCTTCATGCTGGCTCGTGCAGCCGATGACTAACTTCCTGAGAACGTGTGGGCTGACTGGCAGCTCGAAGTCAGCCTCATAACACTATTCACACCAGGAAAATGGGGAACATTACTCACAAATCCACTTTTGTCCTAGACAGTAGTTGTCAAACATTCACCATCACACCACCGGCTTACACATGGTGCTAATTTGTGTTTTACAGATGAGCCAAATTAATTCAAGGGCAAAAAGGTAAACTTTTCAACAAATGGTGATGGGAAACCTAGATATTCATATGAAAAGAAATGTAATCTCTGCCATTGCCTCACATATGCGAGAATCGATTAGAAATGGACTGACTATTGATGCAAATGAAAATCCTAAAATGAATAAATCGCTCAGAAGAAAATCTTTGTGTCAGGGTATACAAAACTTTCTTAGGACATAAAAACCAAAAATAAGTAAAGAAAAAAAAGATAAGCTTAAGTTTATCAGAACTTAGCATTTAAGGGTTGGCTCAGCAGTTAAGGTGTTTGCCTGCAAAGCCTAACAACTCCATTTTGTGTATTTATTTGAGAGAATGGCAAATATGTATGTATGTATGTATGTGTATATATATATATATATATGTATATATATATATATATACATATATATATATATATATATATAGAGAGAGAGAGAGAGAGAGAGAGAATGGGTGTGCCAAGGCCTTCAGCTGCTGCAAACAAATTCCAAATACATGCACCACCTTGTGCCTCTGGCTTACATGGGTACTGGAGAATTGAACCTGGGTCTTTTGGCTTTGCAGGCAAATGCCTTAACTGCTAAGCCATCTCTCCAGCCCCAGCCCTTTCTTTTTACAAAAAAAATATTTATTTATTTGAGAGAAAGAAAGAAGTATTTGGGTTGTTAGGGCCTGGAGAGATGGCTTAGCAGTTAAGGCATTTGCCTACAAAGCCAGAGGACCTCGGTTTGATTCCCCAGGACCTACACAAGCCAGGTGCACAAGGTGGCGCATGCGTCTGGAGTTCATTTGCAGTGGCTAGAGGGCCGGTGTGCCCATTCTCTCTCTCCCTCTCTAATCCTAACCCAGTGCACCCATTCTCTCTCTCTCTCTCTCTAACCCTAACCCGGTGTGCCCATTCTTTCTGTGTGTGTGTGTGTGTGTGTGTGTGTGTGTGTGTGTGTCTGCCTCTTTCCCTCTCAAATAAATAAATAAAATTTTAAAAAAATTTAAAAGAAAGGACTGAAAAAGGCCTAAGGCTTACACGTATTACCAACTCTTGGTTATCATCATGAGTGAGGACTCTAAGTCACACCTTTGTTCAGCGCGATATGACTGACTTCTAAGTCTGACAGTCTGGGCCATTACTAAATCTCCGAAGTTATTAGTATTGGGTGTAAACAAACTAAATCGATGATCTCCACAATGTTTCTTCTTGTTAATGACTCACTGAAGATTACTGCCATTAATTTCCGCCTCTGGCGGCCCAGACCATCTCATCTGAGGTGACAGGAACCTTGGGGTGCTTCAGAGAACGCGCAGGCTGGCGCTAATGGGGCAGACACTCCTGTGAGTGAATTATCCACTTCCTTTACCAGGTGCAATTAATCTTTCTTTTATTCACAATGCAATTTTACTTCCGCCAACTTTGTCAGCACCCTGCTCTCTCTGAGAGAAGCAACAGACCCACTCTGAAGTGGCAAAGTCTGAGGAAAGGCGAGGCTGGTTTTTAGGCCATTGGAGTCTGCAGCAGTTTCTAGAATCTCCTTATGAAACAGTTCAGTCGCCTGCCTTGGCTAGCACCTCGGGGTGACAGTGATTCCACATGGCTGACACCTTCAGAGGACAACTGTCCCAAGGCAGCAGAAGCCACAGCCACATGACCTGCTTGCTTCCTGCGTAGTGAGGAGGGCGGCCTCGTTTCACAGCCCTGCTCTCTCGGGCGCCTCCTCTCGAAGAAGGGAAGGTCTTCCTCAGTCTCAGGCAGTCATGGATCCTGGGATCCAGGTCCGTCCACCTCCACTGCTCAAGCTCCAACAGCTGCCCTGGGGAAGCCTGACAGCCTTTCAGTGGGGGCTATGTGGGTGTGGGTGTGTGTCCTGTCTCTTGCTTTGAAATTGTTTTCTTCCTTTTTCTGCTCAAGATCCAACATAAGGGCTGGGGAGACAGCCCAGGGGTAAAGATGCTGGCTCTGCCAGCCTGCCTACCAGGGCTGGGATCTTTAGCAAAGCCGGAGGCCCAGTAATGCAAGCATCTCTAACCCCATGTGCCTACAACAAATGGGAGGCAGAGTCAAATCTCAGAAGCTCTGGGCCACTGTTCTGCTCTTTCCAGTGGCAAACAACACACAAACAAAAAACAGCAAGAGGCTGTCTCAAAACAAGGTGGAAAGTGAGGACCGCCACCCCCAAGGTTGTCCTCTACACACCACATGTACACAATTAAAAAAAAAAGACTAGGGCTGGAGAGATGGCTTAGCAGTTAAGTTAGCCTGTGAAGTCTAAGGACCCATGTTAGATTCTCCAGGACTCATGCAAGTCAGATTCACAGGGTGGTGCATGCCTCTGGGGTTCGTTTGCAGTGGCTGGAGGCCCTGGTTAAGAAAAAAAAAAATAGCCGGGGTGTGGTGGCGCACGCCTTTAATCCCAGCACTATGGAGGCAGAGGTAGGAGGATCGCTGTGAGTTCAAGGCCACCCTGAGACTACATAGTGAATTCCAGGACAGCCTGGACTAGAGTGAGGCCCTACCTCAAAAAGAAAGAAAGTAGCCGGGCGTGGTGGCGCACGCCTTTAATCCCAGCACTCGGGAGGCAGAGGTAGGAGGATCGCCGTGAGTTCAAGGCCACCCTGAGACTACAGAGTTAATTCCAGGTCAGCCTGGACCAGAGTGAGACCCTACCTCGAAAAACCAAAAAAAAAAAAAAAAAAAAAAAAAAAACAGAAAGAAAGAAAAACTTTGGGCTGGAGAGATGGTTCAGTAGTTAAGGTGTTTGCCTATGAAGCCTAAGAACCCAGATTCCATTTCCCAGGACCCATGTAAGCCAGATGCACATGGTGGCACAAGGTAAAGTTTGTTTGCAGTGGCTAGAAGTCCTGGTGCATCCATGTTCTCTATCTGTCTTTCTCCCCACCTCCAATAAAACATTTTATATATATATATATATATATATATATATATATATATATATATATATATATATATATATACACACACACACACATACATACACACACACATATATACATATATATATGTATATATATGTACATATATATATATATATATATATATATATATTTTTTTTTTAATAAAGATTCAACTCGGGCTGGAGAGACGGGTTAGCAGTTAAGTGCTTGCCTCCGAAGCCTAAGCACTCATGTTTGGATCTCCAGGTCCCATGAAAGTCACACATAGTAACACAAGTGCACAACGTTGCACATGCACCCAAAGGGGTGCAGGCGTCTGCAGTTTTTTTTGCAGCAGCTGAAGGCCCTGGCTTGCCCATTCCCTCTCTCTCTCTGCCTCTTTCTATCTCTCTCACTCAAATAATAAAAAAAAAAAGATTCAACTCAAATATCGCAAAGAAATCAGTCGAGAGAGAGAGGCTAAAGACACATGCCTGCACGAAGGAAGGGCCCACAGAAGGCTTGCGGTCCTCACAAAGGCAGGTCTCACCCGCACCCCAAGGCCCTACGTCCCCTGGTAAGCCCCGGTAGGCAGCTGACACCTGCTGGATACACTCTGCATGCAGCAGGTGGTCAGCTGCTGCTTTCAACACTTTCACTCCTCAGACCCCACACTGAGTCCCTTGCAGATGCAAACGCCTTCAAGGCCTTGCTTCCGGGCAAGCAGAGGGCCTAAAGGCAAAGAGAAAGGTGCCCAACGGGGCCACCACCGACAGCAGGGGCTCTGGAAGCCCCAGCGCCTCAGAGTTGAAGAATCTTGAGGGCAGTTTTAGAAGAGGGTAGGGGAGGCACCCGTTTCCTCCTCCAAGCTTCTCCAGCTCTCCTCCACTCCCCCAAGCTCATACACAAAGCCTCAGCATAGGGCCACAGACTGACCTCTTCCAGGCAGATTTTTTAATTTTTTTATGTTTGTTTTTATTTATGTATTTGAGAGCGACACACACAGAGAGAAAAGCAGATAGAGAGAGGGAGAATGGGAGCGCCAGGGCCTCCAGCCACTGCAAATGAACTTCAGATGCGTGCGCCCCCTGTGCATCTGGCTAATGTGGGTCCTGGGGAATCGAACCAGGGTCCTTAGACTTCACGGGAAAGCGCTTAACTGCTAAGCCATCTCTCCAGCCCTCTTCCAGGCAGTTTAGAACAACGAAACAGCTGGACAAACCCATCCTAGGGGGGACACTGAGCATCTGAAAGACCAATTCCACAGGTGCTCCTGCCTTTTCTGCCATCCTTGCAGGTCATCAGACCGCCGTCCTGTGACTGAGCAGGGAGAGGCGGGGGCGTCGGCCAGGCCCACAGTGCGACGGAAGGTTCACAGAAGCATGTTTTTGTCTGTAACCCCCATCACAGTGCATTAAGATGGAGACTTATTAGTTGAGAAATCAAACCTCAGCGAGGCAATTGATTTGCTCAAGGGTAATAGCTAATAAACTGGGAGACCAGAAATCAAATTCAAAAGGTCGTACATGTGCACAAGGTGGTGCATGCATTTGGACTTCGATTGCAGTGGCAGAAGGCCCTGGTGCCCAATTCTCTTTTCTGTCACATACATAAAAATTTGGTAGGGGCTGGGTGTGGTGGTGCACACTTTTAATCCCAGCACTTGGGAGGCTGGGGTAGGAGGATCACCATGAGTTCAGGGCCAGCCTGAGAATACATAGTGAATTTCTGGTCAGCCTGGACTAGAGTGAGACCCTACCCTGAAAATAGAAAATTTTGTAGGGCACAGTGGCACATACCTATAATCCCAACACTTGTGAGGTTGAGGCAGGAGGATTACAAATTTAAAGTAAGCTTGGGCTACATAGTGAGATCTGGACACAAAATATTAAAAGCATGGAGCAGGGAAGCTGGGTGTGGTTGCTCACACTTTGAATCTGGCATTTAGTGGGCTGAGGTAGGGGATCACTGTTTTAGGCTAACCTGGGCTACAGAGTAAGTGGTCAGCCTGAGCTGGCGTGAGATCCTGCATCCAGAAAAATAAAAAAGCAACCCATCAACCAAACAAAAAGTATAAGACACGTAGAGCTCAATGGTAGAGTTCTTGCCAGCAAGCACAAGGCCCTGTTTGCAGTTCTCAATGCTGCAAACGAATAAACAAACATGGTACCCAATTACAAGTGCCAACTACGCTAGGAGAAGAAGGCACACTTTGGGGCCACAGTGCAAGATGTGCTCAGCCTGAGTAAACAATCTCCATAAAGTCCACATCCGAAGGATCGAGGTCAGACTCCCCGGTCAGACATGGGTTCTAGGCCAGCACAGCCATCTTACTAGGGTCATTGTCCCTGTGCTCATGCCCAGCAGTTGAGCCACAGCCTTACAAATCTCTGATCTTTGATGACTCTCCCTTTTTCTTTTTTTCAAGGTAGGGTCTCACTTTAGCTCGGGCTGACATGTTGTTCACTATGGAATCTCAGGGTGGCCTCGAACTCACGGCGATCCTCCTACCTCTGCCTCCCGAGTGCTGGGATTAAAGGCGTGTGCCACCATGCCCGGCAATACTCTCTTTTTCTTGAATGCTTGTCCTGTCCCCCTTCTCTTTGACTGACCCCACACAAGTGTCACTTCTGAGGTTGGGATTCTCACCCCAGCTGCTGCTTACACCCCACACTGTTATGGCTGTCTCTGGACAAACCTGTGTCCCACCCTAGTGCGGGGACCCTTCAGAACAGGAGCTATCTCGAGTCCTCACACCTCACCCAGGGCCAGCGCAGAGAGCCCGGTGACTGAGTAGCAGTGTGACAGAGCTGGACGAAGACCCTCGTCGCTGGTCCACGGCTGGGGGTGAGATGAAGGGCCAAGCACCAGAGCTCCACCTGGCTGCAGAGGCAAGTCAGGGCAGAGGAATGCCGCAACAGTGAGGCTTTTGGGTTGGGTGACACAGGCCACTTGGAGACAGTGAGAGACTGGGGACAAGCAGAGACTAGAGGCTGCAGATGCACATCTGCTTTATTTTAAGGATGACCTGAATTGTCAACCTGGTGTGGACTATCTCTTGCACTCATGGATAAGAGGTCAGCCCTCTCCTGTCTGTTACGGGGGAAACTAGCCACTCACTAATTGGACAGGAGGCCCACTCCATGGCAGGGAATTCATGCCTGACACTAAAACCTATGGCAGGGAGGTCATGAGCCCTAGGCGTGTGCCGCCTGCTGGTGTCTGGGTAAATGCATATATTATGCCCACCGAACCGCCTGGTAGCACTTCTCTTAACGTTCATGTTCATATATTAATGCTCCTATCACTTTTGGTTAGAGAAGCTTCTCTTTTCAGAGGGTGGCGACCTCTGGGATGACTCAAAGAGGCACCATGATGCTGACAAGAAGTGACAGAGGAGTGCTCAGCACTGAAAGATCTCTATCACACCTTTCAAGACTGCATTGCAGAAGAGGGGGCGGAAAGCATGTAAGAGCCAAGGGAAGGGGAGTACTTCTTACAACGTGCTCCTCCAGGCACAAAATGCCCTGGAGACCTATGACCTCGCAATGCCTGGTACTACCTACACAGGACCATCATAATAGGAGGCAAAGATGATGACATCAAAATCAAAGAGACGAGCTGAGAGGGGGAGGGGATATGACGGAGAGTGGAGTTGTGAAGGGGAAAGCGGGGCAGGCGGGGACTTCACACAGGGGAGGATGCTTTAATGGCCAGGAGACTTGTCTTTACTGGTATTTTCCAAGTTACAGGGATCTCCCAGGTTACAAGACTTATTGAAAATTCCTTCTAGGAGTGGGGGAAGAAACTGAACTATAAGATGAAGCTAAAGGGGTAGTGGAAGTTAAAACAGTCACCTCACCATGTTCTTTCCCCCCATGCTTATGCTATTTGATTGTATTCTACAACCACTGGATATAAACTAGCTATTACTTTGTGAAGCAGAAATTCATGAAAGCTCGGAGAGGTAGAGGTTAAGGACCGCCAAGCAGAAGACGGCATTTAAGGGCGTGTGTTACAGGAACACTTTTACATAGGCTTCAATTTAGTGTTCTTGAATACTCACTGGTCTATGAAATGTGGTTTAGGAAACCTCTGAAGACTTGAGTGCAAGAAGGATCAGCTTTCCTGAGGTCTGAAGGGGTTTGTACTTGAAGCCAAGCCAGTCAGCAGGGGGTCATGGGGAGCACGCTGCAGACAGACTGGTTTCAAGCCAGGAGCTGCCTGGGAAGCCTTGGGTGCGGTTGAGCCAGCCTCTAGCCAGAGCTGCTGAACCGCCTTCTTCATGGCCTTGACTCTGGAGGAATGGGAGCCAGGGGCTGGCTGGTCGCCACAGTGTTCTTTTTCAATGTAAAAGCTACATTTGCAGGACTGGGGAGATGGCTCAGCAGTTAAAGGCACTTGCTTGCAAAGCCTACTGGGCCCAGGGTTCAATCCCCAAGCCACCCATGTAAACCTGATGCAAAAAGTGGCATGAATATCTGACATTTGTTTGCAGTGGCGAGAGGCCCTTGAGTGCCCATACACACCTATGTGCATGCTAACACATGTGAAAATGATAAATAAAAATCTTTAAAAATTTTTTAACAGTGGAGATTTACTATATGCTTGAAGTTTTTTTTTTTAAATATTTTTTGTTCATTTTTTATTTATTTATTTTTTGAGAGCGACAGACACAGTGAGAAAGAAAGATAGAGGGAGAGAGAGAGAGAATGGGCACGCCAGGGCTTCCAGCCACTGCAAACGAACTCCAGACACGTGTTCCCCCTTGTGCATCTGGCTAATGTGGGACCTGGGGAACCGAGCCTCGAACCGGGGTCCATAGGCTTCACAGACGAGCGCTTAACCACTAAGCCATCTCTCCAGCCCTGCTTGAAGTTTTTTTTAAAAATTGTTTTATTTTACTGATTTATTTGAGAGACAGAAAGAGAGAGGTACAGAGAGAGAGAGAGAGAGAGAGAGAGAGGGAGGGAGGGAGAGAATGGGCATGCCAGGGCCTCTAGCCACTGCAAATGAACTCCAGACACATGTGCCACCTTGTGCAGCTGGCTTACGTGGGTCCTGGGGAATCAGACCTGGGTCCTTAGGCATCACAGGCAAGTCCCTTAACTGCTAAACTGCTAAAATTTCTCTCCAGCCCTAGAACTTTTAAACATGGATTGATACACTTAATGTGATTTTTATTTAGTTAGTTTTTATTTACTTATTTGGGGGGGGGTGGGGGTTTCAAGGTAGGGTCTCACTCTAGCTCAGGCTGACCTGGAATTCACTATGCATTCTCAGGGTGGCCTTGAACTCACAGCCATCCTCCTACCTCTGCCTCCCGAGTGCTGGAATTAAATGTGTGCACCGCCATGCCTGATGTAATTTAATCTCAAGTTCACCTTCAAGATAGAAGTTATTGTTCCTATTTTATGGATTAAAACATGGAGGCTTAGCAGTCATGTGACACTGGCAAGTCCCTAGCAGTGCCGGTACCCAGACCCCCAAGAACTCCAAGTCTGGCTCTGACTCTAACACTTCAACCCAAGTTCATGACAACATTTCCTGCAATGAGAGCTTTTTGGCATGTTGCATGAGAAGCATAACTATTCTGAAGTAATTCTCCTGTCTTGCGTTCAGAAAAGGATTTCCCTATGAAGAGCAAAAGGCTGTGCTCTCAGGACTAATCCAAAATGCACTCCTTTACGTGGAGACCAAAGGAGTTGGAAAGAACATGCTTATCCTGTAGCAGCCGTCACGTGACTGCTTAAGGGATCAATGTAAACCGCAGCGGTCACAACCAAACAGCTAGTTGAAGGTCTGAGTCCAGATCCGTAGGCTGAGCCGCAGGCGTGCTGGCGGGGGCGTCATGTGGAGACAGCGGTCTTGGGATAATGGAAGGCAGGGCCACCTGAGGGGGCGGGCAGGGGAGAAGAGAACGTATGCAGGCAGTGGTGATGCGGTCTTGTTGACACAGGAGCAAGTCTCAGACTTCTATGAGCCACACATGTACTGAATCCAGCAGTGAGCTATCTTGAGCAAGGAAAGCGCAGGCCCTGTTTAGGGAAGAGTGCTTCTCAAGAACACACACCTCTGGCTTTGGGTCTGTTCTATGAGCGTGTGCACATCTGCTGCTCTCCCTACTGCATCACTCCCACTGTCCTTGTCACGGTCTTTTTAAAAAAAGTTTTTATTTATTTATTTATTTATTTGAGAGCGACAGAGAAAGATACAGAGAGAATGGGCACGCCAGGGCCTCCAGCTACTGCAAACGAACTCCAGATGCATACACCACAATGTGCATTGGCTTTAGGTAGGCACTGGGGAATCGAGCCCAGATTGTTAGGCGTTACAGGCAATGAGTCACCTCTCCAGTACCCTATCTGTATCCTTCCTAAACTTACTATTCATTTAAAAAAATTCATCTAAAGAACAAAGTGCTTAACTTACAAATGTTTTGAAAAAGTTAGAACTTTTCAGTGTTCTATTTATGACATGGATTTATTATCTTTTTTTTTTTTTTTCCCCTGAGGTAAAGTCTTGCTCTAGCTCAGGCTGACCTGGAATTCACTATGCAGTCTCAGGGTGGCCTCGAACTCATGGCGATCCTCCTACCTCTGCCTCCCGAGTGCTGGGATTAAAGGCGTGTGCCACTACGCCCAGTGGATTTATTATCTTTTGAAAAATCCTATTTGTTTTATTAAGAAAGAGAGAGAGAGAGAGAACACATGCGCTCAGCGCCTCAGTGATACTGGAGACCCAGCCAGTCCCGCTAGCTTGCCCTGGGATCATAGGTCCACTACAAGCCCAGCATTTATTTGGGTTCTTGGGCTTCAAACTCCAGTCCTCCCACTGTGTGACAAGCACTTTAGTGACTGAGCTATCTGCCTGGTTCCAATTTACTATCTTTTGTTTTTAAATTAAAATTTTTTTTTTTTTTTTTTGGTTTTTCGAGGTAGGGTCTCACTCTGGCCCAAACTGACCTGGAATTCACTATGGAGTCTCAGGGTGGCCTTGAACTCACGGTGATCCTCCTACCTCTGCCTCCTGAGTGCTGGGATTAAAGGCGTGCGCCACCACGCCCGGCCCAATTTATTATCTTTAGAAAAAATTATTTATTTGCAAGAGAGACAGAGAGAGATAAAGAAAGAGTATGGGTGTACCAGGGCCTCTCGTCACTGTAAATGAGCTTGAGGTGCATGTGACGTTTTGTGCATCTGGCTGCACGTGGGTCCTGGGGAATTGAACTCCAGTTTAATTTAAACCGGCAGACTCTGTAAGCACCTTCAACCACTGAACCATCTCCCAGCCCTCGACTTGTTCTCTTTTGAAAACAAGATATCAAAGTTTTGAGCACCCAGTGTATTGGAGCATTTGATGAAGATGAGTTTACTGGGGTGATGCCTTCGTGTGTATGTTTTAACGGGTCCCTGGGAGATTTTAGTGCCGTTGGTCAGAGGAACACATTTTGAGAAGCCCTGCTTCCAAGTCCTCCTAACTGTGTGATAAATAAAGACTGGGGTAGCACCAAGCTCAAGGCAACACGCTGTGGGTGCCAGGGTGACTAATTCAGGGAAAAGGGCCCTAATTTCCCAGTAAAGTGTACAGTGGGTGTAAGTTTGGTTTGGGGAAGAATTATGGCACGTTTAGGTCTTTGGGGCCCTCACCTACCCTCTCTCACTCTTCCTCTGCAGTAACCAAGTGTGATACATGAGGAGCTTGGACTTGGACCTCAAGTATGCCTTTCACCAACTACGTAGTATCATGAGCTGCTTTTTAAGACCCTTAGCTCCTTGTCTGTAAAATAGAATGTCATCTACTAGCAGCATCAATGGACGAATTAATGAACTGCTGTAGAGGTTGGTTTGGGCTTGGTTTTGTTTGTTTTCAGTGGTGCTGAGGACTAAACTCAGGGTCTCTACATGTTAAGCACATGCTACCCCTGTGCCACATCATAGCCCCTAGAGGTATGTATTTTTTAAACTGCCTTCTGCTCAGCCCCCTCCAGTGCCCCTGCTCCAAATGGAATCTTTTAACACAGGGCCAGCAGGAGACAGTATAAATGCATTATCACAACGACATTGATGGATGGTCCTTCAATGGCTGCCTTAGCTAACGAAACCCACATAGGAACAGGGAAGAAAAAGCAGCCAGACTCAAAGGCTGGGTAATTCTATCATCATGGCTTCCTTCTGACACAACCTCAGCAGGAAACCCATGAAATTCAATTGGAGCAGAATACGCTTATCTACTTGGGGCTTTGATATGTGCAGGGGAGACAGGATGGCCTGTCAAGGTCAGGTCTAAACGGAGATCAAGGGAAAGTGATTATGTCTTCTGTCCTGGAGATAGGCACCAGGCATCCAATTGTGTTACTTAGCCAGGATGGTTTAATTTCATCCAGCGAAAGCATTTGGGTTATCTTTTGCAGCCAGGGATGCCAACTGTGTGAATGAGTGAATTTCTAGCAATGGTGAAATTAGCTGTGTGAGCACTGTATAGACGTTTTGTCCTTTAAACTCAGTACTTTAATCAACGGAGTTCAAAATTATAATAGATCCCTTTTTAACTTCTATATCCATTTTTTTTTACTATGGCTTTGGGATTCAAATGTTAGCTCTGTGACTTTGGGGGCAAGCTGCATTCCCTCACTGAGCCTCCTTCTTCTTCTTTTTTAAAGATTTTATTTATTTATTTATTTATTTATTTATTTATTTATTTATTTATTTGAGGCAGAGAGAGGAACAGAGAGTGAGAGAGAATGAGAATGGGCACACCAGGGCCTCTTGTCACTGCAAACAAACTCCAGATGCATGTGCCACCAAGTATATCTGGCTTATGTGGGACCTAGAGAATCAAACCTGGGCCCCGAGGCTTTGCAGGCAAGTGCCTTAATGGCTAAGCCATCTCTCCAGCCCAAGCCTTCTTATTTAATCATCACTTTAATCCTTACTCCCAGGCATGGTGGAGGAGACTCTCAGCAGATATTTGCTAAATGAATGACTAATATACAGGAAGTATGTAAACTGTGCTAAAAACACAGGTTGATTCTACCTTATAAAAGTGAAACAGAGACCCGGTGTGGTGGCACACGTCTTCAATCCCTGCACTGGGAAGGCAGAACTAGGAGGATTGCTGTGAGTTCGAGGCCACCCTGAGACTTACATAGTGAATTCCAGATCATCCTGAGCTACAGTGAAACCCTACCTAGAAAAGCAAAAAAAAAAAAAAAAAAAAAAAAAAAAAAAGATGACATAACTTTTCATGTCCACACCAGAGTTAAAGTGAATTCCACAAGACAGGGCTGTGGACTCACTGGAGGGTGGAGACACGGAATGCGTGGCCATTCACGAAGCCAGAGTGTGTGTGAGCAGCCAGGCCTGCTGCACGGAAGAGCCCTGGCTCCCCATTCCTCTGCCCAGAGCTGTGCCAGGCAAGGCTGAGCAGGACAAAGGCTCAGCCTCCAGGGGATTCTCATCTGGTTTCAGCAGCAAGCACTTAAGAGTTGCTGGCTCTCCAGAACCATGATCAGATACAAGTTTCCTTGGCAGCCTAGTATCTTTTCCAAGTTTTTTTTTTTTTTTTTTTTTGTATGTGCAGGTGCATATGTGTATTGGGGACAGAGGTCAATGTTGGATGTCTTCCTTAATCATGCTCTGCCTTAGCTTTTGAGACAGGGTCTCTCAGTGGACTCCCAAGCTCACCGATTTGGCTGGACCAGTGAGCCAGCCAGCCCGGGGAATCCTCCCATTTCTGCCTCCTCGGTAATGGGGTTGCAGGCACAGGCCAACGGGCCCAGCTCTTATGTGGGTGCTGGGGGTCGCAACTCAGGCCCTCATGCTTGTGCAGCAAGGACTTTACCCACTGAGCCATCTCTCCAGGCCTTCAGCGTTTTGCTTTTTTCTTCTTTGAAACAGTGTCTCAATATTCTAGCCCAGGTTGGCTTTGAACTCATGATCCATCTTATTCAACCTCCTGAGAGCTGAAATTGTGGGCAGGCATTTTCAACTTTTAGCAAGTGTCTTCTCACATCTCTGCCCATCTCTACCATAATGGAAAAACAATGGGGGCTGTGTGGTCACTCAGGGCTCTTGACTAGATCTTTCCCCTTTGCTTACTTGGGAATGAGATCTCCAGATAAGGAGGGCTCCTTTTTACTTATTTATTAGACACACAGAGAGAGGTAGAGAAAGAGAGAGAGAGAATGGGTGCACCAGGGCCTCCAGCCACTGCAAACTCCAGACTCATGTACCACCTTGTGCCTTTGGCTTTACATAGGCACTGGGGAATCAAACCTGGCTCCTTAGGCTTCGCAAACAAGTGCCTTAACTGCTAAGCCATCTCTCCAGTCCAAGAAAGGCTCTTTAGAGACGTGTGTACTGATTAAGAAAGATATCAACACGTTTCAAAATAATGTACAGGAAACCCTTTTCTCTTCATGAGTGTTCAAGGGTGATTAAAACTGTATTTGTCATTTGTAATCTAGCAGCTATAGAAGGTCTCTTTATTATTCTTTCATAGAGCCTTTTCACACCAAATTACTAATGAGGTAATTACCAGCATCATAATTGCTATATAATTACTAGGGAAGCCAGAAGGAAAACATGGAGCAAAACAGGCAGTGGAAATTGGGTGTAGAGATCTGAGACTCATTTGGGGTAAGATCAGTGAAAAAACGTTTATCAGCTCATAAAATGAGGTTTCTCAACAGAGTCCTGTCCGGGTCAGCAGGTAGGAGGCAAGGAGCAACATTCCACCCTCTGAAGTCTCCTGGCATCTGTGAGCAGAGCAGCTGCTAGAAATCCTCAGCTACACTGCTTCCCGGTGATACCTTGGGCAAGGAAGACACTAGCGCCTCGCTGTGCTGCAGTGAGATGGGGAACACGCCTCTCCTAGCTGTGCTGGGAGGACCTTAACACCAAGGCACAGGTGGCACCTGAGTGGCAAAAGTTAAGTCTCCCAGCCCCTCAAGCCACTCCAGCTCACACAGTCTCAGTCTGCAGAAAGCCTCATCCCCCAACACCACAGGACCTGGCCATTGCTCAATTATTTTTACCCATGTATTCTGCCCTGAAACTGCCAAAATCACTTTCAGTTAGTGTGTCAGTACATACTTTTTTTTAAAAAAAAAAAAAGGGCTCGAGAGATGGCTTAGCGGTTAAAACATTTGCCTGCAAAGCCAAAGGATCCTGGTTCGATTCTCCAGGACCCACGTAAGCCAGATGCACAAGAGGGCGCAGGCATCTGGAGTTCGTTTGCAGTGGCTGGAGGCCCTGGCGCTCCCATTCTCTCCCTCTCTCTCAAATAAATAAATAAAATATATTTAAAAACAAACAAAACACGAGGTAAAAATAGCAACCCGTTGGGCTAAATAAGGAATTTGCAATCACACAGCTGCAGCCACTACCAAGTTGTGCCTGGAGCCTTCTTCCAGTCTGAGCTCTTGGTTGTTTGGATTCATTCCTGTCTGCATGGTGGCAGAGCATCTGTAACATTAGCCTCCCCAAGCAGCTGGCCCTAGACAGCCACGCCGCAGGAGGCGGTCTTTGGGGAGGCTTGTTTATTGTTGCTGGTGTGCCTGATGCCTAGCCCAGCAGATGATGCTACAGAGGGCGGCAACCCACACACCATTCTTGTTGAAGGAGCCCAATAAGGGTGCCGTAATGAGTGCATATGATCTGCGTGAATGTGGTGACTCGTACCCTTTAGAGCTAGAAGGCAGCTGCTTAGCTTTCTCTGGGCTGGCCTCTTGCTTCAGTGGTTCTAAGAATCATCCAGGGTGGGAGTGAGGGGTTTGTTAAAACGCAGGAAAATACACAGAGTAAGTATTGTTCAGGGTTCCTGTAACTTGCCCTAAGTGGGCAGATGGCCAGTGGGAGGTGGGCTCCTTCCCTCGCCCACTCTGCTAAAAAGGCATTTTTTCCCTATTAAGCCTGGGCAAGAACAATTAGTCTAGAAACGATCATTTCCTCTTAACGCTGGAATATGCTTCTCTTTTCCTTATTTACCACTTTCTACGTTAAACGCCTGCCTTGCCTCTAAACTAGGTGTCTTCTCATGTTCTGGCATCTGGGGCCTTGCTGACCCCATGGAAATGGACACCCACCCCAGGGCTAACCAATTTGCAGAGACAGTAACTTGCTTGTGAGTATGCCTTTTTTTTTTTTTTTTTTCCAGGTAGGGTCTCACTCTAGCCCAGGCTGACCTGGAATTCACTGTGGAGTCTCAGGGTGGCCTCAAACTCACAGCAATCCTCCTACCTCTGTTGGCATGAGTATGCCTTTTGCATGCAAAACAACCCATCCACACCCACTCCAGAGCTACCTGCTTTCTGGTTCTGACAGGGCTGTCATGCTTGGGCCCCTCTCCCCCTGCCTTGTTTCCCTGGGCCACGGGTATCAGCTATCCATGGGCAGCCCCCGAGATCAGGGCCCACCCGCATTATTCAACCTAGCAATTCTACTGCTTACCCTGCCTCACCCGTTTCTTCTCAGGAAAAACCAAGCACCTGTTCTTGCCCACACTTTGCCCCTCTGCTTCTACCTCCCGAGAAACCCTGGTGATCCCCTGTGTGACATGGCGGTCCTTGGGGGAACTGGCATCAAATGGTAGCTCCCTGCTGATCTGCTGGCTTGGCCACACATGATACAATACAATCTATATTTCCAAAAGCCTCTCACACTAAGCTAGGAGCAATGAAGACAAAACTTTTTTGGTTTTGTTTTTGTTTTTTGAGGCAGTGTTTCACTCTAGTCCAGGCTGACCTGGAATTCACTATTGAGTCTCAGGGTGGCCTTGAACTCATGGTGATCCTCCTACCTCTGCCTCCCAAGTGCTGGGATTAAAGGCGTGTGCCACCACAGCTAACCAAAACTTTTTTTTTCCTGGTTTTTGTTTTTGTTTGTTTTTCTCCTCTAGGGTGCTTTGGCGTGGTTCCTACCCTGCCATCTTAACGGGAAGTGCCCTGGCCAAAACTTAAAAAAAAACATTAACTCAGTGTCTTGCTTACGGTGGGAATTCAAAAATACTTACTGAGTTGGCTTAAAAACGTAGCAAATTTAAACAAAGCTTTTTAGCTTTGTTCTTATTCATCTTTAGAGTTAGAGCTCTGTCCAATTTTCAAACTTCTCCCAAAAGTATATTGTTTTTCTCAAGTGAATGGCTGACCATATAATGTGTGCAGTTACCACAGGGCAGGAAAAACCTTTCCTGATACTAAGCTGACAAAGACACAAATCTGGCTTTGCCATGCAAATGACAGAACCCATTCATTAGTAAACCTTTAAAAGGATCGAATTATTTGAAGAATAAAAGCACACCCAATAAAGTAAACCCGGCTATCTGTTGGGGTGTCTCGGATGAACTGACTTTGGCGTATGCCTGTGTGGGTGGGTGGGGGGAGATGTGAAATTCTTGAAGAAGCAAAACCACATGATGGAGTGAGGTTGCTTGGTGATAAAGAGAGCCCTGGATGAGAAGTGCAAGAAAGACAGGCGCCATTCCCTACTCAGAGACTCACCTCTCTGTGCTTCTACACTACCGGAAACCCAGCTTGTCAGCCTCGGATGCCATGTCTATAAAATGAGAAGGTAAGACAGATTACTTATCAAAATCCTTCTGGTCACCAAACTGTCCGAGGATCTAAATTACGGCTATGAAGTGAAGCTATTTCAGAAAGATGGAAGGACGGCTGTTATCGGTGATAAAAAGTTTAATGTAAGTGAAACGTCCAGTAATAGGGGAATGGCTACGTAAAATGTTTTGTAGCCACATGGAAGAGTAGTTTGCAATCATTTAGCTGATCATCAAATATGGTATGTATGTGTGTGTGTATATATATATATATATATATGTAAAAATGTCTTAAGAAACCCATTGTTTGATCCAAATATAACTTGTAATTTTTTTAAAAAGGTTAAAGGGTGTAAATAAATTTGTAATCTCCTGGGGGAAATGCAAGCAGTCTAAGGAGGCTCTGTCTGAGCACTGGCTTGAATTACCTTTGCTCAGCCCCTCACCCTGGAGCTGGGACATTCATGGTTCTCAAATGGCTGTCACCATCCCCATGAAGGGTCCTGCTTAAGATCCTACAGAACCGGATGAGTCAACGGGAAGAAGCAAGGTCTAAATCGTGGCTCCCTGTGAGACACACTATGACTGCACTGGTCTCTCGGGCTCCCCACGGCCAACAGCCATTTCCCCCATGCTGAGCGCTGGGAAGACTTTGCATTCCCGCTGGTATGCTCTTCCCCAACCTCAACTCTGTCTCACATGCTGAGGAGCAACAGGGCATCTAGTTGGTGTACAGGATTAGTGCAGCATTTTGAATGTCAATGTTCTCTAAACTGAAATTCCCAGAAAAAAAAAATGCCACACCTATGTTAAAGGCCCTCTATGGCTCATGATGATTAGAACTTTGAGATTGCAGAGTTGGAATGTTACACAGCAAAAGCCAACTTGACTGGAGGTGGAATGGCCTAAGTGAGGTCAGGGGAATAGACTGAGTAAAAGAAGGGTTGGGGGAGAGTTAATCAAAATCCAAGAGGACATAAATGTCATATGGAAGCCTACTTTTTTGGACAATGGCACACCCAGAAGCCATAGACAGTAACTAGAAAAGTTTCAGTGCCAGGCATGGGATACCTTCCAGTGAGTTGTTGGCCAGGGAGGTCAATGATGCCCCCAAAACATTACAGGCCATTGCCGAGGCTCTTGGTTTCCCACCAGAAGTAGATGGTAAGACCCTATTTCTGAAGACTCCACATGCTTGGGCTGCAAGGCCACTGAGAAATCTTGCTGGAGCTGAGCTAGAAACCTCTTCCATGTAGACCAGCTGACAGGAAGCTGGAAAAAGCTATGCTACATGCAGCTGTATGGGAGAGGTCATCAGTGCAGATAAACAACAGTGGACACTGAAAGCCTTAAGGTGGGTCAGCCAGGCCAAACGAGCCAACGGGTGCAGCAGTGGCATGTCTGTTATGGGGGAAACCAACTACTTTTTAACTGTACTAGAGGCCTGCTCCATGGGAGGGAATATATGCCTGATGCTGAAAACCTATGATGGGGAGGCCTTCAGCCATAGGGGTGTAACACCTGCCGGTGGTGTCTAGATAAATACACATATTATGCCCACCAAACTGCCCAGTAAGCACTTCTCTTAATATTCTTGTTCATATATTAATGCAACTCTCACTTTTGGTTAGAGAAGCTTCTCTTTTTAGAGGGCGGTGACCTCTGGGATGACTCAAAAGACAATACAGTGCTGAGAAGTGACAGAGGGGCGCTAATACTGAGACATCTCTATCACACCCTCCAAGGCTCAGGGTCCATTGTGGAAGAGGTGGTGGAAAGAACGTAAGAGCCAAAGGAAGGGTAGGGGACTCCTTACAATGCGTTCTTCCAGACACAAAATGTCCTGGATACCCACAGCCTTGCAGTGCCTGGCACTACCTAAGACCCTCATAATAAGAGGGAAAAGATGATGTCAAAATAAAAGAGACTGATGGAGAGGGGGAGGGGATATGATGGAGAGTGGAGTTGCAAAGGGGAAAGTGAGGAGGGAGTGAGTTATCATGGTTTATTGTTTATAATTATGGAAGTTGTCAATAAAACAAATTTTTATGAAGAGCCAAATTATCTTAGCATCTCTTTCATACCCTTAATCCCTGTACATGCCCACCTGTGGGTCTGACCTAACACCCTTTGGACTATCAGGTAAAATATTTGGAGTATATATATCCTTAGCAGATCACTAGCTTTCACCAAACCAAAAGCTAAGAATGCCATCAAATTATATATGAAACTTAAGGTTTCTTCCATTTTTCTGTACCCCTCCTACTTGTGGACCCCACCAGAATATTCAGTTAAAACATTGGCTTGTGGCTTTCTTTTTTCTGTGACTAGTGAAAGGACATGTAACTAATTCTACACACACACACACTATTTGGGGCAACCTGAATCAATGATCCTTGCCCATAGTCACTCACATTTGCCTCAATATAACTCTCTCTTACTCCCTTTGAGATGAGAGCTGGACTTTACATCAACCACTCTGGTGCCCAACATGGGGCCCCAGAATAGCCCACCTTCAGTGGTGGAGTCACCCAGATTGGTGCCAGGTACCAGGTGGCCCTTTGCACACAACTGTCCTTGCTGCTTCCTTGGGCAGTGCTGTAAGTCCAGGATCTCCCCTTTGTCTTGGTCCATGGTAAAGGAGAGTTTCTGAGCTGGTTGCTGGATATTCTTGTTTTCATAGCATCTGTTTGTTTTCGGGGCAACTGATCTGAGCATTTGATTGTTAGCATTTTTTCCCCCCTGTCATTCCTCTAGTATCTGAGTTTTTATTGTGTCTTCTCTTGCTTATTCCAACCTTACCCATTTTAGTTTAAGAAGTGTCTAATCACAAAGACACTGAACGTAAGAGATACCTGTTCCCTTTAGTCCAACATGATGAAGGTATCTGGGGAACTCCCCAAGATGGGTGACAGACTCATAGGGAAGCCCAAGACAACATGCCCTTGATCCTGGGTTGGAAGGAACCTTATTGGCTCAGCTAGGAAGGCACACAAAAGGGGCAATGAGATAGTGTCTTGAGCCCCTTTATGGTTCCATAGCACACAGGATAAACCCGAGACACAATGAGAGAGATGAATCTGATCCAAAACACAGATCCCTCTAGGTAGCACAGGTTACAATTTTTAGGAAAGAAAAAAGACAATAATGAAAAACTGAAATTCAGGTCAAGAGTATTTGGGGAAAAAAAAAACACACACCATTTGGTACTCCAGCTGGTTTTATGTTTGATAATTATGGTAATTCAACTTACAAGTATTTTTTAAAATATTTTTATTTATTTATTTATTTGCAACCAGAAAGAGAGGAGGAGAGAGACAGAGAGAATGGGCACGCAAGGGCCTCCAGCCACTGCAAACGAATTCCAGATGTGTGTGTCACTTTGTGTATCTGGCTTTATGTGGGTATTGGGGTACTGAACCCAGGTCATTAGGCTTTGCAGGCAAGCGCCTTAACTGTTGAGCCATCTCTTCAGCCCCATAAGTATTATTTTTAAACTCTGAATGCCTGATATTCCCATTTTTTTCTTTACATGTTAGACTAGAAGTCCTAGACAATAAAACTAAAGATGATAAGTGGATAGCCTTCTTTAATTAAAATTTTAAAACATCAAAGGGGAAAGTGGGGGGGGGGATTACCATGGGATATTTTTTTATAATCATGGAAAATTCTAATAAAAATTAAAAATTTTTAAAACATTTTGGATCAGATTGGTTTATGAAAGATAAAACAGATTATATATATATATAAAATATTTATGTTAATTAAAATTAAAGGATATTAGGTCAACATTGGATATATTGCTGGAACACTAAAACCTAACTTTCTCCTTAATCAAGTTTTTCATTTACAAAAACACTGGCTTAGAAAATAAAGATTATTTTATTCCTTGACCTGATGATTAGATTTTATCCAAATGCCTTGAACACAAAGAAATAAATGCTTCTTAATATTGTTTGTATGTTTTCTATTGAGTTAAAGTCTTCCCTTGTCAGAGTCCACACCTAACCAACAGGGAAAGTTCTATTGGGAAGAATTATTGCTACTAGTAGCACTCCTGCCAAATTACATAGTGTGGGATTCACTTTAGTGGACAACTATTTAAATCTATTTGTACTGCTTCTCAGCCTTTTGGCTAAGATCAAGGGTAAGCCTATTTGTAAAATTTAGCCTGCTGTACAGAATTTCTATTGTGCCTACAATCTTCAATCCCCTGGAGTTATGGTCAAATAAGAAAATCAACTGTCAAAACTGGCTAAAGCTTTTAGATTATTAGCTTACAACACTCCTGGTAGTTCTCCTAATTCTAAGAACTATTTCTTTAAAAAAAATATACCTCCTTATAATTACTGGGAATCCTATAAAAATGGGTCAAAGGACCGTATGAGCCATATCTGTTAAGCAGAGAACTTATGAACAATTAAAAATGATAAGTTCAAATTCAAAAGTTGTTAGTCTTTTCACAGCAAGCTCCTGGGAGATAAACTAGAATGGAAGCTAAAACTTGTGATTTCACCAACTAGGAAAGAAAGCACATCAAAAACTGCCTTTTGCCTGGAAATGACCCTTCTAGGCACTTCTAACCACCTCCTGCACTGCAACCCCTTGGGAGATAAATTCTTGCATTCATGTTTCTCACCTCAGATTTGTGCCACCTTCTGAGGACTCACCCACGGGGCCTTCAGAAAGTCTGGGTGCCACTCATCTTCAACTACAGAGACAACTTAGTGCCCCGAAGACATGAACTCAAACCCCTGACATTTCTGCTCTCAACCTTTAAAAACCTACTTCTTTAAAGATATATTTATATCTTTACAAAATTATCTGAATATTTGGAATTTTCCTTTGTACATTTTCAAAAGTGACAAAAATAATGTTGATCTTGGTTTTAGTAAAACTACAAATGAGATTAATAATGTTCTACCCTTTTATTAATGTTTTTGTTATATTTCATTACCCAGACCTACTTTACTTAAACCAAGCCTTCATGTTTAAAAAGATTCAAACTTTTCACTAGCCTCACAAAAATTTTCTCTCATTATACAGTATAATTAGGGTCTTTAAAAAAAAAATCAAGCTTTTACATTGAGAGAGACCTGTTTTTAATCTTCCAAAAGGAACTCCCATCTTGAGGGGGGCTATTTCTATTTTAAACTCAAACTCCAGGAGCCAGAAATAATGGAACGTCTTGCTACTGGAGAAAAGAAAAGAAAATTAACTGGGTTCATCCAACTGAACTGACATACTGCTACTGATATTAAAAAATGTTGCAAGAAGCTAGGTGTAGGGACACATGCCTTTAAAATCCAGCACTTAGGAGACAGAAGTAGGAGGATCGCCATGAGCTGGAGGCCACCCTGAGACTACATAGTGAGTTCCAGGTCAGCCTGGGCTAGAGCAAAACCCTAACTCAAAAAAAAAAAAAAACAAAAAAATGTTGAGAGACAACAAATTCCTGGATGTGACTAGATAGTCCACAGTACAGACCTAACCATACCAATCAAAACTCCAATTTATGACAGTAACTCAAATGGACTCAGATTCAGATGATGCGTATATTTACCAACAGAGCTGGAAAGCATCTGCCTATCTTGAAGGAACATCTACTCTACTGATACTTGGCAGGGATACACAAAGATTTTGGATTTACTTTTTTATCCAAATTACATAAAAATCACCAGTTTGCAAAAGCAATAGTGAATGGTATTTTAATCAGAACTGGTCAAATGCAAGAGCCAAAAGAAACTTTACTAGAGGTTTATGTAGTGGTCTAAAAGTTCAGAGAAGGCTACATTTGCTTAAAATAATAACAACCACCTTAAAAGGGGATTCATGTTCAAACCTAGGACATGTTGTAATGCTATTCCAAAATGAGGGAACTTGTAACCAAACTTGTAACCTATCTCTTAAGGATTCACATTTCTTGATTGGATGAGTCCTCAATATATCAAGTCAACTGGAATACTAAACAATATTCATACTTTGCCAATGAGAAGTAAATGGGCAATATTACAAAGGATTCATATTCTGACTGGAAAATATGGAATGAATTTTTTTTCTACAAAATCTCTAAAATTCTGATTTCTCACAAATTTAGCCTCTCATTTCTCCTATGTTACTGATAACATTTGGTGCACGGGGAATGGACAATTTTGTTGGGAAACAATTTTTAATGGTACTAAATTATTATTTCACTTTTCTCTGGAGGGTGACTATCCATTACGTCCCAAACTGAAATATGAAGTAATACAAGAAACAGAGCTGCGGCCCGCGGGTCAGTGTGCGCTCCCCATGGCCCTGGGGAGTTTTAAGGCTAGCTTTCCTGCTTAGGTCTCCAGCAGCTGGCTGGAGGGGGTGGGTCACTGGGGGTGGATCTGCATTTCAGCCCAAAGGTGTGAAGGAGCAGCTGGGCTGTGGGGCTGGGCTGGCTGGAGGGTGCCGGCTGCAGCTGTCTCCCTCTGCTTGCACGCATAGGAGGCAGCGTCTTCCGCCATCGCTGTCGCTCCCCTGGGTCTGTGAGCCTGAAATAAACCTGCTCCTCCCCTAAACTGTGTCTGGTTGGATGTCCATCCCAGCAACGTGGAGTTGACTACAACAAGAACAAATAAAATTACTAGTCACAAATAACAGCAACAATAACTTGGATATCAAAGACCAATTTTTTCTTAAAAATTAAAACTAGCCACTCCACACAAGGTTATGAATATAAAATCAAACTGACCAAAAAAAAAACAAAATTAAGACTATAATAAATTATTTCAAATACTCCAAACATCAAATACAATATTTCATACAATATAAATGACTGCAGCTATAGGAGAAACAGTCAGTCTGAGTGAGGGACATGGTGACACTCGCGCAGGAGCTGCCGCTTTCCCACCTGCTGTCTTCACTTCTACAGGCCACGGTGTGCTCGTGATTACTCTAACTTTAGGTACAGTGTTCATATGTGATGTCACACGTAAGTCTCATGTCAGGTACAAGGGAGACAGAGAGAGAATAAAACAGACAGACTTGGGTCATAATGGCTAGTGATATTGACATAATCCAGGGATTAAAAAAAAATATTTATTTATTTGTCAGTAGAGAGAGAGAGAGAGGGAATGGGAAAGCCAGGGCCTCTAGCCACTGGACATAAACTCCAGATGTATGTGCCACTTTGTGCATCTGGCTTTATGTGGGTACTGGGGAACTGAACCAGGGTTCTCAGGCTTTGCAGGCAAGTACCTTAACCACCGAGCCATTGCTCCAGCCTGAGAGTTCTTTCTGAATGGCTTTAAGACCAATTTCTCCTAAACACTGGTCTCTTGTCTACTCAGCCTCACCTGATCACATCCTGAAGATAAACTTTACCAGCCCCATGGGACAGAGACCACATTTACCCCATATGCACAAAACGTGAAGCATGACCAACAAAGGGACCTACAAAACTGAAGTTCCCAGAAAAATGCTACAGACAATTAGAACTTCATGACTGTTCTCCAGAACCAAGTAATTTTAAGATTTCTTTCATCCCCTTAGTATCCATTCATTATCCACTGCTGTCTGATCTAACAGCATTTGACTATCAAGTAAAGCCTTTGGGACATGTTCTTAGCAGACCACTGGCTTCCACTAAGCCAAAAGCTAAGAATACCACCACACAGTATCTGAGGCCCCTAGTTCAGTCTCCCCACTTTGCTGTACCCCTCCTCCTACATGCAGTTCTCTCACTAATGGACTCTCATGTCACCACTTTCATGAAGGAACACGTCGTTGGGGGAGCGTGAGTGTGTGTTCCTGTTCCGTCGCCGCTCATGTTTGGTTCAGTCAAGCTAACTCTTAGTCCCTTGGAGGTGAGAGCTGCGTTTGGCATCAACAGCTCTTTTCAGAAACATAAAAACAATCTCCTGTTCCTTTCTCTGTGTTCCTATTTTTCTCTTTATTCAGTGGCTTTTCTCAGAGCTGCTTGAATTTACAAGAAAATACCTACCCCACCACTGGTCAATGACTAAACTGGGCACTGCTAGTTAAAACAGCATACCACCTGGGAAGTGTCTATTTTGGCCTCAACCGTGAACTGAGGCTGATGTAGGATGTACATGCAGAAGCCATCTCGCTCAGGTTCAACTCTTCCCACACCAAAATGTCTGACTCAAGAGAACTTTCTTTTTTTTTTTTTTTTTTTTTTTGTTTTTTTCTGGTTTTTTGAGGTAGTCTCACTCTAGGTCAGGTTGACCTGGAACTCACTATGTAGCCTCAGGGTGGCCTCGAACTCTCGGTAATCCTCCTACCTCTGCCTCTCATGTGCTGGGATTAAAGGTGTGCACCACCACACTGGGCTTAAGAAAACTTTTTAGAAAGAAGAATGTAGGATTGGAAATGTACCAAATGCACCAAAATGTTTCAAAAAAAAGAAAACCACCACCAAAATTAAAAGTCACTACTGGCATTTCCCAATGTGACTAGCTTGGACACAGTTGGGTAACCCCCGGGACATCGGGAGGTTTCTTCACCTGGGTGCCCCAGTGCGAGCGTGGCTGTGCTCAGACCCAGCCTGCCCTCACAGCTGACCACTTTCCACCTCACTGAACACAGGAGTCTGTCTCTTTTGGTTCCACTTTCCCCTCGGTCTGACTGCCACAGAGTCCTCCCGGCAAGTTCCACACTGGTTCCCATGGATACCCTCCACTCCCAGACAGCAGATGGCTGCCAGCATCAGGCCGGGAACAGGCTGAAGGGACATGAGAATTGTCTAAGACTCTGATCCTTCTGTTCACCCCTCCCAAAGACAGACAGACAGACACACACACACACACACACACACACACACACACACACACGTGTGCACGGAACTCAACGTTTCCAATTTTACAAATATTGTAGGTGCTGACTTTTGTGCAACATCCACTATCTGCCAGGCCATGAACTTGCCTATAATTGTCCAGGATAGTATAAGGAGTTCAGTTTTCAGACCCCATTCAAATATGGCTATTTGGGTCAAATCTGTTTTGATTTAGTGGACATGGAGGAACATAAAAATAACTGTAGAACATGGAAATGATAGGTTCCTAAAGAATGAAATATGGAAGATCAGATACTTGAAATCACTTTACCAAGGCCAGACAAAATTTGGGCTGAGGTTTTCTTTTTGTCATTTCTTTTCTCTTTTCTTTCTTTCTTTCTTTTTATTTCCTTTTTGGTTTCTCTCACTCCAGCCCAGGTTGATCTGGAATCGACTATGTAGTCTCAGGATGGCCATGCAGTCATGGCGATCTTCCTACCTCTGCCTCCCGAGTGCTGGGATTAAACACATGTGCCACCGCGACCAGCCTTTTGTCTTTTAAAAATATTTTTCTTCTCGGTATCTCTCTGCTTGCAAACAAATAATTCTATAATTTTTGTTTAAAGCGAGGCTGGAGAGATGACTGATGTGAAGGCACTTGCCTGTAATGGCTAACACCCCGGGGCAATTCCCCAGCAACCACATGAAGCCAGATGCACAAACGGTACAAGCATCTGGAGTCCACTTGCAGTGGCTGGAGGCCTGGTCACACCCATTCTCTCTGTCTTCCTCTCCCCTCTCACTCTCTCTGCTTGCAAATAAATAAATATTTTTATTTATTTGTGAGGAAAGAGAGACCGAGAGAGGGAGGGAGGAGTATGGGCCTGCCATGGCCTCTTGCTGCTGCAAATAAACTCCAGATGTCTATGCTGATTTGTGCACTTTTTGTGCATCTGTCTTTATGTAGTACTGAGGAACTGAACCAGACCAGCAGGCTTTGAAAGCAAGCCACTGAGCCATCTCCCCATGGGCTGAGGTTTTTTTGATCCCAAGACATGTGGCAGACCCACTACATTGTGGCTAGTATATCAGCAGCTAAGATTGCAATATTCCCCTCTTATTTCTGGCAGTGAAACTGGAAAGTACTAACCCTATATCTACTTTGCTCTTTCCCCTAAACATGCATACATATGACAAAGTTGATTTATAAATTAGGTATGGTAAGACAGTAACATCAATAATTAAAAAAACAACCTTAGCATAATGTGATAACACTGCCACCATCACTACTCTTTAGAGTAGCTTTACGTTACAGTCACTGATAAGGAAATAAGTTACTTGAACTCAACCATGGTGGCACTTTGCAGTCAATTTGACAACGACCACGTCTACAAGTAACTAGCAGGCAAGCGCGCACACAGCTCGGGCAGCTGGACAAAGGGACTCACATCCAAGTGAGACAGAAGAGCGATGCTGTAAGAGTCCATTATTTTACTCACAATGACATGCAATGCGCATTATTTATGTCTGGAATTTTCCATTTAATATTTTTGGACCAACACTGAATACAAGTAACTGAAACCATTGTAACCAAAACTATGGAGAAACAAGGATTATGTTGTAATTTCCTTAGTGTTTCCCACTTTTCCTTAAGAACGTTTCCCTTCTCCATCGATAGGCCCAGCACTAAAGGTCTTTGTTATTTAAAAATAATTATGCTACCCAGGCGCGGTAGCTCAGGCCTGTAATCTCAGCATGTAGGAGACTAAAGCAGATGGACCAACATGAGTACAGGTCAGCCTGGGTGACAGTGAGGTCAGGAGACCCTGGCCTACAGTGAGACCCTCTCTCAAAATAAATAATAAATAAATAACAGTGGCATAAGTGGAAAAAAATTCACACTTCCACTGATTGGTCCTTTTTGACTCTATGTCAGTGACCCAAACCACCAATGATAATCACCACCAGCATCATATTTCCCCTCACTACTGGAGCAAGAACTGACACAGTAAACGGGGAAGCTCCAAACCCTGGACCTCACAGCCACATCCCAAAGCCTAAGGAAGGAGCTTGTTCACAGGAAGAACAATAGCCCTGGACTGAATGACTACAGTGATAAGGCCCACAATTCCTCTCTGACCACAGAGATTATGACATTGCAAGTTATTACCACCTTTTCACAAATGCATCTGGAATGATGACAATTCTGATGAACTAAAAAAGTCCTCCAGAGAATGGGAGTGTTAGATTATTGCTTTTTGCGTTTTTGTTTTCAGAGACAGGGTCTCACTCTAGCCCACAACTGACCTGGAACTCAACTCTGCAGTCCCAGGCTGGTCTCAAACTCACAGTGATCCTTCTACCTCTGCTTTTCCAGTGCTGGGATTAAAGGCGTGCACCACCATGCTAGCTTTGAGACAAAAACAAAAAACAAAAAACCCCTGCTATGTAACCCTGACTGGCCTGGAAATCTGCTTTACATACCAGGTTGGCCTCAAACTTGGAGTGATTCTCTTGACTGACTCCTAAATGATGGGATTACAGACTTTTTTAGAATTTAGAGCAGGGACTCACTCTATAAACCCAGGCAGGTCTTGAACTTGCAGCAAGACATGCTTGGCTTAAGAAAACTCTTTCTTTTAATGGCACCAGGGATTGAACCCAAGACCTAATGCATGCTAGACAAGCACTTTACCACTGTGCTACATCCCTAGTTAGATTCTTAGCAGATGAGATCAAAGAATCCCTCTCCAATTCCCACTTTGCTTATGACCAAACCTAGAAGGAGTCTACTGAGGCGGCCTGATCCCTTCTGGTGGAGCCCTTCTGTGCTAAACGCCACTGCTGAATTCTAGACAGACTGGTTACTTCCTGTGTCTATCTTAAGACCACTCATTCTTTGTTTATTTGTTTTAAAGGCTGTGTTCCAACCCCACCCACACATGTAAAATGGTCACAGTAGCCAGAGACTAGTACTGCACCATGACAATGCCTGCACCTTGCATCTCTCCTTGCTTGAGCGATGTCTTGATTACCCACTATCTATGAAGACTAGAGACGTTTAAGTGAGCATCAGTTTCCCACTACTCTTCAGCTGTAAGAAGGAAAGACAGTGGCTACGTCGCTTTGGAAGAGTAAGTGATGATGTGTTTCCTAAAGCCAGTCAGGCTCTCGGTTCAGGAGGTGCTGAGCTAATGAAAACAAGAGCGGGGGCTTGCTCGCATTAACACCCTCAATAGCCCAGATCAGAAACTGGTAAAATATGGTCCATGAGTCAAATTCAGGTTTTGTTTAGCCATGTGATAAGAATGTCAGTCTTGTTTATTTGTTTTGTAGTGATGAGGATGAAACTTGGGGCCTTATACATGCGAGACTCCACCACTGATCTATATACCCGAGCCTTAAGAATGGATTTGCACATGAATATTTACAATCAATTTGATGAAAGAGAATATTAATTTTGAACCACAAGTCAACCAATGTTATTTCCCTAAAAATCCATTCTTCTCATTAATAGACCTGCACTACAGAAGCTTGTATTCAATCATTACTATTTTATTTTAAATTTGGCAATAACATTTTTGGGGGGATTTATCTCCTCTGTTGTTATAAAAGTACCTATATGTGGGCTGAAGAAATGGCTTGGTGGCTAAGTGCTTGCCTGTGAAGCCTAAGGACCCAGGTTCAAGGCTTGATTCCCCAGAACCCACATTAGCCAGATGCACAAGGGGGCACATGCATCTGGAGTTCGTGTGCAGTGGCTGAAGGCCCTGGCGTGCCCATTCTCTCTCTCTATCTGCCTCCTTCTCTCTCTGTTGCTCTCAAATAAATAAAAATAAGCGAAAGTTTTTTAAAAGTACCTATATGATATTACTAGTTTTGTATCTTGGCCTACAAAGGCTAAAGTATTTATAATTTCTCCCACTTACAGAAGTTAGCCAATTCCTGGGCTAGACTGAAGCTACTTTCCCAGACTCACCTCTGCCATGTCTTGTCGTGCCTTATGCTTGGAACACTTGTGGTATCTGAACATCTGTGGTTCCCCACATGCCCGTGTAGCTCTCAGTGGCCCAGAATCCCTTCTGGCTGGAATGTGTCACCACCTCCCTGGTTGTTTTGCCTAACAAGACAGGCCCTCCCCATCTAGTTCAATTGCTACCTTCTTTTGAAGTCTTCCTTGATCCTTTAAATCAGTATTGATAATACTCTTCTGTTCAAAAAGTATGCAACTGGCTGGGGAGATGGCTCAGTGGTTAAAGGCACTTGCTTGCAAAGCCTCACAGCCCAGGTTCAATTCCCCAGTACCCATGTGGTACATGGGTTTTGAGTTTGTTTGCAGCAGCAGGAGGTCCTGGCACATTCATATTCTCTTTCTTTCAAATAAATTAAGAAATACTTTTCAAAGGCAGTTGGGGTGGGGAGTACACAGCATCCTATAGAATGTAACCCACTTTGCTATAGGAGATCAGGTTGTGGCTATGCCCCCTCCTAGACTACAAGGTTCCTGGACAGGAAATCCCATGTGTACAGAGGGAGAATGAAAATAATCTGCTTAACAGATGCACAGTAGCCTGGTGCTGCTGGGGAACTGAGGAATAAATGATGACAAGCTAAGCTGACTGCTACTGAAAGGGTGGCCTAACCCTAAACGAATTGTTGGGCGGTTACTTCTGCTGACAGCTTGTCTTGGCCTGCCTCAGGAAGGTGCAGCCTGTGCACAGCAAGGCTGCGTTAAGTGACAAGGATGGAAAACTGTGTGAACCACATGTGACAGCAGTGGGAGTAACTTAGAAATGACACTGGGAATCCTTCCTTAGCGACCCTGACAAGGTTGCTGTGCCATGTCCTTAGGCTGTGGGACACTCCTCAACCTCCACGGGCACTTCTCTCCTGCTCGGATTACACTCGTGACTCCGCATTTCCCCTCTGGGCTCTCTGAACCAAACCTGAGCATCTGAGCTGCACTTGCAACCCAGTAGCTCACAGAATCTGCAGGCAGAAGTTCATCACCAGAAAGCTCTAGAACAGTAATAGGCCTGTTCACTCACAGGAGATATTCTCCAGACACTGGTGAGCTGTCTTCTGGGCAGGCCCAAAGACAGGGTCCCAAGGACAGTGCAGGCCTGTCTACAAGGAACTCGGGCTACATAGACTTTCTTGTACAGCCCTGCAGAATCATGTGACATATACCAAATCTTGGGAAGGATGTCTAGGCTTTGGGGGAGAAACAGGCATATCAGAGACATGTGGACAGATGCTCAGCTGGAACGTCATTACAGTCCGAGGAGGTACACTCCATCCAGGGTTTGTACGCAGTCAGCCCAGACTCTGACTGGTATACCTAGGAAATTAAAGACCAAGACTTTGGTAGCAATTAGATAATAGCATATTACTAAGCACAGAAAGAGCTCTGAATTTGTTTTCAGAACAAATGCAAGCTTGTTAACGATCATTCATTTCTAATTGCTGTCATTAAGACTCTAATTTTATATTCCTTGTTTTATGCATTCAATGTTTTCATGAATACAAAGTGGCAAGAGCCTTCTCTCCCCCACTTAATTTGTATTTGCACAGACTGATTATAAAATAGTGACTCAGAGATGGTTGGTAGACTACAAAATGCCCATAGAAAAGCTTGTCTGAGCATTTCATGGTCCTTTTCCCAGAAATTTAAGGATTTACGTCAACATCACAGCAAATAAACACATGGCACTCACACCTTCACCCTACCAGGATAATGTTGATGAGGACAGGAGCCAGTTACTATGGACTACACATGACATTAAATACTAACACATCCACTAGTCGTTCATTTGCTCAATTTAAAATCTAGCCACGTGTGGTGCTACATGCCTGCAATGCTAATGCTCGCGAAGATGGAGAATTTGTGCAGTCTTGCTAAACAGCCAGCTACTAAGTACCCTGTGCTAACAAACTAAGTGCTGGGAGTACAGTGGCAAGTAAGGGAGGTAAGTGAGAGTCGTGGACTTAGTACAATGTTAAGTCTCTCAATAGCTTACAAGGTAAGTATTACTGGTCCAACTCTACCAGTGAGCAGAGAGTTTAAAATTTGCCCAATGCCATAAAGTTAGTGTGTCAGGCAGAAATGGGGATCCCAAAGCACTGGATAAATGTGGTCATGTGAGAGAAGCTGAAATTACAAGTAAGTTCTGTACCTTAAATGGCCGGCCTGCCTCCTTATCTTACTGTCAAAACCTCTAGACGGAAGAGTGGCTCCCAACCTGGCCCTTCCAGTGTACCGCCCTTCTACCCCCAACACTGCA
Source organism: Jaculus jaculus (assembly GCF_020740685.1). Classification (NCBI taxonomy): domain Eukaryota; kingdom Metazoa; phylum Chordata; class Mammalia; order Rodentia; family Dipodidae; genus Jaculus; species Jaculus jaculus. Next base: position 167,406,114 of record NC_059104.1, on the reverse strand, counting down.
CAGGCACAGCCCCTCCAGGAAATGATGGTGACCCTCTTTCCTCTGCACCCCTCAACATTTCCTATACACTTCTATTAATCACCTTACTACCATTCCTGTAACTTACTTAATCTTTATTTACGAGAGAAAGAGGCAGAGAGAATGGGTGCACCAGGGCCTCTAGCCACTGCAAATGAACTTCAGAAGCACACTACCTTATGCATCTGGCTTACGGTAGCACTGGGGAATCAAACCTGGGTCCTTACGCTTTGCAGGCAAGTGCCTTAACCACTAAGTCATCATTCCGGCCCCTCCTATGACTTTCTTAACATGTGTTTCTCTCCCTACACTGGGCTCTCCTGTAGCTAGTTAGGTACCTTGTACCTCCAGGGCTTAGCACAGTGCCTCATATGAGAAGTAACAGATGTTTCCTCAATGAATAAATGACTCTCCTAAGTGACCTACTCTGTTCCATTCTCTCACAACATCCACCAGCACTTACTGCACCCAACCAGTATCGCCCTCCATCTTTGTTGTGAGGATTCTACTGTGTAAATTTCCTCAGTTAACCGATGGGTAAAAAAAAATCAAGATTTACCCAAAGTCACACGGATTTTAAATTAAAGAGGCACAATTCAAGCCCAGATTTAATGGTTACTGAAGGGCTGATGAACTTTCTTTAACTCAGAAAGTTCGGAGGAATTAAAACAATTCAAGGCATTCCTCCTTGCAAAAAAAAAAAAAAAAAAAAAAAAAAACACCTCTGGGAAAGCTCCTCTGACTCATGGGGAAGACGCAACAAACCAAAAGGTGCTGTGACTCAGTTACTTGTCTACCACCACCAGACCGCACCTGGTTCCTGTCCGTTCCCTCACACCCCGTGTAAGCTGAGCGAGGGTACTTCAGCCTCCATCCCTCGGGAAGGTGGGAGCCCCGCTGTGCTTTAGTAACCCAGTCCCAGTCTGTCCTTCTCCAGCCTGGTTCGATTTTCTTTCACTTTCCCTACAGTTGTCAAGCCCTTCAAGGACACCAGGGCACCTCCTGTTATACAAACATCCACCCCTTTCACCAATCTTCCACCAGAGTTAACCAGCCTGCTGTGCCCCTGGAGAGCTCTTCACAAGGACCTGCCTGCAGTGTGAGCTGGCTCCCTCGGGAAATAGCAATCTCCTGGGCACAGGAGCATATGCTGTTTACTAGAAACCCTCAGGGCTCACAGTCCCAGTCTCTTGCTCTTAAAAAACAGCATTGAACTTGGAATAAAAATATATTTTTTGGATATATGTATATATATATTTTTATTTTTATTAACATTTTCCATGATTATAAAAAAATATCCCATGGTAATACCCTCCCTCCCCCCCCCAAACACACTTTCCCTGGAATAAAAATATTAATCCCATTGCATTATCATTATGGAATTAGGACCAAGTAAATCCTGCCTAATTCCATGCTTTTACAGTATAAGCCTCTTTGACAATGGACCAAAAGCCCCAAAGATAGGAAGGATTTAGAAAGAAGATGGGAGGAAGGAAAGAAGGAAAATTGTCGGAAAATCCTATACTAGCTAAGTACGAGGCTGGAGAGAACTTTGGCCGGAACACCCACTGAGGTCCCGGTGATTTTAATGTGTAACTAGGGCTAAGAACCCCCAGGGGAAGCCCAAGGTGTGTGCAGGGAGCAGAGGACAGAAAGCCCAGCTGCACAAGACAGGCCAGATCCTGGAGGGCTTTGACTACACCAAATGCCTGGAGCCATGTTGGAGGGAAGGGGACAAGAAGTGGTGAGCATTCCTTCGCCACACAGAAACAAGGCTGATGTAGGAGAGTATTAGGGGCTTAGGAGAGTGGGGACCGGAAAGAAAACACAAAGGCTGAGGTAGGCAGCAGACCTTTCAGGGACAGCACGTTGAAGAACGGGACGAGGAGGCGGAGGCCATGCAGGAGCGGCACAAGCCGGGCTCAGCTACGGCCTGGAACCTGGAACGGCGGGCCACGTGTGATCGCAATCCTCATCCCTCCCCGCCTCCGCTCTGCATCCTTCAGCATAACAGAGCTGCTTCCCTTAAAAGGTTACTAAGAACCCTAAATAAAAACACAGAGTCCAACATTGGGCACAGAGAGCACTCAATGAGGCTAAAATCCAGAGGTGCCTCCTTTCTCTCTAATGTCCTGCTTTTTTGCATTTTGTCATTGCCCACCTTTCTCCTAATTGCTTTGGTTTGATTGTGAGCATTCCTTAAAGGCTTGGAGGCTTGAAAAAAACTGCACTCTAGGAAATGCCATAACACGGGCCAGCTTTCCGAAGGCACCCTAGAAAGCGAACAGTGACCACAAAGGACCAGCATGGCAGAAGAGATGGGCTTTGTGGCTTGAGGCCTGGACACAATTTCTCACCAAAAGAAAATAAATGAGGTTTGGTCCAGCAAAAGCCTTTTCATTCATGCGAAAATAATTACACATTGACAGTGGACTATAACAGAATAAAATAGGGAGAGGGAGAGACTGAGGAGAACCATTATTTACCACATTACTTAATGTGGAAGATCAATGTACAAGAAACCAGGAAAGAGAGACAATGATGCCCTCTCTCTCTTCTTGGATGGGCAAGTGTAGAAACCAACAGCCCGGGGGCTGGGGAGATGACTTGGCAGGTCCGAGCATTTGCTGTGCAGGCATGATGGCCTGAGTTCAATGCCCAGCCACCACACAGAAAGGCAGGCACTGCCACACATGCCTGTGAGCCCAGTGCTAAGGGAGGCAGAGACAGGAGGACTGCTGGGGCTCCCTGGTAAGCCCCAGGATTAGTGAGAGGCCCCATCTCAAGGCAACAGCAGTAGGACAATATAGGATAATGCCTGAGGTATTGCTCTGGCCTCTGGCCACATGCTCCCAAGGCACACATGTGCACACACCCTTCCCCAACATGTAAAATCAAACAGCAACAACAACAAAAAAGAATCCAACAGCCCAGCATTTATAGATTTCTCTTCCCTCCATCCCTGGGTGGCAGTGTTTGCTGGGACCTGATCTCAACATCTTTTTCTTCTAATCTCTCTCCCAACCAGGCTAGCATCTACGGGTTCAAATCTCCTTAGATGGCTGACATAATCCAGAGTCTTTTCCTGTTCTGCTCTTTCTCTGGAGCAAACTACATCGTCATTTACTTTGTATTTTGATCTTATTTTTTGCACACTATACCCAGCATGCAGTCCCCACGTCTTAACTGTTGGCCCATGCAGACCAATGTCACTAACTCAGATCCAGATACAGGGCATTTCCAACATCTCCTCATGGGCCTTCTCAGACAACTACACAGCTCATTCATACAGATCTCAACTTTACTACCACTGTTAAGTATTTCTGTGTTTCTGAACTTCATATAAATGAGATCATTATTAACCACACTTGTATTCATTCATCATCATGTCTGCGATCTATCTATATTATTGACTTTCATAGTAATTTGGTCTTTTTCATTGTTACATGATAGTGGTGGTTCTCAATTGGCAATGAATTTGTGCCCCTACAGAAGCCTTTGGTAATGTTTGGAGACGTTTTTATTGACAGCTGAGGGCAGGGAGGGTAGAAATACCACTGACATGTGCAAGTAAGAGGCCTGGGATGCTACCAGACCCCGTGCAATGCACAAGGCATTCCCTCATGACAGGAGTCATCCAGTGTAAGACGTCTAAATGCTGAGGTAGAGGAGCTACATGCACGGCTCCTACAGCAACCATAACAAAGTGCTGTGAATGTGAATGGCACAGATGCTCCTGGGCACAGGCCTGGAATCCCAGGTGCATGGGAGGCTGAGGCAGGAGAATTGCAAGTTCAAGGCTTGTCTAGTTCAAGGTCATTCTGGACAACCTGGTGAGACCCAATCTTAAAATAAAAGGTATAAAGAGGGCTGGCGATAGCTCATTTGCTTAGCATATATGAGGTTCTTATCCTAAACATTCTCTCTCCCTCTCTCTTTTGTTCAGAAGTCTAAAATGAATCATTAAAAACTTTGGGCTGGGTGTGGTGGCACACGCCTTTAATCTCAGGAGGCAGAGGTAGGAGGATCACCGTGAGTTTGAGGCCACCCTGAGACTACATACTGAATTCCAGATCAGCCTGGACTAGAGTGAGACTATACCTCAAAAAAACCAAAGAGGGGGGGAAGAACCTGGGGGCATCCATCTCTTATAAGGGGCTAATTCCTTGGAAGGCACTAGCCCTCCTCCAGCTTTAAAAAAAAATTATTTACTTATTTAAGAGACAGAGAGAAAGGCAGAGAGAGAGAGAGAGAGAATGAATGGGCATGCCAGGGCCTCCAGCCACTACAAACTCCAGATGCATGCGCCACCTTATGCATTTGGCTGACATGGGTCCTGGGAAATCGAACCAGGGTCCTGTGGCTTTGTAGCAGATACCTTAACCACTAAACCATTTCTCCAGCCCCGCCCCTTCCATCTGTAAAACCAGCAACAGCCAGCCAAGACTTTCTTACACTGTGTCACTCTAACATTGACACCTGTCTTCCTGTATCATTTAGGTGAATTCTTGTGATTACACTAGGCCTCCTACTTAGGCAATCCAGGCTATTCTTCCTATCTCAAGACCTTTCATGCAATGATCTTTTCAAAATCCCTTTGCCATATAAGATACTACATTCACAGGTTCTTGAAAGTAGGATGTGGACTCTGATGTGTTGCTCTGCCTACCATATCCTGATATTATATCTCTGCATAATTTGCATATCCAAGTTTTGGTGGAAACTTGTACTGTTTTCATTTTCTAGCCATCATTAATAACAAAGTTCTGGGATAATAAATAAATAAAATAAAATAATACAGTCAGGCATGGTGGCACATGCCTTTAGTCCCAGCCCTTGGCAGGCAGAGATAGGAGGATTTCTGTGAGTTCAAGGCTAGTCTGAGACTACATAGTGAATTCAAGGTCAGCTTATGCTGGAGCAAGACCCTACCTTGAAAAACCAAAATCATAAAGTGGAAATGGTGCAATAAACAAGCTTACAAAGTGTCCTGCACTCCCTTCTGTCAGGCATGGTCTCAAGGATGGAGCTGCTGGGTCACAGGATAAGCTAGAGTTTTATAAAGAGATTGTACCAATTCAATCATTATCAGCAGTGTTTCAGTTTGCTTTGTACTGAGTCTCTATGCAAGCCTCCCAAGACACCTCCAACTCAGCTTGTCCAACTGTGTTGTCAAGCTCAGTGAATGATCCCATTGTTCCCCCAACATTCAGAGGATGCAATGGGGGAGATGCCCTAGAATCCACTCCCCCACCTTCTTTCCCTAATTATTCATTGTTTTATCCTCCCCTTGTGCAAGCTCTTGCCATCCTTCACCTGGATGACAGCTTCCTTCCTGGAGCCCGGGCTCCCATCCTCATCCTCCTTACCCCAATCCATCCTTACCCTGCTGACAACGTGGCAGTCATCTAAGGAAGGTATTAGTTTCTTTCTTTTAAACGTTTTTATAGACAATAAGGAAAAGTAGTATTTTCAGAGTCCCCTTGCCAGCACTTAGACTGACTTGTAAATTTTCATGTGTAAATACACGTCTGTTCATGCACAGATAAAGGAAGACATTTGATTCATCAGCTTCCCAGAATCTGACTCCAAAACTGTTAGGTACTATTTCCTTGCAGAAGCCAAAGGGTCATTAAGAATTTAGACAGAGTGTGGTGGCGCACATCTTTAATCCCAGTACTTGGGAGGCAGAGGTAGGAGGATCACCATGAATTCAAGGCCACCCTGAGACTACACAGTGAATTCCAGGTCAGCCTGGAAAAAAAAAAAAAAAAAGAATTTAGACAGATTCTGGCTGGGCATGGTGGCACATGCCTTTAATTCCAGCACTCTGGGAGGCCGAGGTAGGAAGATTGCTATGAGTTCGAGGCCAGCCTGAGACTGCATAGTGAATTCCAGGCCAGCCAGGGCTAAAGTTAGATTCTACTTCAAAAAGAAAAAAAGGGGCTTAAGGGATGGCTTAGCAGTTAAGGCACTTGCTTGCAAAGTGTAAGGACCCAGGTTCAATCCCCCAGGGCCCATGTAAGCCAGATGCACAAGGTGGCACATGTGTCTGGAGTTCATTTGCAGTGACTAGAGGCCCTGGCACACCCATATTCTTTCTCTCAAATAAATAAATAATAAAATATTTTAAAAAATAGAATTTAGACATATTCAAGTCAATATGATTTTTTTCAAAAGCAAAACAAATATAAAGGAGGCATATATGTGTATGTGTCATTTTAAGAGTACTAAGTTAAAAGCGAAGTAGTCACACATTCTTTAGATTTTCTTTGATCAAGTATAAGATAACAGAATCCCAAGATGTTATCTTCAGGCTAGCATTCTTTTAACTAATAAATTAAGGACATAAAAACAAAACAAGAACATAATTTCCTGCACAAGCAGCTAAACAAATTACTAAAGATCATCTTTTTTGTGTCTGGTTTTTCGAGGTAGGGTCTCATTCTAGCCCAGGCTGACCTAAAATTCACTATGGAGTCTCAGGGTGGCCTCGAACTCACAGCGATCCTTCTACTTCTGTCTCCCTCTGCTGGGATTAAAGGCATGGAGGGCAATTCTCTAATGTTATGGACAAAAGCATGCACACCAAGATGCATGGATTGTATCACAGCACAACAGTCTTGCATTGTGCTTTAAGGATAAAATCTTATCATTATGAATCACAGAAAACAAGAAGACCACTAAACTCAGAAAATAATAGCCTTCAGATGACTTGTTCTAAAAATAGAATTTGGCAGTGTAAAGCTGACATTTCCTTTTCTTAAAGGAAGTTTTGGTAAACAAAAACCTATGAATTTGGAAGCGAAGGGTTGTTTATATGTCTGCATGTAGTCAATTGCTCAAATGTTCGCCCAGTTTGGGCTTACAGGCTAATAAGCGACAATAACTACAAAATGCTGGATATCCGGGATAAAAAGAAAAGTAGAACAAGCAGGAATATCTGCCTTTCACATAATTAGAGTAATATTCAAGACAAAACTTGAGGTGGAAATATTTGTATACGTTTGCAAATAAAAATTTAAAAATCATGCTGGCAGTGGTGGCCCACGCCTTTAATCCCAGCACTCAGGAGGCAGAGGTAGGAGGATCGCTGTGAGTTCGAGGCCACCCTGAGAATACACAGTGAATTCCAGGTCAGCCTGGACTAGAGTGAGACCCTACCTAGAAAAAAAAAAAAAAAAAAAAACCATTAAAAATCTGAAGTACATTATTCTGTTCTCATTAAATTACTTCACAAACTGCTGACTAGCAAATGCTAAACTTGCCTGAATTTAAGGCAGCACAACAGAAACCCAAATCATTGCCTATTACTAATGTCTTTTCTTTTTTTACATTTTATTTATTTATTTGAGAGAGAGAAAGAGATAGATAGAAAAAGAATGGGTACACCAGGACCTCTAACCACTGACAACAAACTCCAGATGCATGCGCCACCTTGTGCATCAGGCTTATGAGGGTCCTGGGGAATTGAACCTGGTCCTTTGGCTTTGGAGGCAAGCATCTTAATGCTAAGCCATCTCTCCAGTCTTTTCTATTCTTTTCTGAGACAGGTTCTGATGTAACCCGGGCTAGCCTCAAGCTTGCTATGTAGCCAATAACCCTGGACAGAACTGATCCTCCTGCTTCTACCTCCCAAGCGCTGAGACGACAGGCCTGTGCCACCACACCACAGGGCTGCGGGTGCGGGCTGGGCACGCGAGGGCCAGGGCTCTAACAAGCTATAGCTTCAACTTTAAAATCATCAAATTCATATACATCCCATAACAGAAACAAAAGCAAGTGAGAAAGTAAATGGGTTAGGGCTAATCTTGGACAGTCAATTGTGCTACGAAGTAAATGACTAAATGATTGGATTTCAGTGCAGAATGAGGACGCTTCTGCTTAAGCGCCTGAGTTCAAGAAAATAACCCAATTCGGGCAACAACTGTGGCAAAGTGTAAGAAACTCTATCACCTTTAACTGTATAACCAGACCTATGTTTACCATAAATCACGCGTCATTTCCCGCAATACTTCCATACACTGAAAAAGAAAAGCCTCAAAAGGCTATTCAACCCTTCAAACATTTTCATTCCAAATCCCTCAATATTTGTAGCACTAAAATTCAAAGCACACTTTTCTTATAATCTCAAATATATTCAACTATTTAAACCCTTTTTCAGCTAATGTATTTACTTTCAAGCCCCCCTTTCATTATGCTTGAAACCTAATGGTACACCAGAGGCCTGTAGGGTCCTAAGCTCCACCCAGGAAGTAACGGTCAGCTGCAGCAGCGCTGAGACAAAGAACAGCAGAAAAGGGGGGAGGGGTGCTCACCTTTAATCCTAGCATTTAGGAGGCAGAGGTAGGAGGATCTCTGTGAGTTTGAGGCCAGCCTGAGACTACATAGTCAATTCCAGGTCAGCCTGGGCTAGAGGGAGACCCTACCTTGAAAGACAAAGAAAGGAAGAGAGAGAGAGAGACAGAAATGTACGTGAGGGCTCTAGCTTTTTGATAAGCACATGTCAACTACTGTGATGATGATTTTTATGTATATGTATGTGTGGTGGGCATGTGTGTGTATGCGTGTTCCATACGTGTGTATGCACTTGCACGTGTGGGTACACATATGTGTGTGAGTATGGAGGCCAGGGGATGGGTGTCCTACTTAAATGTTGTCCACCTTAAACTTTGAGACAGGGTCACTCACTGGACCTAGAGTTCACCCACTGGGCTAGTGGAGGTAGCCAGTGAACCCTAGGTCCTCCCTGTTCCCGCCTCCCCAGCGCTGAGATTCCAGGCATGCACCACCATGCCTGGGCTTTTACCTGAGTCTGGCTCTCATGATTATCTAGCAAGCGCTTTACCCACTCGGTCCCTGTGATGAAAACTCCTAACAGTGAAATTAGCTTCTGTAGGGAACATCCAGACAACTATTGTTTTTGCATGTTCAAGCCCATCCTGAAGTTACCTTCATTCAGCAAGAATTGGAGGCTCACCTGTCTGGCAGTTCATGAAGCCAGGGCTACATTAGAGGCAGTACACCTAACAAAATGCACAGTCTCCATATCTCTCCCTCAGTTTTCTGCCCTCCCCTGTCATTCCCCATCTTCCTCATAGACAGAAAGTTTTATAGGAGAGTATCACCAGAGATTTAAGGAACAGCCTTCCTTATGCAAATTCTTCTAACCAACTTAAAAGAAGGGGAAATCTACTCATCTAACTTTACAACCTTGATCTCAAGGCCAATATAAACAAGGAAACAATGTAGACAAATTTCCCTCAAAAATATGAAGCCCAACATTTAAAATAGAAAATAGTATGCCAATTCAAAACATAAACACACACACACACACACACACACACACACACACGTTTATCCTAGGGTTGTAAATATGGCTCATACCAGCAAGAAATCTATGAACACCCATACAATCACTTCAGTTGACATAGAAAAATTATTCAACAGAATTCAACAGCCATCCACACTTTTAGAAATGTCTAGCAAAGTAGAAAAAGAGAAGTTCCCTAACCTGCTCTCCTAGAAACAGAGCAAACCTCATACCAATAAACTTTAGAAACATTCCCCAAACACAGATGTCTGTTGTCACATACTATGCCAAACTACACTGGATGCTGTAAGCAATGCAGCAACATAACAAAAACAAGACATGTAAATACTGCAAAGCAAGACAACAAATTACTATGTGCTGAAAGTATACATTATCTCCACAGACAGTTTGCCTGTAGTCAAAACTAACTAGACAGCATGCAAGGTTTCTGAATATAAGATTCACTTATAAAAATAAATACATCTGAGTAAAAATAAATTAGAAAGTTCAATCAAATAAGCCCTTCACAAAAAGGATAATAACTAAAAGATAGCTCAGAACAAAAGAAGAGAATGGGGCTGGAGAGATGGCTTAGCAGTTAAGGCGTTTGCCTGCAAAGCCAAAGGATCCTGGTTTGATTCTCCAGGACCCATATAGGCCAGATGCAAAAGAGGGCGCACACATCTGGAGTTCATTTGCAGTGACTGAAGGCCCATTCTCTCTCTCTCAAATGAATAAAATATATTTTTTAAAGAAGAGATTGTGGCCAGGTGTGGTGGTGCATGCCTTTAATCCCAGCACTCGGGAGGCAGAGGTTGGAGGATCACTGTGAGTTCAAGGCCATCCTGAGACTACACAGTGAGTTCCAGGTCAGCCTGGGCTAGAGTGACACTCTACCTCACAAAACCAAAAAAAAAGAAAAAGAAAAAGTGAATGTGGCATTCACTGGAACTAATGAAATAGAACAAAGAGCCCAGACAGGATAGCCGAGCATATGTGACCTTTATATGCTGGGGGAGACATTATAAATTGGTGGGGGTGGGGGGCTGGAGAGATGGCTTAGTGGTTAAAGTGCTTTCCTGCAAAGCCAAAGGATCCCAGTTTGATTCTCCAGGGCCCACATAAGCCAGATGTACAAGGGGGTACATGCATCTATAGTTCGTCTGCAGTGGCTGGAGGCCCTGATGGGTCCATTCTCTCTCTCTGTCTCAAATAAATAGATCAATAAGTATTTTAAAAATTAGTTGGGAAAGGGTAAACCTTAAAGAGGGGTATGGGATACATGACTTTTCATATGAAGCGGGGATTTGACCTATCTCATTCTACGCATTAAGATAAAATCTAGTTAGGCTATTATAGACTTAACTCTTAAAAATTATATATAATTGGGGCTGGAGAGATGGCTCAGCAGTTCAAGGTGTTTGTCTGCAAAGCCTGAAAGCCTTTTGAAAGCCTGCCAGGCTGGGTTCGATTCCCCACCCACATAAAGCCAGATGCACAAAGTAGTGCATGTATCCGGAGTTCATCTGCAGTGACTAGAGGCCTGGCACACTCACACTCTCTCTCTGCTGCCTGCCTCTTTCTGTTTCTCTCAAATATGTAAAAATATTTAAAAACATCATATGTGATTATTTTATATGTGATTTTTTTTGAGGGGGAAAGTTCAAGGTAGGGTCTTGCTCTAGCCCAGGCTGACCTAGAATTCACTCTGTATTCTCAGGGTGGCCTCAAACTCATGGCAATCCTCCTACTTCTGCCTCCCGAGTGCTGGGATTAAAGGAGTGCACCACCATGCCCAGCTTTATATGTGATTTTTTTTTTTTTTAGTTTTTTGAGATAGGGTCTCACTCTTGCTCAGGCTGACCTGGAATTCACTATGTAGTCTCAGGGTGGCCTCGAACTCATGGCAATCTTCTACCTCTGCCTCCCAAGTGCTGGGATTCAAGGCATGTGCCACCACGCCCGGCCTACATGTGATTTTTTAAAAATAATATTTTATTATTTATTTGACAGAGAAAGAGGAAGGAACATAAACAACTTGAAAGGAAAACCTTAAATCTAACTTTAGCTAGTTGTTTATGTTCTTCACATATATTTTATTATTTTCTTCCATATAAATCACATAAAATGTTGGAGGGATGGCTTAGTGGCTAAGGCATTTGCCTGAAAAGCTAAAGGACCCAGGTTCAATTCCCCAGGACCCACGTTAGTCAGATGCACAAGGGGGCACATGTGTCGGTCATAACCTAGGTTGCCCATTATAATCACCTGAGAGCAGCACACGATGGCACACGCATCTGGAGTTTGTTTGCAGTGGCTGGAGGCCACGGTGTGCAATCCTCCCCACTGCACTCTCTCTCTCAAATAAATAAATAATTCCTTTAAAAAAGAATCCTATAGAGACGATGGTCATAGACTCCAGAGAGAAGCTCCCACTAGTCTTTGATCAAAAAGAGTAGAAAAGCTGGGCGTGGTGGCACACGCCTTCAATCTCAACTCTTGGAAGGCAGAGGCAGGAGGATTGCCATGAGTTCGAGGCCACCCTGAGACAACATAGTGAATTCTAGGTCAGCCTGGGCTAGAGTGAGACCCTACCTCGAAAACAAAACAAACAAACAAAAAAAGAGTAGCCACACCCACCAAGATGTCTCTTAATTATTTTTACCCCTTTAATCCAGGCTGTTCTCACTCTTAGTTGGAGAATCTGTTTTCTCTCTTACAGAAGGCAGCGAAAATTTGACAGAGCCAAAATCCATCAGCATGGCAAGAAAACATGGCTGACGCCCCATCGCCTCCTGCACATCAGCCAGGGTCCAGGTGACGCCACAGAGGAAAGGGTGAGCGGTCTCGTGTGAGCCTGACAGCCTGGGCCAGGGAGGCGGCGAAAGGCACTAAGGACCCCAAAATGCACCAAGGCAGAAATCCAGAAATCGCTGAGAACTTAGCACTACAGAAGACTTGCGACACATCCCGCGAGCTTCAGGGAACGTTGTGGAAGAAGGGCGGAAGGGCTCTCAGAGCCGCAGGGTGGGAAGGACTAGCAGAGGCATTCATTACCCGCCCTCCACAGTGACTGACTGCTGCATTCGTGACCCATAATATGAGGGGAATGGAAAGAACACATGATGTGTCCACACAACAAAGTTTCCAATTAATAAAAAGAAAATGAGAAAAGGGAAGCTTTAAAACATTCAGATGGAAGCCGGGTGTGGTGGCACATGCCTTTAATTCCAACACTCGGGAGGCAGAGGTAGGACAGTACATAGTGAATTCCAGGTCAGCTCTGGGCTAGAGCAAGATGAGATCCTACCTCAAAAAAAAAAAAAAAAAAAAAAATCAGATAGGGCTGGAGAGATGGCTTAGTGGTTAAGGCACTTACCTGTGAAGCCTAAAGACTCAGGTTCAATTCCTTACAACCCATGTAAGCCAGATGCACAAAGTAGCACATGTGTCTTGAATTCATTTCCAGTGGCTAGAGGCCCTGGCACACCCATTCCCATTCTCTCTCTCTTTGTCTCTGCCTTTTTCAAATAAATAAATAAAAAGAAAGTACTTTAAAAAAAACAACACTCAGATGTCCAGGCTACATGCCAGACCTACTGCATCAGAGTTTCTGGGTAGAGCACCTATGCATCAGCATTTCTTAAAATTCTGCTGTGCCCCAGGGTTGAGGCCCCTACCCTGGACTGTGGGGCTCTCTGCCTTTCCCTAGGTGAATATTTTCTTCCAGTAAAATCTGGTAGGATTCAGACTTTATCCCAATTTTTTTATTTATATTTTCTTTTTTTTTGGTTTTTTGAGGTAGGGTCTCACTCTGGTCCAGGCTGACCTGGAATTAACTCTGTAGTCTCAAGGTGGCCTTGAACTCACGGCGATCCTCCTACCTCTGCCTCCCGAGTGCTGGGATTAAGGGCGTGCGCCACCACGCCCGGCTTATCCCAGTTTTTTTAGAAACAAAAAAAAAAAGACAAGGGGGCTAAGGTAATAGCTCAGTGAGTAAAGTGTTTGTCTTGCAAAGCTGAGGACTTGCATTTGACCTCCAGTACCCACATAAATGCTGGGCACAGTGTCACATGCATGTAACCCTGGCACTACAGAGGCAGAGCCAGGCAGGCCCCTGGGGCTCCCTGGCCCGTGAGACTAGCCTAGTAAGTGAGCTCCAGTGCAATGAGTGACTGATTCAGTATAAAAGAGGTGCGTGTTGTTCCTGAGAAAAGACCTCTGGCTCCACACGAATGTGCACATGCATACACAAGTGCACACGTGAACATGTACATGCAGAAGAAAAGAAGTCGTGACTTCCTTATGCAGGATTAGAACTCACTCATTTGGTACCCCACTGGCATAGCAGGGCTTGGTGGTCATTTTGTATGATAAATTCAACTAAGAAACTTAATGAAACAAAACTAATTGAAACAACTCAACACATAATTGAATAAAATTTTCACCATGCCCTAAAAAACTGCACAGCACCAGGTACAATATTGGGCTGTGGGACATACGAAAATGGACAAAACACCACCCTTCTCTTCAAGTGTTCATGATCTGAGAAGATACGGGAGGGCGTATTTGAGAAGTAAGCAAACGGGAAAAAGAGTTCACACAGTAATCTGAGACTTGAAAAAAATTAATCCTGAGTGGCAGAACCTAAGAAGGTGGGGTTGGAGATTCAGTATCTGAGGCTGGCGAGGTATTTGGGGAATTAGGTAATCAGGGAGGAGGGCAGTTGGAGCATGGGGCACTTCTGCATAGCACACGCCAAGTCAGAGAAGCCTCCCTTAACCTTCATGCAAGACCGGAAGGCAGACATCACAGGCACTTTTTTCTTTCTGACTTCTTTGTTATTGCTCTCATTTTTCAAGTATTTTGCCTCTGGTTTATTAATTCAACCTCCCAGTGCCTCAGCTGGTTTAATCTAGAAGTTTCCTATTAGCATTTCTACAGGGAGCACCTGCCACCCCATCTATCCCTATTAACTGATGGCCAGGGCAATGGGGTTGACGGGGAAGGGAATTTGAATCCCCTGCTTGTGACTCATCTATTTTCTAATTGAGAATGCTAGGTCCAAAAGTCATAAATGGCTTCCTAGTAAAACCCTCCTTAACATTAAAAATGGCAATAAAGACATGCTTCTCACTTTATTATATCATCTACATAAGATGAGAACATTAAAAATTAATCATCTTCACGATTATGAATCACTCCAAAGACACCACGGATATTACCTGAATACAAAGATCTCAGACTACTATGGATGGGGTATGAATCAGATAGACTGCTAAACAGGGAAGATTTCTCAAAACCATAATGTCCCAAGATATGTAATGTTATCTACTGACTATATTAGCATATATATGATTCTGCATGGTGAACATATACTCTATGTTATAAACCAATATATTAAGATGATGGATTATGTGTCTTTTCTCTATTAAAGCAAACTGCTCACACTGCTGTCATGTGATGGATGTCACTTATAAAGCTCATGAGGAACCAGTCACCATGATGTAAGCACGCCATGATTTATGTGGGGTGGCAGAAGAAAAGGTTCTGTAAATCAAATTACCATTGAAATGGAGACTTACTTGGTTTCTATGGTGATGTAAGGCCCTTCTACAGTAGACATGGGGCATACTTAAGTTCAAGAGACATCCAGACAGAAAGGAAAAGAATGTCAGACAATAGGAAATGAAAATCAACATTCTAGATAGAGTCTATACTTTCTACTTTCCCCCTCTAGTGTATTTAATTTATGGAATATATTATTTCTTCCTTTCTACTTTTACCCAAAGTGCATTTCTCTATTATTGGTTAATTTTCATTCTGGAACAAAAAGTAATATTAAATTTCATATTAAATTTTGTCATGCATTCAAATTGTTCATTAAAGACATTTATGTCTCTTAGCAACACTCGCTTCATTCTGCTCAGACAGCAGAAGGGCACTGATAGCCCAAAGTCATCTGTAAAACTGAATTTTATAGACCCAATTAAAAAAATTAAGATGCTTGAAGATTTTTTTTTTCTTGATATTTGTCAGAGGTCTGATGGCTGCTAAAAGTGGTCACTCTGACCAGCCACCAGAGAATCATTTCCCCTATCCAGCCTAACCATTTCCAATATGCGTGTAATCTGAACTGTGGAGCACTGCATGCTTATTGCATAGTGAAGCCTTTGTTTCAGAGGGGAAAACTATAGGGAACAAAGGTCCAAATCAGAATTTGGAGTGAGGCGACATCTGTCCTCACCCCCTGACTATGGCACATCATCCATAAACAAAGCAGGTCCTGCAGCTTGTAAACTGAGGAGGGCCACCCAAGGGGGTTTGAGAACCTGGGCCTTCTGGATTGGCACCAACTGTAGGAAGGTAGGAAGCATGCTCTGCCTAGTGGTGAAAGGCTCCACCTACCACAGGACGGCAGGAAGGGAGTAAGAAGAAGCCGCCAGGGCTCTGGTGTTGGGCCAGCCTTCGGCTTCTCAGAGAGGGCAGGAGGGCTGTGCAAACAAGGAAACCAGGGCAGAACAGACAGCTCTATCTTTGGGTCTACTTATTTATTTTATTATTATTATTTTATTTATTACTATTATTATTATTTTGGTTTTTCAAGGTAGGGTCTTGATCTAGCTCAGGCTGACCTGGAATTCGCTCTGCAGTCTCTGGGTGGCCTTGAACTCAGTGATCCTCCTACCTCTGCCTTCAGAGTACTGGGATTAAACACATGCGCCACCACACCCATCTTTAAATAATATATAGTTTTTGGTTTTTCGAGGTAGGGTCTCAAGGTAGCCCAGATTGACCTAGAATTCACCATGTAGTCTCAGGCTGGTCTTGAACTCATAACAATCCTCCTACCTGTGCTTCCCAAGGGGCTGAGATTAATGGCGTTTGCCACGACACCCAGCTAAATATTTTATTCATTTATTTGCAAGCAGAGAGAAACAGAAGAGACAGAGAGAGAAAGAGAATGGGCGTGCCAGGGCCTCCGGCGCGGCAAACAAACTTTAGATGTATGTGGCATTTTGTGCATCTGGCTTTACATGGGTACTGGGCAATCAAACCGAGTGATTAGTCTTTGCAAGTAAATGCCTTAACCACTGAGCAATCTCTCTAACCCCTATCTTTGTGTTTTTATGCCACTTGCTTATTTGCTTTTATTTTTTTCTTTGGTCCTCCTTTGCTTGCACTAAAAAAAAAATCAAAATCCCACCTTCCCCTTGGAGGTCCAAGGGAAGAATCTGGGTCCTCACTCCACCCAAAGCTTTAAAAAGAAGCAATGCGTGGCTTCTAGCAGAGGGGTGGACTTAGGATACCAAGCAGCCAAGAAAGAGAGAGAGAGAAAGAATGAATCAGCAAGACATGAAAGACTGGGCTAGGGACCTGATTTTGTCTTTTGTTTTGTTTTGTTTTGGAAGTAAGCAATTCTCCCACCTCTGAGTGCTGGGATTAAAGGCGAGCGCCACCATGCCTGGCTATGATTTTATCTTAACAAGACAGAATTTCTGGAGCCAGGCGTGGTGGCACACGCCTTTAAACCCAGCACTCAGGGGGCAGAGGTAGGAGGATCCACTGTGAGTTCGAGGCCACCCTGAGACTACATAGTGAATTCCAGGTCAGGCTGAGCTAGAGTGAGACCCTACCTTGGAAAGAGAGAGAGAGAGAGTGGGGGGGGGGGGGGGAGGGAGAGAGAATTTCTGCATATGCTAGTCTTTCTACAGCACATGAAGGACTATGCTTGTCACAGTCACTGGAGAAGAACATCAGTCTGATTCGAGGCCACATGTGGAGTCTTGGTAGAGGATATTAACTCTTTAGTCCTCCCTATCACACTCTCCTGCAGGAAGAAGGCAACTAACTGGCAGTGGCATTGATGAAGTACCCCATCTACCGCATCCGAACACCATTGGTTCAATTACACCTCATGCACATCTGCTCCCTCAGAGCCCCAAGCCCAGTGTTGCACATCTGTCAGCTAACTGGTGCTGGATGAAGCTCAAGGGTGGGCCTGAAAACTAACCCTTCAGAAATGTGCACTGACTCATCCAGAGGGGTGAGAAGGCTGGCTGGAAGGACCCCAGGCTCCATCCAGCATAGGGAGACTTCTGGATGCTGGCGAGGGGTCAAGTGGGAGATGTTTTCATGCTCAAAAGCATTCATTTACAAAAGATGTGACTGTGCAAAAGAGGGTGTTCTGTGTGCTGAGCATGTAAGGCACACGTCTAGAGAAAGGAAGTGCACGGAGAAAGAAAGGAAGCACCTCAACAGGATTCTGAGAAGGCTGGAGGCGTCCAGGACGCAGAAGTCAGAATCATGAAATGTATGTAGGAGGCCAGAATGGAAACAGAATGAATTATTGGACTGGGCATGTCCAATTCTCCTGAGTCATCTCATCAGGGTGCTTGTCACATAGTAGGTATTAAAAATACACTGAACGTTTAGCTTTAAATCAGTACATGTGTGAACAATCCTAAAAGATATCCATTATCATTTAAAAATTTATCTGCACACACATTTGTGTGTGTGAGTGTGGGTAAGCGTGTGTGTGTGTATGGGTGCACGAGTCTCTTGCCTCTGCAAATCAGCACCAAACACTTGTGCCACTTTCTGCATCTGCTTACATGGGTGGCTTGGGAACTGAATCCCAAGCAGGCAGGTTTTGGGAAACCTAAACGAATGGAGTGGTTCCAGAGAGCTGTTCAGGCAGAGAGGGAGGGAGTGGGAGAGAAGTGAAATGGACTAGGGATGAGGTCACTTGGAAAGCCAAGGTGGGGTGAGCTAGGAGGCAACATCGAGGCTAAGGTAGAGGTGAGCTGTGTGGGACAGGAGGGAAGCACAGGCCAACTAGACATGACGGGGCCTCTGTTGGGTGGGCAGGGCTCTGAGCTGGGCAGTGAGAAGGAAATGGGGACTGGGGTGGTAAAGAGGAAGCTGGATTATTAATACCAACGACTTTCCCAACAGACAGGCCAGAAAAGAATCCCCGTTGGGAGGGTGACTGAGATATGGCTAGAGAGGTGTGGAGCAGGGGAGGAGGAGAGAACAAGCTCTGGGCAGTCCTCGGCAGCGGGGAAGGGGAGCCAGCAGGAGCTGCGGCGCTCAGCTCACCTGTAGGAGCTGCTCATTGCACTCGTCACCTCCTCACGGATTTGTCGGTTGAGGGCATCTGCCACTGTGCGCCCCTTGCCAGCCTCCTGGGCATGGGTTACGGGCCCAGCCCTCCTGCGGGTGTCACGCACGTCTGCACCGGAGGGTTTTCCAGCTGCAGAGCCACCTTCCTTGGACTGGGCGGGAGGCAGCAATGATTCATCCTCCTCTTCCTCCTCTTCCGCAAACTGCACAACCCAGGACGGCCCGGCCTTCCTGCGGGTGTCACCCGCGTCTGCACCGGAGGGCTTTCCCGCCGCAGGGCCACCTTCCTGGAACTGGAACTGGGCCGGTGGCAGCGGTGATTCGTCATGCCCTTCGGTACGGTGTACCATCCAGGAGGGCCCGGCCTTCCTGCGGGTGTCACCCGCGTCTGAACCGGAGGGCTTTCCCGCCGCAGGGCCACCTTCCTGGAACTGGGACTGGGCCGGTGGCAGCGGTGATTCGTCATGCCCTTCGGTACGGTGTACCATCCAGGATGGCCCGGCCTTCCTGCGGGTGTCACCCGCGTCTGAACCGGAGGGCTTTCCCGCCGCAGGGCCACCTTCCTGGAACTGGGACTGGGTTGGTGGCAGCGGTGATTCGTCATGCCCTTCGGTACGGTGCACCATCCAGGAGGGCCCCGCCTTTCTCCGGGTGTCATGCACGTCTGCACCGGAGGGCTTTCCCGCCGCAGGGCCACCTTCCTGGAACTGGGACTGGGCCGGTGGCAGCGGGGATTCGTCATGCCCTTCGGTACGGTGCACCATCCAGGAGGGCCCCGCCTTTCTCCGGGTGTCATGCACGTCTGCACCGGAGGGCTTTCCCGCCGCAGGGCCACCTTCCTCGAACTGGGACTGGGCCGGTGGCAGCGGTGATTCGTCATGCCCTTCGGTACGGTGCACCATCCAGGAGGGCCCCGCCTTTCTCCGGGTGTCATGCACGTCTGCACCGGAGGGTTTTCCCGCTGCAGGGCCACCTTCCTGGAACTGGGACTGGGCTGGTGGCAGCGGTGATTCGTCATGCCCTTCGGTACGGTGCACCATCCAGGAGGGCCCCGCCTTTCTCCGGGTGTCATGCACATCTGCACCCGAAGGCTTTCCCGCCGCAGGGCCACCTTCCTGGAACTGGGACTGGGCCGGTGGCAGCGGGGATTCGTCATGCCCTTCGGTACGGTGCACCATCCAGGAGGGCCCGGCCTTCCGGCGGGTGTCGCGCTCGTCAGCACCGGAGGGCTTTCCCGCCGCAGGGCCACCTTCCTCGGCCTGGGCCTGGGGCGGTGGCAGCAGCGACTCGTCGTCCTCTTCCGTAGGCTGCACCATCCAGGAGGGGCCGGCCTTCTTGCGGGAGTCACGCTCGTCCGCTCCCGCGGGTTTCCCAGCTGCAGGTTCACCTTCCTCGGCCTGGGCCTGGGGCGGTGGCAGCAGCGATTCGTCGTCCTCTTCCGTAGGCTGCACCATCCAGGAGGGCCCGGCCTTCTTGCGGGCGCCGCGCTCGTCGGCTCCGGACGCCTTGGCCCCGGCTGGGCCGCCAGCTCCGGCTTGGGGCTGGGCGGAGGCGGCCTTGGGCAGCGGCTCGGGTCCCTCGGAGCGGCGCACCACGCCGGCGGGGCCGGCCTTCCTGCGCGCGTCGCGCTCCGGCTCCCGGGTCTCCGTGGTGCTCGGCATGGGCCAACGCTCCTGGCTCTGCGGCCGGCGCCTGGGCGCCCGGAGGACGGGCGCGGTAGCCTGAGGGGTCGCGGAGAGCTGCACGGGCTTGGGGATCCAGGGATGGTCCCCGCGACGCGGCAGCGGCCAGGCACGGAAGTCCTTCTGGTACTGGGTCTCTCGCTCGAAGGGCGCGTCGGACGGCTGGTACTCGCTCCGCGGGCGGCAGCTGGGCTCCGGCCTCTTCACTTTCCAGGCGCGGTAATCCTGTCGCATCACAGAGTCCGCGGGGCCGGAAGCGGAAGCGGAGGTCCCGCCCAGGCCCGGCCCGACCCGGCTAGGGGCGGTTGCAGCCTCGCGTTCGCCTCTGGGGCCCGGCGCAGATCCCGTTGCCCGGGCAACTGCATCCAACTCGCCACCTTGCGCCGGCTGCGCGTCTACGGCTAGGGCGCGCGCCGTGGGGGGCGCTAGCGCGGGCGGGGCGCCCGGGTGCTCGGTGGCCTCCGAGTACTTGGTGAAAACCAGCGGCACCGCGATGTCCGCCTTGTCCAGCTGGTTCCAGAAGCGGGCGATGCAGCAGGCCCGCGTGATGCACGGCCATGCCATGATGCTAGATGCAAAGGTGGTCCTTCTTTAGGCCGTGTCTGGACCAGTTAATGTATATCCCACCGCTTCCCCTCCACCCCCTCTCTAACACGCGATCAGCCTGCTACCTCCCCCCCCCCTTTTTTTTTTCCTCCAAGAACACCCGGCGTGGGGGGTGGGGGTGGGATTGGGGAGGGAAGGTATGGCTGAGATGAAGTCTGTAATGTCCCTCGATTACCGGCTGCAAACGTCTTCCGGGGCGCAGCTGCTGTGGCCGCGTACGGAGGAATCCTGGAATCCCAGGCCTAGGGCGTTCGCGCGCCCCTCTCCCTGAGGCTGCGGTGTCGCGCAGACCCCAGCCGAAGGAGGAGACGCGAGGCAAGGTGGCTGCAGGTTTAAGCCATGGCGCAGAGGAAAGGCTGGGCGGGATCAGCTGACAGACTGTCCTTCCTATCGTCGTCCGGTCGCTGCCGGGCCACCTTAGCAGTGCTTGCAAGCGGTCACCTCCAAGGGAGACTGCTGCCTCCGCCGAAGGCCCCGACGATGTTGCTGCAGCCACTGCCGCCGCCGACTCTGCTGCAGAGAGGCGGCCCCACCCTTTCTCCTCCGGCTCAGCAAGGAGGGGGGTGGGAGGAGATCCAGAAAGGATGCTGAGAGAAAGCGCGCTGCAGGAGGAAAAAAAAAAAAAATCACCTGCTGTCGTCAGCGCCGGCTGCTGGGAGCTTGGCCTTTCTTTCCCCGCCTCTCTCTGCTGTGGCGGCTCCTCCTTCCTCTGTTCCCAGGCAACAGCAGATCTGGGGCCTTGGTGTAGTGGGTTCAAGGCCTCAAGCTCCTGATTGATGACTTGCTGTCTTTGAGCTGGTAGCTTCGCCTACAAAATCCTGAGGCTCCTTTTCTATAAAGTAGTGCCAATCATTGAAGAGTAGAGCGTCTAAGTAAAACAAACAAACAAACAAAAAAAATGAAGGAAACCTTTAGTGAAATGTCTGTCCCAGAATAGATGCTTTTAAAGAAAGGGAGCTGCAAGCAGACATTAGACTACATTTGCATCCAATGCTGGGGGCTCCTGATCCTATCACTGGCTGTCTGTGTACAGGCCTTGCTTAGATGTATGGGAACAAGAGGCCCAGGGCTAATGGTGTTTAGGGAATCTTTGGGAATCAATGTCTTCAACTCTTCCAGAAGCCACCCAGTGTCTCTTCAGCCCAGAGGCCACACGGGGAGAGAGGCAGGGTAAAGGTTCTGGAAAAGTGGTAGAGATGCCCGCCTTAAATCCCAGCACTCAGGAGTATCACTATGAGTTCGAGGCCAGCCTGGAGCTATGAGTTCCAGGTCAACCTGGACTGCAGTGAGACCCTACCTCGAAAAAGAAGAAGAAGGAGAAGGAGAAGAAAATTCTGGAAAGGGACCTAGGTGGGAAATAAAAGGTTGAGTGAAGGACAGTTTTGTAGGAAAGGATAGGACTTTCCCTCCAGGGGCTTTCTCTAATGTTTGTGCCTTCCTTTATACCTTGGAGATAGAAAAAGATTTGGTGGCTGGAGAGATGGCTTACCTGTTAGAGCCTTTGCCTGAGAAGCCTAAGGACCCCGGTTTAATTCTCCAGGACTCATGTAAGCCAGATGCACCAGGGGGTGCATGCGTCTGGAGTTCCTTTGCAGTGGCTGGAGGCCCTGGCGTGCCCATTCTCTCTCTCCCTCCCTCCCTTGCTCCTTCCCTCTCTGTCTCTAATAAATAAATAAAAATAAAAAGTTTTTTTTTTTAAAAAAAGGGCTGGAGAGATGGCTTAGCGGTTAAGCACTTGCCTGTGAAGCCTAAGGACCCCGGTTCGAGGCTCGGTTCCCCAGGACCCACGCTAGCCAGATGCACAAGAGCGCACACCCGCCTGGAGTTCATTTGCAGTGGCTGGAGGCCCTGGTGTGCCCATTCTCTCTTTCTCTCTCTGTCTGTCACTCTCAAATAAATAAAAATAAACAAAAATTTTTTGTTTTAAGGTTACAAAAAGAAAAAGATTTTGGGGGCTGGAGGGATTCAAACTCAGGCTTCTGCGGTCTCTGTATGGCCATGGACAAAGGGCAGCTTTCTATTAATTTCCCCTCAGGGTGGTGTGGCTTCTGAAAACTACAATGACATAATGCAACTGAACGTGTTAGCTGCAGCATCTGGCAAGTAACAATGGCTCCATCAATGTCAACAGCCGCTATTAGTATTCAAAACGCCCCCACAAAAGTGGATAGAGCTTCCCACATAAGCCTCTGAAAAGACTTGGCCAGAAGACCTGCGGCTTCTCCAAGAACCTGGTGAGGTGTCTGTCCTTCATGTCTGTCGGCCTGAGTGTGGGCTGTACTCTGATCCCTCTCTAGCGACACCTCCTGGCCTTCGCAACAACTTTCTCCCCTCACACAGGCAGGTTTTAACAACAGTTGAGCCAAGGCACTGCTGGTGTTACTAAGGAAGGAAGTCATTTATGTGTTGAGATTGAAATCTGATTATAAGACAGCCTTTTTCTTAAAAAAAAAAAGAAAGAAAAATCCCTTAGAATCAAACAGGATGAGCATTCAGCACTAATTAGTTAATTATCTGTTGAACTTCCTTGTATTTGAGTCTTTGCCTCTTGATTTGATTTGAATTCCATAAGCGAAATGATGTCTGGCATTGTTTTCCAGAAACCAGGAGAGATTGTGTGTGTGTGTGTGTGTGTGTGTGTGTGTGTGTGTGTGTCCGACCCAGAGCCTTGATGCTGCAAATGAACACCAGATGTATGCACCACTTTTTGTGTCTGGCTTACATAGGCAATTTGGGACTTTAACCTGGGCCTGCAGGTTTTGCAAGCAAGCGCCTTTTCACCTCTGAGCCATCTTCCCAGCACCAGGAGAAACATTTCTATAAGCAACACGATTTGGCCTCACACTTTCTCCTGTCGACCTGCGGGACTCTCTGGATCGGCTCCTGTCTTTCTAAGGAGAATTCCCAAAGGTAAGAAGGAAGACTGAAAGTTGACAGGTGGGGTGCTTATTCTGAGCCATGGAGGTGTCATCCTTGTTTCCTCTGGGGTGGGTGCTCTCCTGATGCCCACTCTGTGCTTCAGGCAGTATGGGGCACCAACTGCAGAACTAGGGGGCAGATGATAAGTAAATAATGGGCAAACAGCAAGCTTAGCTTAAAAGGTGGGCAGGAGGGGTGTTTTGGTTTTTGTTTTTACTTTTTGGTTTTTCACAGTAGAGTCTCACTCTAGCCCAGGCTAACCTAGAATTTACTCTGTAGTCTCAGGGTGGCCTCGAACTCTAGGTGATCCTCCTACATCTGCCTTCTGAGTGCTAGAATTAAAGGCATGTGCCACCAGGCCACTTTAGGTTGAATTTTTCTTTCTTTCTTTCTTTCTTTCTTTCTTTCTTTCTTTCTTTCTTTCTTTCTTTCTTTCTATATCTTTTTCTCTCTATCTCTATCTGCCTCTTTCTCTCAAATAAATAAATAAAATTAAATTAAATAACTGGGCTGGAGAGATGTCTTAGAAGTTAAGCACTTGCCTGTGAAGCCTAAGAACCCCGGTTTGAGGCTCGATTCCCCAGTATCCCTGTTAGCCAGATTCACAAGGTAGTGCAGACATCTGGAGTTCATTTGCAGTGGCTGGAGGCCCTGGTGCACCCATTTCTCTCCCTCTCTCTCTCCCTCTCTCTCTCTCTCTCTCTCTACCTCTTTCTCTCTGTGTCTGTCACTCTCAAATAAATAAATAAATGAACAAAAATTAAAATAAAATAACTAATAGCTTAGGCAAATGATCCACATTGAACAAATTAGAAGAAACTTTAGGTTGAAACTATCTTAAAAAGCTACTTTCAGGCTGGAGAGATCTGGCTTAGTGGTTAAGAGCTTGCCTGTGACACCTAAGGACCCCTGTTCGAGGCTCGATTCCCTAGTACTCACGTAAGCCAGATGCACAGGTGGTGCATGTATCTGGAGTTAGTTTCCAGTGGCTGGAGGACCTGATACACCCTTTCTCTCCTTCTTTTTCTCCCTCTTTGTCTGTCACTCTCAAATAAATAAATAAAAATAAACAAAAATTTTTATAAGCCACATTCTCTCTTTTTTTGCTAGAATTGCTAAAATGAGAGGCCCATGAGATTATTACTGACCATATGGTTATTATCATTAGTAGTTGTTTTTTCAGTCCCTGGGGTGAGAGTGGGGGAGACTGCCTATGGCCGGAGCAAATGCAGAAAACGTCAGGAAAGGACATTCTGGTGATGGCTGTACCCAAAGATCTGTTCTTCCCTTTCGTAGCAGCAAAAGCACCCACATTTTAGCTGGGTGCTTAGTCCCCCACCAGGAACTGCACTTCCCAATATCCCTTGTAACAAAAAACAACCGCATCACTCCCAAGTCACTTCCTTAAAACGTGACTTTTGTTCGACTTTGTCTTCCTGATCAGAGTGTAGAGTGTGGACCTGGTGACAGTGATAATCATTTGGATGGTTATGAAAGTTTCTAAGACTACCGACGACCTGAGTTTGGGTCCTCAGTACCCATGGGACATGCCTGCAGTCCCAGCACCGGGGAGAGAGAGACGAGAGGATTTCTGGAGCCTGCTGGCTAGCTGGTCTAGTGAATCAGTGAGCTCTAGTTTCAATTCAAGAGCCTGTCTCCAAAAAATAAGGTAGAAAGCAACTAAGAAAGATGTCCAAAGTCAACCTCTGACCTCCACATGAACACACACACACACACACGCCTATGTATAGACACACACATACACCTCTACTTACATACATGCAAATATATCCCACACACATCTGGTTATAGACACACGTATACACACCCACCTACTTACAGACACGCACTAACACCATACATGCATGCACACACATGCACACACACTCACAACACATGAAGAGTACAGTATGATGGTGTAGTTAGTCTGCTTCAGGTTGCTGGGATGAACCTCCAGATCAGATGCAGTTTATAGGAGGAAGGGTTTATTGAAGCTTACAGGTCCAGGGGAAATATCACAACCATCATCATAAACAAGAACACTCCAGGAATAGCAGAACTTAGACTGCTTCTCTGCATACCTTAGACTGGAATTCTAGATTCACCCCCAAACACACATCAGGGCTGGACCTTAGGATCCACCCACAGTGACACTTCTTCCAGGCAGGCAGCTGGAAATCCAAGAAGCTTTAACAAAACTGAATCTACTGGGAGACATCCCTTCAAACTACCACAGATGGTAATGAGGGGGAAAAAATAAAGGGGAAATCATCACTATAAAACATCAGCAAACAATTCAGAGTGACACAAAAAGACAGTTGCTGGGACTGGACAGATGGCTCAGCAATTAAAGCACTTGCCTGTAAAGTATGAGGGTCCAGGTTTGATTCCCCAGTACCCACATAAAGCCAAATGCACAAAGTAGCACATGCGTCTGGAGTTCATTTGCAGTGGCTAAAGGCCCTAGTATGCCCATTTTTTTCTCTCTCTCTGATTGCAAATAAATAAGTGACATATATACATATATACATACACACACGTATATATACATATATACATACATATATATACATATATACATACATACATACATATATGTGTGTGTGTGTGTGTGTGTGTGTGTGTGTGTGTGTAATTGCCAACATTTGTCATGTTTATCCTAGGTGTAAGCACCGGCTCATAGCCAGAAACCTGTGGAGGGAGCACTCCATGCAGCAAGTTAAAGGGAAACAGTGTGAGTCCTCTCAAATAGACATATTTAGAAAAGCATGATCAAGTCAAACATCCAATAATCAAGTCTTTTTTTTTTAAAGCATTTATTTTAAATTATTTATTTATTTATTTATTTGAGAGCGACAGACACAGGGAGAAAGACAGATAGAGGGAGAGAGAGAGAATGGGCACGCCAGGGCTTCCAGCCTCTGCAAACGAACTCCAGACGCGTGCGCCCCCTTGTGCATCTGGCTAACGTGGGACCTGGGGAACCGAGCCTCGAACCGGGGTCCTTAGGCTTCACAGGCAAGCGCTTAACTGCTAAGCCATCTCTCCAGCCCCAATAATCAAGTCTTAAAGCATCCTTATAAATCAGAACTTTCCTGATAGGTCAAAGGCACTGGTCATGAACAGTGTGCTTCATCACGAGATGCGAGATGCCATCCCTCTATCCTATGTCTACAACGAGGGCCGAGTGGTCCCAGTCACAAGGCTGGGAAGAAAGGTTCAGTCTTGAGCTATGAGAGCCTCCGAGGAGGGTCCTCAGTGCTTTTCGCTATGGAGGGCCACCACAATGGGAATGTTTGCAGGAACAAGGGCAGCTTTGAATCCTAGAACCAGGGGCAAAGAATGATGAAATCTTAGAATCATAAAATATTCATTTGGAATCCTAGAATCTCAGAATCATGGAATGGCACAGTCTTAGAATCATAGAATAAATGGATATCACAAATCTTAGAAGCTGCAAACCACTTATCCACGTTTGTGCACATGCACACACACGCGCCCCCTTTCTCTCTCCTTCCCTCACTCTCTCTCTGCCTTGGTTGTTGCTGGAGGCTGTTACTCATTACATGCCTGTGTCCTCCCCAAACTCATATGATAAAACTCTAACCCTACGGGGAGGACATTGGAGAAGGTGTAGAAGTTATGAAGATAGACTTCCCGTGATAGGACAGATGTTCCTATTCTTATAAGAGAAGGAGGCCTGGGCCATGTGAGATACAGTGACAAGGCAGGACATGAGCCATCACCAGTCACGGGATCTGTCAGCCCTTGGATCATGGACTTTTGAGGCTCTGGAACTGTGAGATATAAACATTTGCTCTTTAAACCACCCTGTCTATGGTATTCTTGTATGGTAGTCTAAACAGATGAAGACACACAATAAAAACATCCTTCCTTTTATTGAGCCCAATTAAGAATTATTTTAATTTCCATCTTTCCTTGAGACCACATAATAGTATCTTAGAGGCATTTTAAAAATAATTTTTTTAAAATAACATATTTACTTATTTGAGAAAGAGAGAGAGAGAGAGAGAGAGAGAGAGAGAATGGGTGTGCCAGGGCCTCCAGCCACTGCAAACAAACTCCAGACACATTTGCCACCATGTGCATCTGGCCTACCTGGGTATAAAGGAATTGAACCTGGGTTCTTATGCTTTGCAGGCAAGCACCTTAACCACTGAGCAATCTCTGTATCCCTTAGAGGCATATTTTCAGCTATTTTTGTTTGTTATTTATTTATTTATGAGAAAGACAGCAAGAGCGAGAGAACAAATGAGAGAAGGAGAGAGAAAGGGTGCTCCAGGGCCTCTAGCCACTGCAAAGGAACTCCAAACGCATGTGCATCTGGCTCACATGGCTTCTGGGGAATCAAACTTGTATCTTGAGGCTTTGCAGGCAAGTTCCTTATCTATTAGTCATCTCTCCAGCCCAGAGGTAAACTTTAAAACAGCTATTACATCCCAAGATTTCTAACTAAATACCCCCAATGCTTCCATGTTATCATAATTTCCAAATCTTACACCAAACAGTATGGCTTGACTCTCTAGCTCTCTTGTTACTCATCAAGTTTTCATCTACTAGTTTTAACAACTCTTAGTGGCTCTTGCCTGACACAATTATTGCTATAGTGTTTGCCCAATAGTGACTCTCTAACTCCATCACTCCATCTACATTTACTAGTTAGGATCTTTGCTTTGCCAGTATGGATTCATGAATGCTTTTTAAGTATACTTATTTATTTATTTGAGAGTGACAGACAGAGAAAGAGGCGGATAGAGATAGATAGAGAATGGGCGCACCAGGGCCTCCAGCCATTGCAAACAAACTCCAGACGCGTGCGCCAGCCTGTGCATCTGGCTAACGTGGGAATCGCGCCTCGAACTGGGGTCCTTAGGCTTCACAGGCAAGCGCTTAACTGCTAAGCCATCTCTCCAGCCCATGAATGCTTTTTAAAAGTGAGTCTAATATATTACTCTCACTTTTTGACACTCATGTTGTTCATTTTCCCCAGTGGGAGTTCCTAGGAATGGCTCTGAGGCTTCCTTCAATAAACCTCAACCTACTCCCTGCCTTCCTTCCTCCAATGTTGCCACCATGTGGAAGGAAGCATGGATGCATGTTTCTGTACTTTTCTTAAATATACATGAACCTTTAATAAGTATGCATAATTGGTGTGTAAAACATTTTCTTTTTTCTGAATGGCACCATCCTTCAAGAAGCCCTTGCAATGTGCCTTTTCCACTCATCAATAAGCATTTAAGGGGTATCCACCCTGGTACATCCATATCTAGCTAGGCGGTATCAACTACTCTGTAGTTGTGTAGTTGTGTGATAAACACAAACACACTAGGCTTCACTGCCTAATGATGGGAGCACAGTATGAGAAATGTGTTGAGATATGATTTCGTTGTTCTGAAAACGTCATAGTGAACTTGCAGGAACCTGTATATGATATACCCTGCTGAGGATCAGTTAGATTTAAAAAATCTGTTTGTTTGGGCTGGAGAGATGGCTTAGCGGTTAAGTGCTTGCCTGTGAAGCCTAAGGATCCTGGTTCAAGGCTTGATTCCTCAGGACCTACGTTAGACAGATGCACAAGGGGGCACACGCGTCTGGAGTTCATTTGCAGTGGCTGGAGGCCCTGGTGCGCCCATTCTCTCCCTCCCCCTCCCTTTCTCTCTCTCTCTCTGCCTCTTTCTCTGTCTGTCACTCTCAAATAAAAAAATAAAAATGAACCAAAAAAAAATCTTTTAACTTATTTGTATATGTGCATATGTGTGTGTGTGTGTGTGTGTGTGTGTGTGTGTGTGTGTATGCCAGGACCTCTTGTCCCTGCAAACAAATACCAGACAAGGGGCTGGAGAGATCTCTCGGTAGCTAAAGACTTGCTTACAAAGTCTATCATCCCAGGTTCGATTCCCCAGTGCTTTACATAAGCCAGATGCACAAAGTGGTGCATGTACCTGGAGTCTGTTAGCAGCAGGGTCCTAGCTAACATAGGATGACCTTGAACTTTTGATCCTGCTGCCTCTATCCACTGAGTGCCCGGGTTTCAAGTGCACCACCACACCCAGCTGTGGTGCTGGGAATCAAGCCCAGGGCTTTGTGCATGCTATACCAGGACTCCACCAACTGAGCCACATCCCAGCCCCGTGAGAACAGTTCTCTAGAGCTGTTAATCCAGGAATTAAATTTCTGGGTCACAGGATGCACGACTTTTTGAATATATGAGGAGCAAGTCCCCTCCCCCACACGCAAGGTTGGTTGTTTTTTTTTTTACTTTTTTTTTAACCAAATATAGTCCCACTTGTGATGTGTAAGTTTCTACTTTTCAATATTCTCACCAATATCTGTTATTACCTGACTTTATACCTTTGTCAGTCAAATGGGTGTGAAATGTCATGGGAATTTAAATTTGAATTGTAGTGAGATTGAACATCTTTGCATACACTGATTGCTTAGTTTTGCCTGTTCATATCCTTGGCCTATTAAGTTGTTTAACTTTAAAAAAAAAATTTGTTGTTATTTTTATTTATTTATTTGAGAGCAACAGAGAGAGAAAGAGGCAGATAGAGAGAGGGAGAGAGTATGGGCGCGCCAGGGCCTCCAGCCACTGCAAACAGATTCCAGGCGCATGCGCCCCCTTGTGCATCTGGTTAACGTGGGTCCTGGGGAGTTGAGCCTCGAACCGAGGCCCTTAGGCTTCACAGGCAAGCGCTTAACTGCTAAGCCATCTCTCCAACCCTTTTTTTAAACTGTTATAACTTTATTTTTACACCCAAGAAGTTGGTTCTCATCCACGTTGACAGTCTAGATTTTTTAATGTAGTAGCAGGGACATAGGTCACCAACGTATAAAGCTGGTTTGGGGAATCTTCACCCTCATTCCATTTCCTGGACAACCGCACACGGATACCATGCAGGACATCCCTTATTCCCTTGGCCCAGCAGCTTTGTTGAGCCTGGCATCAATGTGCATATCTGGAGTCCCCTTCTCCTTCATGGCAAACTTCTGGATCTCTTTGAGGGCCCCA
The DNA here is from genome assembly GCF_020740685.1 of Jaculus jaculus. Lineage (NCBI taxonomy): Eukaryota > Metazoa > Chordata > Mammalia > Rodentia > Dipodidae > Jaculus > Jaculus jaculus. Next base: position 167,375,417 of record NC_059104.1, on the reverse strand, counting down.
GGGGCCCGCTTCTTGAAGCCCACTCCATGGGTGCGCTTGTGAACGTTGATGGTGTCCTCTGGAGTCACCACCTCGTTGATGGCAGAACGGCCCTTCTCGCCACCCTTCCTAGCGGGAGCCATTCTGCCCGGCCCAGGTTGGAAAACCAAGGTGTTTAACCTTTTTTTTTTTGTTGTTGTTGTTATTTTTATTTATTTATTTGAGAATGACATAGAGAGAGAGAGAAAGAGTCAGATAGAGAGAGGGAGAGAATGGGCGCGCCAGGGCCACCAGCCACTGCAAACGAACTCCAGACATGTGTGCCCCTTGGCAATCTGGCTAACGTGGGTCCTGGGGAATCGAGCCTCGAACCGGGGTCCTTAGGCTTCACAGGCAAGTGCTTAACCGCTAAGCCATCTCTCCAGCCAAAGGTGTTTAACTTCTAAATATTATTTTAGAACAGTTCTTTAAATGTCCTGCATTTTAATCACTCCTAGCATGTACACATTGCCAATATTATCTCCCAGGTTGTTTTCAACCTCACTATGTAGCTGAAACTGGCTTTGAGTTCCTGATCCTTCTGCATCCACCACCTGAGTTATGGGATTACAAGCGGGGGTCATAACCATGCTCAGCTTGGTTGCTTTACTTTTTATTTTGTTTATTTTAATTTAGTTCTGAGAGCGACAGAGAGAAAGAGGGAGAGAGAGAGAGAGAGGGAAAGAGAATGGGTGTGCCAGGGCCTCCAGCCACTGCACACAAACTCCGTGTGCCCCCTCCTGTATCTGGCTAACGTGGGTCCTGGGGGGTCCTGGGCAATCGAGCTTCGAACCAGGGTCCTTAGGCTTCACAGGCAAGTGCTTAACCGCTAAGCCATCTATTCAGCCCTCGGTGGCTTTTTTGTTTGTTTGTTTGAGGTAGGGTTTCCCTATAGCCCAGGCTGAACCCGGAATTCACTATGTAGTCTCAGGGTAGCCTCGAACCCACGGTGATCTTCCTACCTCTGCCTCCCTAGTGCTGGGAATAAGGCGTGCACCACCACACCGGACTCTGTGGCTTAACTTCTAGCCCTGTTTAGAACATCTTCTGCGTGGAGAAGCTTTTAATGTTAATGAGGCCACACCTATTAATCTATTACTCTGTGGGTTTCACTTTTGCCTCTCTAAAAGATGTTCCCTATGCTGATATCTAACATGTTCTTCTATGGCTTTTTCTTTAAATGTCTGTCTATTGCTGGTTGAGGCAGTATAGTAGGTCTTCCTTCTTTCTTACTTAGTTATTTAGGTAGTTCAGGTCAATAGTGTGCTGACTGTTCCTTATAGCCCAAGGTGGTCAGGTCGCCTGGGGTTTGCCCACTAAGAAATATGTAAAAGACCAGTAGGGATCTCTGAAGCTTTTTGTTGTTGTTTTGTTTTGGTTTTCGAGGTAGGGTCTCGCTCTAGCCCAGGCTGACCTGGAATTCACTGTGTAGTGTCAGGCTGGCCTTGAACTCTCAACAGTCCTCCTACCTCTGTCTCTCAAGTGATGGGATTAAAGGCATGTGCCACCACACTGGACTATATTAACTTTCTGAATATAAGTATGCTCCCTTCTACCTTCTTTCCTCAATCTATTTCATCTCTGAAAACTGGACATGGGCTAGAAATCAATCTTTCTCTTTGGGTAGCTGGTTTCCAGTACTCCGTAAAACTGAGCATGGTGGTGTATACCTGTATTCCTCCACTTAGGAGGTGGAAGCAGAATGATCAGAAATTCAAAGTCATACTCAGCTACATCAGGAATTTGAGGCCAATCTGGACTCCATGGGACCATGTCTCAAAAAAATAAATGCCAAGCATGGTGGTGCATGCCTTCAATCCCAGCACTTGGGAGACAGAGATAGGAGGATTGCTGTGACTGAGACCCTACCTCTGTTTGCCAATTTGTTTTGTTTGTTTGTTTTGTTTTTTGAGGTAGGGTCTCACTCTGGCCAAGGCTGACCTGGAATTCACTATGGAGTCTCAAGGTGGCCTCAAACTCATGGTGATCCTCTTACCTCTGCTTCCCAAGTGCTGGGATTAAAGGGGTGTGCCACCATGCTTGGCTCTGTTTGCCAATATTTTATTGGGAATTTTTGCATCTATATTCATGAGGAAGTTTGGTCTGTAATTTTCTTTTTTTTGTTCTCTTTGGTTTTGGTGTCAGGGCGATGCTGGCTTCACAGAAGGAGTTCAGTAGAATTCCTTTCTTTTCTAATTTATGGAAAAGTTTGAGAAGTGGTGATATTAGGTTTTCCATGAAGGTCTAGTAAATCCATCTGGGCCTGGAATATTTTAGTTGGGAGACTTTATAACTGCTTGGATCTCCATACTTGTTAATAGATCTATTTAAATGGGTTATCTTGGTTTAATTTTGGTAGGTCATATGAATCAAGGAAATCATCCATTTCCTTCAGATTTTCAAACTTGGATGTGTGTATATAGTCTTTTTTTTTTTTTTGTCTTTTGAGGTAGGGTCTCACTCTAGCCCAGGCTGACCTGGAATTTACTGTATTCTCAGAGTGGCCTTGAACTCACAGCAATCCTCCTGCCTCTGCCTCCCGAGTGCTGCAATTAAAGGTGTGTGCCACCACGCCTGGCTTAGAGGTGTATATATTCTTAAAGTATATCCTAATAATTTTCTGAATTTCTTTGGTATCTGTTGTAATGGTGCCTTTTTCATCTCTAATTTTATTAATTTTTGTCTCTTCTGTCTTTCTTCTGGTAAGAGTTGCTAAAGGGTTTATCAATCTTGTTTATCCTTTCAAAGAACCAACTCTTTGTTTCAGTTTTTTGTTTTTATTTCATTAATTTCTGATGTAATCTTTATTATTTCTTCCCATCTACTGATTTTTGGTTTGCCTTGTTCTTCTTTTTCCAAGGCCTTAAGGTAAAGCATTAAACTGTTTACTTGTGAAGTCTCTAATTTCTTTTATTTATTTACTTATTTATTTAACAGAGAAAAATGTGGGGAGAGAGAGAGAGAATAGACATGCCAGGGCCTCCAGCCACTGCAACTGAACTCTAGACACATGCATCCCCTTGTGCATCTGGCTAACGTAGGTCCTGGGGAATCCAGAGTCCCAGGTCCTTTGGCTTTACAGGCAAATGCCTTAACCAATTCATCATTCAATAGTGTACTGTTTAGTCTCCATGAATTTTTGTATGCTCTGTAGTTTTTCTTATTGCTGATTTGCAGTTTAATCCCATTGTGATCAGACAGAGTATAAGGGATTATTTCAATTTGCCTGTATTTGTTAAGATTTCCTTTGTGTCCTAGTATACGGTCTATTTTGGAGAATGTTCCATGTGCTGCTAAGAAAAATGTATATTCTGCAGCATTTGGATGGACTGTTCTGTAGATATCTGTTAGGTTCACTTATTCCATGACATCATTTAATCCAGGTGCATCTCTGTTTATTTTTTGCCAGGATAACCTGTCAATTGATGAGAGTGGGGTATTAAAGTCACCCATTACAATTGTGTTTGGCGTTATCTGTGACCTTAAGTCTAATAGTGTTTGTTTGATGAAACTGGGAGCCCCCATGCTGGGTGCAGATATGTTTAGGATTATAATGTCCTCCTGTTGGAGTGTTCCTTTAAACAGTATAAAGTGACCTTCTTTATCTTTCCTCACTAATATTGGTTTTAAGTCTATCCTGTCAGATATTAGGAAAGCAACCCCTGCTTGTTTCCTAGGCCTGTTTGCTTGAAATATCATTTTCCATCCTTTCACCCTAAGACAGTGTCTATCTTTTTTTAAATATTTTTTTTTATTTGAGAGTGACAGATAGAGAGAAGGAGGCAGAGGGGGGGGGGGGAGAATGGGCGTGCCAGGGCTTCCAGCCACTGTTAATAAACTCCAGATGCGTGTGTCCCCTTGTGCATCTGGCTAACGTGGGTCCTGGGTAACCGAGCCTTGAACCAGGGTCCTTAGGCTTCACAAGCAAGCACTTAACTGCTAAGCCATCTCTCCGGCCCAGTGTCTATTTTTTTGGAGAGATGAGTTTCTTGGAGGCAACAAACAGCAGGATCCTACCTTTAATTCAGTCTGCAAGCCTGTGTCTTTTGGTTGGGCCATTGAGGCCATTGACATTAAGAGTTATTATTGAAAGGTATTCTCTCCATTCTTCTTGTTTTGTAGTACTTCCTGTTTTCCTTTACTCTCTTGTTTTAACTGTTATTTGAATATGGTTTCTTTTTTCCTGTTTCCTTGTGTTGCAGTCCAGTTTGCATTGCTGGTAGAAATCACCCAACCAAGAGCAGCTTCTGGGAAAAAGAGATTTATTTTGGCTTACAGGCTCGAGGGGAAGCTCCACAATGGCAGGGGGAAATGATGGCATGAGCAGAGGGTGGACATCACCCCCTGGCCAACGTAAAGTGGACCACAGCAACAGGAGGGTGTGCCAAACACTGGCATGGGGAAACTGGCTATAATACCCATAAGCCCGCCCCCAACAATACACTCCCTCCAGGAGGCATTAATTCCCAAATCTCCATCAGCTGGGAACCTAGCATTCAGAACACCTAAGTTTATGGGGGACACCTGAATCAAACCACCACACCTTGTGTGTGTGCTTTGCTTTCTCTTTAGCATGAAGGATTCCTTCAAGTATTTTCTGTAGAGCTGGTTAAGTTTTCATAAATTCCTTTAGCCAGTTTTTGTTGTGGAATGTCCTTATTTCTCCATCAATTTGGATAGATAACTTTGGAGGAAAAGCAATCTTGGTTGATGGTTGTGATCTTTCAGAACCTGAATACATCATTTAAAAGCCCTTCTGGCTTTTAAAGTTTGTGTTGAATAATCTGCTGTGATCCTGATGGGCTTGCCTTTATACATGACTTTCTTCTTCTCTCTAACTACTTTCAATATATTTTCTTGGGGTTGCATGCTTAGTAGTTTAATTATAACATGGTGAGGGGAGTTTCTTTCCAGGTTTGTCTGTTTGGTATTCTAAAAGCTTATTATATCTGCATTGGCATTTCTTTCCCAAATGGGGGAAAATTTTCTTCTATGGCTTTGTTGAAAAACCTACTAAGCCTCTGGATTGAAATTCTTCTCCTTCTACTATACCCTGAATTCTTATGTTTGATCTTTTCATAGTGTACTGGATAACTAGAAATTCCCACTCATACCTTGCTATTAGCTTCTCTTTCTCTTTGTTGGACTGTATTAGATCTGCCACCTGGTCTTCTAGTTTAGATATTCTGTTCTCTCCTTCATCCATTCTATTGGTGAGACGTCCCACAGAGTTTTTTATTTGACTGACTGTGTTCTTCAGAGCTAGAATTTCAGCCTGGTTGTTCTTCAGTATTCCTATTTCCTTACTTGTATCTTGTAATGCCCTTCTTATTTCATTAAGCTGGTTTCCCATGTTCTTTTTCGGGAGTTTGTTTTCTTCTTTAGTTTCTTCTTTGGTTTCTTTGAATACAGATACAATCATTTTTTTTACTTTTTGTTAGGCACTTCATCTAAAACAGTCTCATTGGTGATCATTTCTGACGATTTATAATTTTTGGTGGGATTATATTGTCTTGATTCTTTGTGTTTCTTGTATTACAATGTAGAAACTTTTGCATCCTGAATTGATTTGATGCTTGGGTTTTCTACTTAGATGCAATGTTCTTGGATGTGGCAATCTACCTTTATGTACTTTCAGGATATGAGTTGGCCCTTGGCACAGTATGCAGCAATGTCCTCTGCATGTTTAGTCCAGCTGCTTTCTGCTCATCGGCTGGACTGTTCAGACCACATTACACTCAATACATGTTGCAGTTTTCCAGACAGTGAACAGGCCTGTATGTTTGCTTTTGATCTTTGGGTGATTGTTCAGAGCAAAACAGGAAGAAGGCAGGTCACATCTCTGAGAAGCCCTAGGATCTTTATTTTATTCCTTTCTTAACACCTTAGGAAGGAAGATACACACACACACACATATATTATTATATTATAATATATATATTATAATAATATATATAATATATATATTATATAATATATATTAATATATATATATATATAAAATCTCCTGTCATTGGTGAGCTTTGTTTTGGGCTGTATCTTCAAACTTGGATGTCTCCTTTGCAGACATGGTCTTCCATTTCTCAGAACGGATAAAGTTGACTGAAGAGTCAAAGTGTTTTTTTCCTGAGCTCTTCCTGTCTGGTCTGCATGGAGGAAGGCAGATGAGGACATTTTGCTCCACAGCTTGTTGGGATCACCTTCCCCCATTGTGGCAGAGCAGTGTGAGCTTCCTTCCCAAAATTCTGGCATGAGGACTGGAGAGATGGTTTGGCAGTTAAGGCCCTTGCCTGAAAATCCTAAGGACCCAGGTTCAATTTACCAGTACCCATCTCAGCCAGCTGCAAAAGGTGGTACATGCATCTGGAATTCATTTACAGTGGCTAGAGGTCCTGGTGTGCCATTCTCTCTCTATCTGCCTCTTTCTCAAATAAATAAAAAAATGAATATTTATTTTTTAAAAGCTATGGCATGACCTGACATCACTTTTAATTTGTTTTTGACAATTTCATACCTAAAATATATTTTGATCATATCCACCTCACTATTCTCTCTTCTCCCCTCCCCCTCCCACATAACCCCTTCTGCATGTTATTATTTTGTGCACATGTGCGACCTTGTGAGTTTTCATCACCTCGTGCTTCTGGCTTATGCAGGATGTGGAGAATCAAACACGGGTCCTTAGGTTTTGATGGCAAGAGTCTTCACCACTAAGCCATCTCTTCAGCCCCCTTCCAAACCTTTGAGGGTATCATCAGCCAAGCCCTGAACACTGTGGGCACTCTGGCCAACAGACAGTCTCTGCCCCCAGAGAGTGCAAGTCTGGAGGGAATGGGAGGGAAGTGGACACTCTAGTGCAGACTGTGGTACTGCTATGAGAGAGCCACAAATTCATTGTGGAGCTCAGGGCTGAAAGCAAAGATTTAACCTGAGGGCATACATGCCAGGAGTTACAGAAGTGACAGTGACGGGATGGTGGTGGGGGTGATGGAGACAGTGGTGACAGTGATGGATGGTGGTGGGGTGATGGAGACAGTGGTGACAGTGATGGATGGTGGTGGGGGTGATGGAGACAGTGGTGACAGTGATGGGTGGTGGTGGGGTGATGGAGACAGTGGTGACAGTGATGGGTGGTGGTGGGGGTGATGGAGACAGTGGTGACAGTGATGGATGGTGGTGGGGTGATGGAGACAGTGGTGACAGTGATGGATGGTGGTGGGGTGATGGAGACAGTGGTGACAGTGATGGGTGGCGGTGGGGGTGATGGAGACAGTGGTGACAGTGATGGGATGGTGGTGGGGGTGATGGAGACAGTGGTGACAGTGATGGGATGGTGGTGGGGGTGATGGAGACAGTGGTGACAGTGATGGATGGTGGTGGTGGGGTGATGGAGACAGTGGTGACAGTGATGGGTGGCGGTGGGGGTGATGGAGACAGTGGTGACAGTGATGGGTGGTGGTGGGGTGATGGAGACAGTGGTGACAGTGATGGGTGGCGGTGGGGGTGATGGAGACAGTGGTGACAGTGATGGATGGTGGTGGGGGTGATGGAGACAGTGGTGACAGTGATGGATGGTGGTGGGGGTGATGGAGACAGTGGTGACAGTGATGGGTGGTGGTGGGGTGATGGAGACAGTGGTGACAGTGATTGGGGGATGACAGTGGTGACAGTGATGGGTGGTGGTGGGGTGATGGAGACAGTGGTGACAGTGATGGGATGATGGTGGGGGGCGATGGAGACAGTGGTGACAGTGATGGGTGGTGGTGGGGGGTGATGGAGACAGTGGTGACAGTGATGGGTGGTGGTGGGGTGATGGAGACAGTGGTGACAGTGATGGGATGGTGGTGGGGGGCGATGGAGACAGTGGTGACAGTGATGGGTGGTGGTGGGGGGCGATGGAGACAGTGGTGACAGTGATGGGTGGTGGTGGGGTGATGGAGACAGTGGTGACAGTGATGGGATGATGGTGGGGGGCGATGGAGACAGTGGTGACAGTTATGGGTGGTGGTGGGGGTGATGGAGACAGTGGTGACAGTGATTGGATGATGGTGGGGGACGATGGAGACAGTGGTGAGAGTGATGGATGGTGGTGGGGTGATGGAGACAGTGGTGACAGTGATGGATGGTGGTGGGGGTGATGGAGACAGTGGTGACAGTGATGGGTGGTGGTGGGGTGATGGAGACAGTGGTGACAGTGATGGATGGTGGTGGGGTGATGGAGACAGTGGTGACAGTGATGGGTGGTGGTGGGGTGATGGAGACAGTGGTGACAGTGATGGGATGGTGGTGGGGTGATGGAGACAGTGGTGACAGTGATGGGATGGTGGTGGTGGGGGTGATGGAGACAGTGGTGACAGTGATGGGTGGTGGTGGGGTGATGGAGACAGTGGTGACAGTGACGGGATGGTGGTGGGGGTGATGGAGACAGTGGTGACAGTGACGGGATGTGATGGGGTGATGGAGACAGTGGTGACAGTGATGGATGGTGGTGGGGTGATGGAGACAGTGGTGACAGTGATGGGTGGTGGTGGGGTGATGGAGACAGTGGTGACAGTGATGGGTGGTGGTGGGGTGATGGAGACAGTGGTGACAGTGATGGGTGGTGGTGGGGGTGATGGAGACAGTGGTGACAGTGATGGGATGGTGGTGGGGGTGATGGAGACAGTGGTGACAGTGATGGGATGGTGGTGGTGGGGTGATGGAGACAGTGGTGACAGTGATGGGATGGTGGTGGGGGTGATGGAGACAGTGGTGACAGTGATGGATGGTGGTGGGGGTGATGGAGACAGTGGTGACAGTGATGGATGGTGGTGGGGGTGATGGAGACAGTGGTGACAGTGATGGGATGGTGGTGGGGGTGATGGAGACAGTGGTGACAGTGATGGATGGTGGGGGTGGGGGTGATGGAGACAGTGGTGACAGTGATGGGTGGTGGTGGGGTGATGGAGACAGTGGTGACAGTGATGGGTGGTGGTGGGGGTGATGGAGACAGTGGTGACAGTGATGGGATGGTGGTGGGGGGCGATGGAGACAGTGGTGACAGTGATGGATGGTGGTGGGGGTGATGGAGACAGTGGTGATAGTGATGGATGGTGGTGGGGGTGATGGAGACAGTGGTGATAGTGATGGATGGTGGTGGGGGTGATGGAGACAGTGGTGACAGTGATGGATGGTGGTGGGGGTGATGGAGACAGTGGTGATAGTGATGGATGGTGGTGGGGGTGATGGAGACAGTGGTGACAGTGATGGATGGTGGTGGGGGTGATGGAGACAGTGGTGACAGTGATGGATGGTGGTGGGGGTGATGGAGACAGTGGTGACAGTGATGGATGGTGGTGGGGGTGATGGAGACAGTGGTGACAGTGATGGATGGTGGTGGGTTGATGGAGACAGTGGTGACAGTGATGGGTGGTGGTGGGGTGATGGAGACAGTGGTGACAGTGATGGGTGGGGGTGGGGGTGATGGAGACAGTGGTGATTGATGGGTGGTGGTGGTAATAGAATGGCGATGGTGATAGTGGTAGTGGTGGTGGTCTGTGGTGGAGATGAAGATGATAGTGGTTATGGGATATTGGTGGTGGTGAGAGTGGGATGGTGGTGATGGAGATGGTGGTCGATGATGGTGGTGATTATGCTGATGGTGATGTAGACAGTGGTGGTGACAGTAATCATGAGGGTCACTGGTTCACAATGATAGTAGAGATGCTGTTGCTTATGAGGGTGGTGGCTGGGAGGTTCTTTAGGGACCCTAGTCCCTGCTCACAGAGCAGAGATCCATTGTCCATGTTGATGCTTTGGTACGGAGAGGCTGGACAGGTTGGTGCCACCATCTTTTGCAGGCTGACTCTGGCTATAGCTGGAACAGAAATTGGACACCAGCCATCCACTTTCTGTAAGGAAAATGCATTAGCTGGGATCCATTAAACTCATTTGCTGACAAAGATCCTTTCATGATGAGTGCTCAAATTAAGTAAGTACAGAAATATCTTGTTTTTTTTTTTTCATTTTAAAGGCTAAGTTTTCTCATTGGGCTTAAATATTAAGGTCAAGTGTAACTGTCAGGGGAAGCAGTTTTTCATTAGTCAATTTGCATTTTATGAATTTAGGGGCATGTGGCCTAGAACCTGGCCCAGAGGATCTGCATTCTGCCTTCCAGTCTCTGCAGAGGGACTGGCGGCTGGAGATGCTGGCTCAGGGAAAGGCAAGCAGAGGCTGTTGGGAAAAGAGAAACACCTCTGTCCAGCAGGTTAACAGTGAGAACATCACCTCTATAAAACACCCAGTGCCATGGCCATTGTGCATCAGCTATGAGGCAAACAGACCTCCCAGTACTTCTCACATGGGCTTGGCCTCCCATGTGTCCTGACCAAGGACCACTGATAAGAAGAATGCAGTTGGGACTTGGTCGTCCAAACTCAGTGACTGAGAAGATTGTGGGCCAAAAACAGATGGAGGGAAGGAAATTAGTCTGTATCATACAAGCCCAGGCTTTCTGACACAGCACTGCCATTCACTCACCACATCCTCTGGCCCTATGAGTTTGGGATACTGAAAATGAGGCAGAAGTGTGCAAGAGATGGTACCTCTTAGCTATCTCCATTTAGCTTAGAACCCTAAGATTTTATTTGAGACACACAAACACACACACACATATGTGTATACATACATACATACATATATATATATATATATATATATTTATATTTATATATATGCAGGGAGAGAGAGAGAATGGGCGCACCAGGGCCTCCAGCCACCACAAACAAACTCCAGACGCGTGTGCCCCCTTTGTGCATCTGGCTTACGTGAGTCCAGGGAAATCAAACTGTTGTCCTTTGGCTTTGCAGGCACTAAGCCTTCTCTCCAGCCAAGGACCCTAAAATTTTTGAGGAGCCAAACTTCAAGACAGCTGGAACTGAGCCAGCATCACTTGAGCGAGGAGTGCTATGGGGAGGTGTCAGGAGATTGGACAACAGGTAGGCAGAGGATGAAGATCCTCAGAATTTTCCAGATGCTCTTGGAGGAGGGGTCTTCTGCCAAGACTAAACTCTGTCCCCCTTTTCTCTCTCCCAGGACCTCTAGGGCACAGCAGGTGTGGCCTTAACCTTGTAATGTGAGGTGCTGGGACCCTTCTTTCCCCAGCCAGTAGCTTTGTTGTGGAGCAGCCCTAAGCTCTTTGGGGACAAAGCCTCTGTTTGTTTGTTAGCTTGTTTTTGTTTTTGGTGCGTGTATAGTATGTCATGTGGGGAGGCATGGAGTATGCACATGCGAATAGATGCACGTGGTCTGTGTGCACATATGGAGATGCTAGGGGAGGACAGCATGTGTTCTCATTTCTTTGAGATAGAATTTCTCACTGTTCTTGGAACTCACCATTTTTTTTAGTTAGAATGGCTAACTGGAAGCCTCAGTGATCTGCTTGTCTCTGCCTCTGCCTCCACGTTGGGGTTACAGGACTATGTGGACACATCCACCTTTTGACGTGGGTGCTGGGGATTGAACTCAGGTCCTCGGGCTTGCACAGAAAGTGCTTCTCCACTGAGCCATCTCCCCAACAGAGACCCAGGGCCCTTGAACAGTCTCATGACTTTGAGCTCATGAGCTTCTCAAGCACTTATACAAATATTTAAGCCCCGAGAAAAACATTGTTCTAAAATGTGAGCAAAGGAGCAGTTAAGGTGCTTGCCTGCAAAACCTAGGGACCAAGGTTTGATTCCCCAGTACCCACATAAAGCTGGGTGTACAAGGTGGTACACGCATCTGGAGTTAGTTTGCAGTGGCTAAAAGCCCTAGCGTGCTCATTCTTTCTCTCTCTCTCTCTCTGCCTCAAATAAGTAAATATTTAAGAAATGTTAAATGTGAGCAAAAAAACCAAGTAGCATACAAATAAACACACATTTAATTAAATGTCCTCTAGTCAAAGGGGAGCCCAGATCAACTGTGCCTCAGTTCTCATAAATATAAGTCCAAGTCACGAAAACAAAATGAATTATGTACTCTTCCCAAAACTCGAGATGATAAAAATCCTTTTAAGACTTCAACTGCAGTAAATGGCATTAATGCTGGCACTGTTTATTATGCCTGTCACGATGAGTGTGGACCTCGGGCCTGTGAAAACCTTGCAGAAACTCTACTAGCCTTGCAGAGTAGGTAAGGTCCTTTCAGGTCACAGCAGTGGCTGTGGAGGGAAGTGGTTTCAGTCGGTTTCCCTGTGGAACTGTAGATCACAGCTCAGTGGGAAGGTTCATTCTGGGGCCGTTCATATCAGCTGTTGGTCTCTTAGAAACACCAATAAGGGTCAAAGGCAAGGTAGCCTCACCTATACACCTATACAGAGACAAAACCCAATCTATGCAACACAGTCAGGCATAGGTTCCAGAAACTTCTTGTGGCTGGTGCTGTGTGGAGAAGGGGATGAATGAGACTTGGAGGCTGAAAGAGCAGGGAAGAGAGCATATCAAGGTCAGGTGAAGAGGTCATAGTGGTGGACGGCAGGACGGGTTGGAGAAACCAAAGAGGGAGGATGGATTTGGAGATGAGTCTCTGGAAGAACTGAATGTGGGATGAAGAAGAAAGAAGACCTTGGATCACCCTAGACCTCTGGGATGGGGGATGGGTAGGTGGTGGGATCATTCCCATTAAGGGAGTGCAGGGGCAGCAAGTGTTGGGGACATGCTGATATAAGTTTGGGACCTGGGAGGCTTGAAGGGCTCGTTGGGGTGTCTGAAGAGAACTGTCCAAGATGCAAAGTGTCCTTCTAGTATCAAGAAATGGGGGCTGGAGAGATGGCTCGGCAGTTAAGGCACTTGCCTGTGAAGCCTAAGGACCCAGGTTCGATTCCCTAGGACCCACGTTAGCCAGATGCACAAGGGGGCGCACACGTCTGGAGTTTGTTTGCAGTGGCTGGAGGCCCTGGCGCGCCCATTCTCTCTCCCTCTCTCTCTCTGCCTCCTTCTCTCTCCCTGACTCTCTGTCAAATAAATGAAAATAAAATAAAAAAGAAATGGACTTAAGAAGGGGCACAGAGGAGGGCATTCCCAGATCCAACCATGCACATGCTTATTTCCTGGGACGATCAGGTCAGGCCCAGCCTGTTGTCTCCATGGGCATTGTTGGCTCACCCCACTCACCAGCCCGCTGTGAATGCTCATGGTTGGGGGAGTGAGACAGGGATGTGACATGAGAAGGGGTCCTTAGCGTGAGGGCTGTGGCTCCCCCCTTCCACTTGCAAGGTTGAGGTTGGGCAGAGGGAGGAGCAGGCGGGTACAAGGAGCGCTGGCCAGCCGCTGAGGATTTCGTCGTGGGGAAGGAAGAGAAAGCGCCGCAGCAGGGCCCGAGGAGGGGCTGTGGTCACTTCCTGAGCTGCCGTAATGGTGACTTCAAACAGTCCAGACCGATTCTCTTGTCATCCCGGAGGCCAGAAGTCTGGTAGTCACAGTCTGTGACAGTTCATTACGACTGCCACCGTGACTGGATTTGCAATCATTATGGAAGCACACTCTGGGCGTGTCTGTGAACGCATTTCCAGACAGGCTTGCCTGAATGTGGGTGGCATTGGGTAGAAATGACCGGACCTTCTCAAGAACTTGACGTGGAACAAAGCACAAGGAAGATCTTGGGTCACCCCGGAGCCTGGGGTAGGTAGGGGACAGATAGGTAGTGGTGCCACCCAAAGCTCTGGAGAGCAGGGGCAAGCAAGTGTTTGGGACATGGAAGTGTTGGGCTTCCCTTGGGCTGGGGTCTCAGAGCGACTAAAACAGGAAAGGGAGGAAGCCAGCTGGGCACACGTACTCATCTCTCTCTGCTTCCTGACCCAGGTAATGCGGCCAGTCACCTCACACCCCCGCTACCCTCCCCCACCACCCATGGGCTGGAGCTCCTAGCTAACTGTAAACCAAAACAAACCCTTCCTTCCTTAAGTTGATGTCAGGAATTTTGACAAAGCAATGAGAAATTTAATGAACGCAGTGTCATTGGGCTCAAATCAAGGAGTCTGCATGACGAGTTCCTCTGGGTGTCTATTACCGTGACTTCTTTTGCCACTGTACATGGCCCCCTTTGTTAAATATATATTATTTGTTTATTTATTTACTTATTTGAGTGGGGGGAGAGAAAGAATGGGCATGCCAGGGCCTCCAGCCATTGCAAACGAGCTCCAGACACATGCACCCCCTTGTGCATCTGGCTTACGTGGGTACTGGAGAGTCGAAACAGAGTCCTTTGGCTTTGCAGGCAAATGCCTTAACCACTAAGCCATCTCTCCAGCCCCATGGCCCCCTTCTTAATGTTCAAAAAGCATCACTCCAAAGCTGGATGTGGTGGCGCCTGCCTTTAATCCCAGCACTGGGGAGGCAGAGGTAGGAGGATCGCTGTGAGTTCGAGGCCATCCTGAGACTCCACAGTGAATTCCAAGTCAGCCTGAGCTAGAGTGAGACCGTACCTTGAAAAACAAACCAACCAACCAACAAACAAAAAAGCATTTCTCTAAACCTCTCGCCCATCTCCACATAGCCATCTCCAGTGTCTCTGGCCTCCTGTTGTCCCATTTATAAGGACAGCTGTGATTACATGGGGCACAGCCAGGAATGAAATTTCAGACTCCTTCCTTTAGCCACACTTGCTACATCCTTCTGGCCATATAAAAAGCATCATTCACAGTTTCTGGGATTGCTATGTGGATGTCTTTAGGTAAAGGACGTGGTCAGCCTTCCACATGTACCCAGCACATTCATCACCACCAGGGCAGGAAGATCCACACTCAGGCCTAGGATCCTGTGTGGCCCACTGCCCAGGTTCTAGCCTCCCTGCAGACAGCCTTTGAAGCAACGCCTGGGCCATCGGCTGTGTTCAACAGTTGGACAAGCAAAGTGGAGAAGAGCTGGCTTGAACAGAGGAACTCCCCCAAGCCTTTATCATGCTCTGCACCGTGACTCTAAACTTCCTTCACCATGGAGCCTTTCTGAGGTGACAGCATTTCACAGATTGCAGGAACTGCCAACTGGGGTGATTAGCCAGAAGAGAAGAAACCTCAGAGGAGGAAGGCGTGGTGGCGCATGCCTTTAATCGCAGCACTCAGGAGGCAGAGGTAGGAGGAATGGTGTGAATTTGAGGCCAGCCCAAGACTAATTCCAGGTCAGCCTGGGCTAGGTAAAGATTTTACCTTGAAAACAGAAAACAAATAAATAAAAACCATGTCATGAGTTAGGCAAGAGAGAAAGAGAGAGAGAGAGAGACAAAGAAGAGAGAAAGACTGAGAGAAAGAAGGAGAGAGAGACTGACTTGGGTGGGTTCTAAATGGTTTCATGGCCTAGAGAGATGGCTTAGTGGTTAAGGTTTGCCTGCAAAGCCAAAGGCCCCAGGTTCGATTCCCCAGGACCCACTTAAGCCCGATGTACAAGGTGGCACACGTGTCTGGAGTTTATTTGCAGTGGCTGGAGGCCCTGGCATGCCCATTTTCTCTCTCCCTCATTTGCTTGCTATGCCTCTTTCTCTCTCAAATAAATAAAATAAAAATATGTATTAAAAATGGCACACGCCTTTAAACCCAGCACTCAGGAGACAGTGGTAGAAGAATCACCGTAAGTTTGAGGCCACCCTAAGACGACATAGTGAATTCCAGGTCAGCCTGGGCTAGAATGAGACCCTACCTTGAAAAACCAAAAAAAGAAAAAAAAATAATGGCTGGGCGTGGTGGCGCATGCCTTTAATCCCAGCCCTGGGGAGGCAGAGGTAGGAAGATCACCATGAGTTTGAGGCCATCCTGAGACTATGTAGTGAATTCCAGGTTAGCCTGAGTTACAGTGAGACCCTACCTCCAAAAACAAAAAACCAAACTATATATGAAATCATAATATGTTTCCGTTACAACAAACAAAAAAGCAAAGAAAGATGTTACTGCTGCGGGAACTGAAGTGATGTAACACCTCTGAATTTGTCTCCTCCTCTGGAAAGTGAGATAGCATCACCTCATGGTGACATACTGCCAGGTGTACCTAACACCCAGGTAGAATAGGAGCTCCAGGTAGGAAAGGGGCTCAGAATTCCCCGTCCTGACAAGATCTGGAGGGGGACAGACAGAGAGCAACAGGAGAGCTATCAGCCAGCTCTCTGAGCGACCCCTCCCTCTCGCAGTACTTGACTCCTCTCCCAAGCTTATGAGCGACCCCGCCACACCCAACCAGCTTCCCCACCCCCTCGGGCTCCGCCCTGGGAAGTCCACATTGCCCGCAGTTTCTCAGAACTACCACCAGAGAGCGCTACTCCCACTGTTCTCCCTGCTGCTTCCTGTTGACTCTTCTTTTTCCATTCCCTCTACTCAACTTTCCTGTTTTCTAGGATTTTGTTTGTTTGTTTTTCGAGGGAGGGTCTCCCTCTAGCCCAGGCTGACCTGGAATTCACTACGGAGTCTCAGGGTGGCCTCGAACTCATGGCGATCCTTCCACCTCTGCCTCCCGAGTGCTGGGATTAAAGGCGTGCACCACCACGCCTGGCTCTTTTCTAGAGTTTTTATTATTTATTTATTTGAGAGAGGGAGAGGGAGAGAGAGGAGAGAATGGGCGCACCAGGGCCTCCAGCTGCTGCAAACGAACCCTAGATGCATGCACTACCTTGTGCATCCGGCTTACGCGGGTCCTGGGAAATGGAACCTGGATCCTTTGGCTTTGCAGGCAAATGCCTTTAACCGGTGAGCCATCTCTCCAGCCCTCTTCTAGGATTTTTTTTTATAGAAAATTTCTTCTTGAGCTGTAGAGATGGCCAGCGGCTAGGTGTGCTTCCTGTGTAAGCATGAGAGCCCAAGGAGGTCTGACACACCGCCCGGGTTCCTGTAACTCCAGTCGTGGGACTGGGGAGCAGAGACTGAAGAATTGCCGAGGCTCAGGAAAACGGCAGGGGTGGGTTTAGAGAGATTCTGTTTCCAGGAAGCCCACGGATGAGCAATAGGAAAGGACATATGCTGCTCTCCTCTGGCCTCCGTGCATGGGTACATAACGCTTGCACATCTGCACACCCACCATCCCACACATCCTCCACACCCGTACATAAAATAAAATAAAATAAGGGAGAGATGTCTAAGAAGGAGGACGTGGTGACTGATGGGTGTGGATGAAGAACAGAGAGACTCTAGAGTGACTTTGGTTTGGGCCTCAGCAACTGGGGAAATAGAAATTACTCTGTGCTTGGATATCAGGGAGCAGAGAAGAGCTGGCATAGGCAGGGGATGGGAGTCAAGTGCAGTGCCCAACGTGCTGTGGTAGAGATGGCCCCTTTCCATCTTTCAGGTGAAGAGATCAAGTAGCCACTGAGGTGTTTCGAGACCCAAGGGGAGGCCAGGGCCTGAGATGCAGGTGCAGGCTTGGATGTCCTTTTTGTTTAGCTAGAACCCAAAGTCATGAGCTGGAACGGGACCTGTTTATTACTTTACGTGACCAAATATCTGGCAAGAAGTCATTTCAGAGAAGAAGGGCTTGGTGTGGCTCACAGCATAAGGGGATTCCTGTCTATTATGGCAGCTAAGGCATGGGCTGTCCTCCAGAGATTCTGGTTCCTTTAGGAAAGTTCCACCTCCACAGGTTCTACAAGCTTCCCAGACAGCACCACCAGCTTGGGAAAAGGGGTTCAAATACATGAGCCCGTGGGAGGACCTTTCACCTTGAAACTACAACCGACTTCAAGGAGAAAGGAGAAACGTGGGCTGGGGAGATGGCTTAGCAGTTAAGGCACTTGCCTGTGAAGCCGGAGGACCCAGGTTCCATTCCCCAGGACTCACATCAGCCAGATGCACATGGTGGTGCATGGGTCTGGAGTGCGTTTGCAGTGATAGAAGCCCTGGCATGCCTATTCTCTCTCCCTCTCTCTCAAATAAAAAAAAATTAAAGATATATTTAAAAAACATGAAATAGTAAGTAGAAGAATAGATTAATGGGGGTGAAAAGGCCTAAGTGAGGTCAGGGGAAGAGATTGAGTAAGGGAAAGGTGGAGGGAGGGCTAATCAAAATCTAAGGGAATATAAATAAGTCATATGGAAACCTACTGTTTTGGACAATGGAACACTCAGGAGCCATAGATTGTTACTAGAAAATTTTCAGTGCCAGGGACGGGATACCTTCTAGTGAATTGTTGGCTAGGGAGGTCCCTGATGCCCCCAAAACATTACAGACCATAGCCGAGGCCCTTGGTTTCCCACCAGGAATAGATGGTAAGACCGTATTGCTGAAGACTCCACATACTTGGGCTGCAAGGTCACTGAGAAATCCTGCTGGAGCTGACCCGAAAACTTCTTCCATGTAGGCCAGCTGACAGAAAGCTGGGAAAAGCCACACTATGTACAATTCAATGGGACAGAGCAATCACCAGTGAAGATACTCAACAATGGACACTGCAAGCCTTATAATTGGCCAGCCAGGCCAAATGAGCCAATGGGTGCAATACTGGCATGTCTGTCATGGTGGAAACCAACTGCCCTCCAACTGGACTGAGGCCTGCTCCACCGGAGGGAATACATCCCTGATACTGACTGAAAACTTAAACAGGGTTAGTCATGAACCCTAGGGGTGTAACGTCTGCTGCTGCCTGGCTAAATGCATATACTATGCTTATCAAACTGCCCAGTAAGCACTTCTCTTAATGTTCATACCCTTATATTAATGCTCCTCTCACTTTTGGTAGAGAATCTTCTCTTTTCAGATGGCAGTGACCTTGGGATGATTCAGAAGGCATCCTGGTGCTGGGAAGAAGTGACAGGAGTGCTCAGCACTGCAATATCTCTATCACACCTTCCAAGGCTCAGGGTCCATTGCGGAAGCAGTGGTGGAAAGAATGTAAGAGCCGAAGGAAGGGTAGGATTCCTTAAAATGTGCTCCTCCAGACACAAAATGACCTGGATATCCATGACCTCACAGTGCCTGACACTACTACACAAGACCATCATAATAGGAGGAAAAGATCATGACATCAAAATAAAAGAGACTGATTGAGAGGGGGAGGGGATATGATGGAGAGTGGAGTTAAAAGAGGAAAGTGGGGGGAGAGAGAGCATTACCATGGGATATTGTTTACAATCATGGAAGTTGTTAACAAAAATTAATAATTAATAAAAACTAATTAATAAAAAACATGAAATAGCCAGGTGTTAATGACCTGGGTTTGATTCCCAAGAACCCACATAAAGCCAGATTCACAAGGCAGTGCATACATCTGGAGTTCCTTTGTAGCAGCTGGAAGCCCTGGGCACATACATTCTCTCTCTCTCTCTCTCCTTTCAAATAAATAAATAATATTTAAAAATAAAAAAATAGCCAGGCGTGGTGGCACACACCTTTAATCCCAGCAGTCAGGAGGCAAAGGTAGGAGGATCACTATGAGTTCAAGGCCACCCTGAGACTACATAGTGGATTCCAGGTCAACCCGAGGTTGAGTGAAACCTTACCTTGGAAAACACACACACACACATACACGAATTAGAAAGGAGAAAAGTAACAAAGGAGGCCCAAAGGAGGCCCGGAAGGAGCAGCCTGGAGCCAGGAAACCAAATGGGAGACAGTGGTTCTGAGGAAGATGGGGTGACCAGCTGTGGCCAAGGCTGCCCACGGTCGAGATGAGTCGTAACACTTGCCCACTGGGGTGAGCCATGTGGAGGACAGTGAGGAACTTTCAAGGGCAGCTCTGTGGAATGCTAGTGTGTGAAGTGTGAGACAGACCCATGGGGGGTGGGGGACATGGAAAGGCCTGGAACGGGGTTCTGAGACTTCTGTTGTGTAGTTGAGCAGAGCAGCCGGGAAGCAGGCAGAGGAGGTGACTGGGTTGGACTTCTAGATGAGATCTGTTATAGTGATACAGGAATTTGGGATTCCCTGTACACCAACACACTGATAATTTGGCATGTTCCTGGATCCTTGTCCTATGAACTCAAAGAATGAAATCCATGGATCAGAGGATAAGGTTCAGAAAGATTTTATTATTTTTTATTTTATTATTTTATTATTTTAAATTTTAGGAGGGTGGAGAGAAGGGGCTTAAGCCTAGAACATAAGAGAAGGAAATTGAGGTGGAGCTCTTGTCCAGGGAGGCAAGAGAGGGTTTGAGAAGCTCACCTCAAGACTCAGATCTGGTTTTCTTTAAAAAAATTTTTAAAACGTATTTTTAAAATTTAGCCGAGCATGGTGGCGTATGCCTTTAATCCCAGCACTTGGGAGGCAAAGGTAGGAGGATCGCCAAGTTCAAGGCCATCCTGAGACTGTGAATGCCAGGTCAGCCTGAGAATGAGACCTCACCTCAAAAAACCAAACCAAAACAACAACCACAAGGAAGTTTTCTGTTGAGAGAGAAAGAATGGGCACACCAGGGCCTTCAGCAGCTGCAAACTCCAGACACATGTGCCACCTTGTACATCTGGCTTATGTGGGTCCTCCTGTGGAATGAAACCTGGATCCTTAGGTGGCATAGGCAAGAGCCTTAACTGCTAAGCCATCTCTCCAGCCCAGATCTGGGTTTTTAATGGGGAATGGCTACGTGAGGAAGACCAGGCCCGCAGGTCGCTATGGACAAAGACCAGGTTTTACAGCTTTGCCAGTAATCTTAGGTAACGATCAGAGTTTCTGTCCTCTAGGAAGGGTGCAAGCTTTATCTAGAGATCTTTCCTGGAGGGTGCAACATACAGGTTTTTGCAAGCTCAGTGTTGCAGTCAGGTTTTCATTGCTGGTCGAAATCACCCAACCAAGAGCAGCTTGTGGAAAAAAGAGGTTTATTTTGGCTTCCAGGATCGAGGGCCAGCTCCACGATGGCAGGGGGAAACGATGGCATGAGCGGAGGGTGGACATCACCCACTGGCCAACATAAGGTGGACCATAGCAACAGGAAGGTGTGCCAAACACTGGCAAGGGGAAACTGGCTATAACACCCATAAGCCCGCCCCCAACAATACACTCCCTCCAGGAGGGGTTAATTCCCAAATCTCCATCAGCTGGGAACCTAGCTTCAGAACACCTAAGTTTATGGGGGACACCTGAATCAAACCACCACATTCATTGACCCCCCCCCTCACCTTTCTGGTCAAGAGCTCCACCTCTCTTCCTTCTCTTATGTTCTAGGCTTAAGCCCACTTCTCTTTGTCCTCCTAATGCTTTACACTATCGTAAAATCTTTCTTAAATTTATTCTGTGGTCCATGGATTTCACTCTTTGAAAAAAATTTAACAACATTTTTATTTATCTCTTTAAGAGAGAATGGGCGCCCCAGGGCATCTGCAAACCAACTCCAGATGCATGCGCCACCTTATGCATCTGACTTATGTGGGTCCTAGGTAATCGAACCTGGGTTTTTGACTTTTCAGGCAAGTGCCTTAATCACTAAGCCATCTCTCCAGCCCAGATTTCATTCTTTGAATTCAGAGGACAAGAATCTGAGAGCAACCTAAAATATTGGTGCACTGGTGTGCAAGGAACCCATATTACTGTATCAAAAGGTGGCCAGGAAGGAGCAGCCTGGAGCCAGGACACCAAATGAGAGAGAGTGGTTCTGAGGAAGATGGGGTGACCAGCTGTGACCAAGGCTGCCCAGGGTCAAGATGAGGTCTAAAATTTGGCCACTGGAGTGAGCCATGTGGAGGAAATGTGAGACCAGTGGGGCGGGGAAGGCATGAAACAGGGCCCTCCTAAGATTTTTTTTTTTTCTTGTTTTTCGAGGTGGGGTCTCACTCTAGCTCAGGCTGACCTGGAATTCACTATGTAGTCTCAAGGTGGCCTCGAACTCACGGTGATCTTCCTACCTCTGCCTCCAGAGTACTGGGATTAAAGGTATAGCCACCATGCCTAGTTTAAGAGTTCCGTTGTGGCGCTGGAGAGATGGCTTAGCAGTTAAGTCGCTTGCGTGCAAAATAATTCCCCAGGACCCACATAAGCCGGATGCGCGAGGTAGTGCATGTGTCTTGGTTGCAGAGGCTGGATGCCCTGGTGCACCCATTCTCTTTCTCTCTCTCTCTCTCTCAAATTAATAAATAAAAACATTTTTTTAAGGAGTTCTGTTGTGTAGTTGAGCAGAGCAGCATGGAAGCCGGCGGAGGAGGTGGCTGGCTGTGGACTTCTAGATGAGATCTGTTATTGTACATTGTGGGCGGGGAGGGGCCGGAATTGACATGCAGAGAAGAGGAAAAAGACGTGAGTTGGAGCCAGGTCATCAAGCCGGTGGTGAGGGGACACGATGGCATTCAGCTTGAGGCTGCATGTGGCTCATGGTGCAGAGGGCAAGATAATCATGCCGCTTCAAGCAGTCCGAGGAAGGCGGCCTGGCAGATAAGGCATTGCCTAAGACACTGATAAGGAATGGAAACACCTTTTTCTCTCTCTCTTTCTCCTTCCTCCAGCCCAGGCGACAGCAGGGCGATTCAAAGGTTTCTTCTGGGAAGCAGGATCCTGCGTGGGCGGGGCGGCGAGGCCCTGGCCCGGGGCTGCACCGGGAGACCAGCGCGCACCGCGGCGGGCGCAGGCCGGAGCCCAGCGAGCATGGTGGAGTTCGCGCCCCTCTTCCTGCCCTGGGAACGCAGGCTGCAGACCTTCGCAGTTTTGCAGTGGGTCTTCTCCTTCCTGGCTCTGGGTAAGGCGGGGGCCGCGGACATTTTTGGGGGGGATGGACAGGGGTCCGCGCAGCACGTTGATCCAAGAGGAGGGCTTCTCCTGGCCTTGGGATAACAATGTCACCACATGGGGCGTTTGCGGCTGGAATGTGGAAAAGGCGTGTGGGTGTGTCTGCAGATCAACCCGCCTGTGGCCAGGGCTCCAGCTCTGTTTGAGCAGAGTTTAGAACTGTGGATTGAGGGTGGAGAGAGAGTGGCTGCTGGTACCAGTGGGTGGCCAGAATGTTGACATGGTAGACACACACACACACACACACACACACACACACACACACACGTACAGGATTCATCCCCACAAAGCAAGCCCTCTAGCACCTTGCTTGTAGCACCTTCCCCCCACTTCCAGCCCTCCCCCGAGGTTTGGCTCTAGCCCAGGCTGACCTGGAATTCACTATGGAGTCTCAGGGTGGCCTCGAACTCATGGCGATCCTCCTACCTCTGCCTCCCGAGTGCTGGGATTAAAGGCATGCACCACTACGCCTGGCTTGTAGCACTCCTAATTGGTCTGCCTCGCTGTCCCATGATTAGAAATCATTTTAAGTGCCCCTGGCCACCCCCATGACACAGATGAGCAGAGAAATGTCATATGTGAAAGGCTCATGTTGCAGATCCAGAGCCCTGGTTCCTTCTTCCTCCAGAGGAACAGGGTCCAGAGGAACCCGGGCTAGGGAGGGGGAAGGACAGACGCTGGGACAAGGTGTGGGCCACTGTGGGTGGGCTTAAAGAGCAGACAGTGGGAGACCTAAGGCTAGGGCCAGCTCAGGCCAAAGAGTACCAGGGTGCTCAGGGCCAGGTAGGCCACAGCCACCAAATCACAGGGGGTAAGAGACAGTAAGCTCAACTTCCCTCTCGTTACCTCGAGGACAGGAGCTTGACCAACTAGGCACAGCTACCCTAAGTCATCCAGCCGGTGGCCCCTGCCTGGCCCCATCAGGAGTGTCACACTGGGGTCATGACCGCCCAGGGCCTAAAGGAACAGCCGGAATGAGGCAAAGGCTGTGGGCTCATTTAGGTGAGAGCGGGAGGTTTCACTCTATCCCCTGTCCCGAGGGCCAAGGAGAGCTGCAGGCTTCCAGGAGGCCAGGGGACAAGGTCCACCCTGGGTGTTAAAGGTCCCTGTGCCTATAGTCCAGGTCTCTACTGTGTTTGAGATGCGGAAGGGCAGCTCAAAGCAGGAGCAGACAAGTCCAGACCCGCAGTCACCAAATCAGGGCTCAAGGACCAAATCCATCCCCATCTTCCCATCCGCCTGCACCCATAAAAAAAGTTTTTGCATAGTCTGGGCCAAGAGTGGTTCTCATATTTTCTAAAGGTTACATTTTAAACAGATATTTAGGTACCTACATAATGTCTTCCAATTTTAAAAAACATCTTATTCATTTATTTAAAGAGAAAGTGAGAAGAGACAGTGAGAGAGAATGGGTGCTCCAGGGCCTCTAGCCACTGCAAACAAACTCCAGACATATGCGCCACCTTGTGCATCTTGCTTACTATAGGTACTGGGGAATCAAACCTGGGTCTTTAGGCTTTGCAGGCAAGTGTCTTAACCATTGGGCTATCTCTCCAGCACCCTCCAATTTATTTTTGTCTTGTTTTTTGAAGTAGAATTCTCTCTAGCCCAGGCTAGCCTAGAAGTCACTATGTAGACTCAGGGTGGCCTTGAACTCATAGAAATCATCCTACCTCTGCCTCACAAGTGCTGGGATTAGAAGTGTGTGCCACTACACACAGCTCTCCAGTGGTTTTTTTTGTTTTTTTGTTTTGTTTTTGTTTTTGTTTTTGTTTTTGAGACAAGGTCTCACAGTGGCCCGGAACTCACTTTTGAGCCACAAAGTCTTCTAAAATACTTGCTGTTCAGTTCTCCGGATTTTGAGTCCATTCTTCTGCAGTCCTGAGGGTTGCATCCCTGGCCTTGTATGTCCCAGGCAAGTTCTCTCCTTCCTCAGTGTTGCAGTCCGCAGTCCGGTTCGCGTTGCTGTTAGAAATCACCCAACCAAGAGCAGCTTCTGGGAAAAAGAGATTTATTTTGGCTTACAGGCTTGAGGGGAAGCTCCACGATGGCAGGGGAAAACGATGGCATGAGCAGAGGGTGGACATCACCCCCTGGCCAATATAAGGTGGACAACAGGAACAGGAGAGTGTGCCAAACACTGGCATGGGGAAACTGGCTATAAAGCCCTTAAGCCCACCCCCACCAATACACTCCCTCCAGGAAGCATTAATTCCCAAATCTCCATCAGCTGGGGAGCTAGCATTCAGAACACCTAAGTTTATGGGGGACACCTGAATCAAACCACCACACTCAGCCTCCAAATGCTGCAACGATGCTTGCCTTTGTGCTGCAGTTATTGATTTGCAGTACTGGGGCTTGAACCCAGGACCTTGTACACCACCTGCTAGGCAACTTCTCTACCAATCTCCCAGCCTACACCCTGCCAACCCTAACTTTTCTTTTCTTGTTTATTTTTGAGAAAAGTCTTACTCTGTAACCCAGATTGCCCTGGGACTACTGTTGTCCAGACAGACTGGCCTTGAACTCACTACGTTGCCCAGGCTGGCTTTGAACTCTTGACGTTAAAAAATATATTTTATTTATTTACTTATTCGAGAGTGGGGGAAGGGACAGGCAGAGAGAGAAAGAGTGGGCCCACCAGGGTGTACAGCCACTGCAAACGAAATCCAGATGCATGTATCACCTTGTGCATCTGGCTTACGTGGGTCCTGGGGAATCAAACTTGGGTCCTTAGGCTTCTCAGGCAAACGCCATAACCACTAAGCCATCTCTCTGGCCCTGAACTCTTGACTTTTGATGATGCTCCTGCCTCAGCCTCTCCAGTTGCCTCAGCCACCTCAGAACTAGGATTAGAGAGGCATGAGCTTCCATGTCTACCTAACCCTTGGTGTTCTTTTTTTAATTTTTTTTGTTCATTTTTATTTATTTATTTGAGAATGTCAGAGAGAGAAATAGGCAGATAGATAGAGAGAGAGAATGGGTGCACCAGGGCTTCCAGCCACTGTAAATGAACTCCAGACGCATGTGCCCCCTTGTGCATCTGGCTAACGTGGGACCTGGGGAATCGAGCCTCGAACCAGGGTCCTTAGGTGTCACAGGCAAGCGCTTAACCGCTAAGCCATCTCTCCAGCCACTGGTGTTCTTCTTGTCAGGGTTTTGCTGTGTATCTTAGGCTGGCTTCAAGCTTCTTACAGAGCCCATGCCGGCCTTGGACTCAGTCTTCCTGCCCCACCTCCTGAGTGCTGTGGTTGTGGGTGTGTGCCACCACACCCAGGGTAATCTGTTCCTTTAAGAAGGAGTTTGCCTGAGCTAGAGTGGGGGGCGGGGAGTGAGGGGCGGAGAGAAAGGCCCAGGTTCAAGAGTGTTTAGAAGATGGGCTCCCTTGGGTGGGAACACAGAGATGGGCGGAGACAGAGGAAGAAGGCCAAGCAGGTGCCAGCTCTTGCCCATGCTTGGCTGGCTATCCTCCCTGTGCTCGGAGCTATCTGAAAGAGAGAGTTCTCCCATGAAGTGGGAGAGGTGGGGTTTCTTCTTGAATGGGGTTCTTAAGGGGCAGGGGAACTGGAGGGGAGGAGTTACCATGTGGGCAGTGTCACAACAGACAGGTAAGGGGAGAGGCAGAGTGTGTGTGTGGGGGGGGGCACTGAGGCCATTCTGCAGGGGACTGTTGAAAGAACAGTGAGGGTCAGAAGGCTGGCACAAGAATGTGGCCTCCCAGGAAGAGAAGCCCACAGGCAGGGCAGAGGGGGAAGCAAGAATGGAGGCTGGGGATGCCCAAAAGGGGCTGGAAGAGGGCGCTAGGACAATCACCCAAAATTCAGACTCCTTCCAAAGGGGTTGTTTGCTTCTCCCCAGCTCCACACCTCTCACATGGGAGAGTGAGGTCCCTTCTAAGGGGGTCTGTCTGTGCTGTTTGTCACTGTGGCTCCAGGTTCGGGAAGAGTCAGAGTCCTTGCCTCTTTGTTGAATGAATGAATGAGTAAATGTTGGAAGCCTCATATGGGTCAAGTAGTAGCGCCAAATGCCAGGCTCCACCCTGCTTGTTAGTTGTGTGGTCTTAGTGTATGTACCCTCTCTGGCTGGCTGTCGAGTGGTGGTTTAAAGAGGCCTCACGGTTCTAGGTTCCAAAGATCATGTCAAAAGGGTCCTGCTTTCTAAATTACTAAGCAGACCCAAAGTCTGGGTTTGCCTGTTTTTTTTTTTTTCTTTAATTTTTTTTAAGCTTATTTTTATTTTATTAGAGATAAAGAGAGGGAGACAGAGAGAGAGAATGGGTAAGCCAGGGCCGTTAACCACTGCAAATGAACTCCAGATGCATGGGCTACCATGTGCATCTGGCTTAGGTGGGACCTGAAGAATCAAGCCCGGGTTCTTAGGCTTTGCAGGCAAGTGCCTTAACTGCTAAGCCATCTCTCCAGTCCTGGGTTCGCTTCTTAACAGCAGTTAAAAAGTAAGCTCAGAGTCAAGGGATGGTGGGATGGAAGTGGGGGTGGTCTTTCTGATCAACAGTAAATATGTATGTCTTCTGATGTTTTTCTAAATTATTCTTTTTTTTTTTTTTGAGATAAGGCCTCACTCTAACCCAGGCTGACCTGGAGTTCACTATGTAGTCTCTGGCTGGCCTCGAACTCACAGCGATCCTCCTACCTCGGTCTCTCAAGTGCTGGGATTAAAGGTGTGCACCACCACACCTGGTTCTCACTTCTTTTTGTGTGCCCCTAAAACAAAAGACTTCCCATATGGAGCAGGGGAGATTGCTCAGTGGTTAAAGACACTTGCTTGCAAAGACTGGTGTCCCTGGTTTGATTCCCCAGTGTCCATGTAAAGCCAGATGCAGTTCACTGGCAGAGACAGGAGGCTGTGCCACACCCATACTTTCTCTCTGTCTCTCTGGTAAGAAAGATTTTTTTGTTTTTTAAAAGCATGTTGCAGATCCCAAGGCTAGCTAGCCAATCTGACCTACTTAGTGAGTTCCAGAACAGTGAATGACCCAGTATTAGTAACTTTTCTTTCTTTATTTCTTTATATATTTCAAAAAAATTTTTTTGTTTATTTTTATTTATTTATTCTAGAGCGACAGACAGAGAGAGAAAGAGACAAACTGCTAACGAACTCCAGACGTATGTGCCCCCTTGTGCATCTGGCTAACATGGGTCCTGGGGAATCGAGCCTTGAACTGGGGTCGTTAGGCTTCACAGGCAAGTGCTTAACCGCTAAGCCATCTCTCTAGCCCTGGCAACTTTTCTTATTGCTATAAGAGAGTACCTGACAAGAGCAACTTAAGGAAGGAAGGGTTTATCCTGGCTCACAGTTCAGTGGCACTGTCCATTATGGCCAGGAAGTTGTGGAGGCAGGAGCTGGTCATCTTCCATCTGCAGCGGCTGAAAGAAGCAAGGTACAAGAAAAGACATGACCCTCCCCTATGACATGCCCACAGCAGTCAGATTCACAGTGAGAATAGACTGTGGCTCCCAGTGGCTGGAGGTGAAGGGCCTGGGGGGTCAGTGTGTCATGAGCACGGCAGGAGCTCTTGCTTGGGATGATGAAGAGTCCTTGTGATGGGGCTGGAGAGATAGCTCAGCAGTTAAGGCGCTTGCCTACAAAGCCTGAGGACCCGGGTTTGATTCCCCAGTGCCCACGTAAAGCCAGATGCACAAAGTGGCATGTGTATCTGGAATGTGTTTGCAGCAGCTAGAGGCCCTGGTGTGCCCATTCTTCTGTCTCTCTCTGCATACAAGAGAGGGAAAGAGAGAAAATTGGCATGCCAGGGCCTCAGCCACTGGTGACTCCAGATGCTTGTGCCACCTCGTGTGCATGTGCGACCCTGTGCTTGTGCGACCTTTGTGTGTCTGGCTTACGTGGGATCTGGAAAGTTGAACCTGGGTCCTTAGGCTTCAAAGGCAAGCTTATTTATTTATTTATTTATTTGCAAGCAGAGAGAGAGAGACAGAAATGGAGAGGAGAGACAAACACAGACAAATACCAGGGCCTCCAGCCACCACTGCAAATGTACTCCAAGGACCCAGGTTTGATTCCCCAGAACCCACGTAAACTAGATGCACATGGTGACACATGCATCTGGAGTTTGTTTGCTGGAGGCCCTGGTGCATCCATTCTCTCAAATAGATAGATAGGCCTGGAGAGATGGTGTTGCAGTCCGGTTCGCGTTGCTGTTAGAAATCACCCAACCAAGAGCAGCTTCTGGGAAAAAGAGATTTATTTTGGCTTACAGGCTTGAGGGGAAGCTCCACGATGGCAGGGGAAAACGATGGCATGAGCAGAGGGTGGACATCACTCCCTGGCCAACATAAGGTGGACAACAGGAACAGGAGAGTGTGCCAAACACTGGCATGGGGAAACTGGCTATAAAGCCCTTAAGCCCGCCCCCAACAATACACTTCCTCCAGGAGGCATTAATTCCCAAATCTCCATCAGCTGGGAACCTAGCATTCAGAACACCTAAGTTTATGGGGGACACCTGAATCAAACCACCACAGATGGCTTAGCTGTTAAGCACTTGCCTGTGAAGCCTAAGGACCCTGATTCCAGCTCAATTCCCCAGGACCCACATTAGCCAGATGCACAAGGGGGCGTATGCGTCTGGAGTTCGTTTGCAGTGGATGAAGGCCCTAGCGCGCCCATTCTCTCTATCTATCTATCTGCCTCTTTCTGTCTCTATTGTTTTCAAATAAATAAATAAAAAATGGTCAAATAGGGCTGGAGAGATAGCTTAGTGGTTAAGCGCTTGCCTGTGAAGCCTAAGGACCCCTGTCCGAGGCTCGATTCCCCAGGACCCACGTTAGCCAGATGCACAAGGGAGTGCACATGTCTGGAGTTTGTTTGCAGTGTCTGGAGGCCCTGGAATGCCCATTTTCTCTCTCTCTCTCTCTCTCTCTACCTCTTTCTCTCTCTCTCGCTCTCAAATAAATAAATAAAAAATAAATGAAAAAAAATTTTTAAATGGTCAAATAGATAAATAAACACTGTTGCTGATGGTTGTATAATGTATATACGTAGCTAACATCACTGAGCCATATACTCAAAGTGCATGCATGATAAACATCATGGCTAGCACGTTTTACTAGAATTTAAAAAAAATTAGGGCTGGAGAGATGGCTTAGCCGTTAAGGCACTTGCCTGCAAAGCCAAAGGACCCCGGTTCAATTCTCCAGGACCCGTGTAAGCCAGATGCACAAGGTGGCGCATGCGTCTGGAGTTTATTTGCAACAGCTGGAGGCCCCGGCACACCCATTCTGTTCCCCCTCCCCCTCTTTCTTTCTCTCTCTCTCTCAAATAAATTAAAATAAAATATTTAAAAAATTTAGAACAACACGCAAAGTCCCCCGAATACAACACTGGAAACAAGAGGACAAGGTTTTGCCTGTTGTTCACGGCTGAGCAGCCGTTGCCGCATATTGAGTGTTGCTTGTGGCTCCAACCTATGCTCTGGCTTCTGATTCTTTGCTGTACACACTGGGTCAAAAGGATCTGTGCACCCCCTCCTGCCCCACCTAGCAGGCCTGCTGTGAGTGGCAGCCCAGTTTACCTACATCCAAAGGTACTGCATAATTGGATGGCAGTTGTCGTAAGAATCTTAGCAGCAGAGGCTGAGGGATGGCTCAGGGACAGAGCACTTGCCTAGCATGCGCGATTCCCAGGGCTCCTTCCCCATCACTGAAAATCTAAGGCGAGGTGGTGAGTGGAGGGAAGGGGATGCAGTCTTTTCTGGGAATGACACTCTTATCTGGATCTGGTCAGGCACAGCTTCACAGACCCCCTGATCTAAGATGAGAAGGATTCTCATGCAGCAAAAGAGGCAGACCAAGCCAGGCGTGGTGGCCTGGGCCTTTAGTTACAGCACTCGGTAGAGGATCGTCATGAATTTGAGGCCAGCCTGAAACGACATAGTGAATTTCAGGTCAGCCTGGGCTAGAGTGAGAACTTACCTCAAAAATGAAAAAAAAAAAAAAAAAAAAGGTGAAGACCTTAAAGGTCAGGAGAAATGCCCGCACTAGCCCTGGCCCTGTAACCAAATGCACTGATTTTGTGTCTTGGTGAGCGCAAAACCAAATTAAGTACGGTCAAGACATAAAATTGATTAGCTGCAACAAATGAGAAGAGTGCCCTGAGTCATTTTCAAAGCAACACTCCCAGGAAGACAAAGAAAGCATAGGGATTTCCCCCCTCCGCCCCAGGTAGGGTCTCACTGTAGCCCAGGCTGACCTGGAATTCACAATGTAGTCTCAGGGTGGCCTTAAACTCACAGCAGTCTTCCTCCCTCTACCTCCTGAGTGCTGAGATTAAAGGTGTGCGCCACCACACCTGGCTAATTTTTTAAAAAATATATTTTATTTATTTATTTGAGAGAGAGAGAAAGAGAGGGAGAGAGAGGGAGAATGGGCGCGCCAGGGCTTCCAGCCACTACAAACGAACTCCAGATACATGCGTCCCCTTGTGCTCTGGCTTATGTGGGTTCTGGAGAATCGAACCTGGATCCTTTGGCTTTGCCAAAGCACACGCCTTAAATGCTAAGCCATCTCTCCAGACCCAACATGGGGATTTTATTCGGGAGGCATATGCACATTCATAAAGGGGGGTTGAGCATGCTCAATTAAGGTCATCATTAAGAAAAGAGGCAGTAGACAATTTTTGCACATGCTTAACTCTAAATCATAGAACACATTTGGAAAAGATATAAAATGATGGACCGAAATGCCTCTGGGCATGCTCAGTTTGTACTGTCAAGGGAGGATATTTTTTATTATATTTTAAAATTATTTATTTATTTATGAGAGAGAGAGAGAGAGAGAGAATGGGCACTCCAGGGCCTCCAGCCACAGCAAACGAACTCCAGACGTGTGTGCCACCTTGTGCATCTGGCTTACGTGGGTCCTGGGGAATCGAGCCTGCATCCTCAGGCTTTGCAGGCAAAGGCCTTAACCACTGGACCATCCCTCTAAGGGATATTTTGAAGGCACATTGACACAGGGGTCTGCCCCTGAGGGGGCATGCCTTGTTAAATCACTACTAGTCCTACCTCTGTTGTGCCCCCAGTGTAGCCAGGGTTAGCCCGTGGAGCAGAGGGAGCTGAAAGGGGCTAGGACGCCTTCACGGTGGGGTGTGGCCAGAATATTGGCGGTCTAAGCCTGTAAGTGAGGCGATAGGTCCAGCTCACAGGGACAGTGGCAGGTTGAGCTGCTGGGGCGAGCCTCGGGGAGTTGAAGATGCCTAGTAAGAGGAGAGCGCTGCCAACTTAGCCTAGGCAGAGAGTGGGCAGAAAGGCTGGGCAGCAGAGGGTCTTCTTTTGCCTTGAACTTCCCGAAGATGGAATGCGAAAATCCACCCAATCAGTGGTCCCATTTATTTTTAAAATATTTTATTTGTTTTTATTTATTTGACAGAGAAAGAGGGAGAGAAAGGGAGAAAGAGAATGGGTGTGCCAGAGCCTCCAGCCACTGCAAACAAACTCCAGACGCGTGCACCCCCCTTGTGCATCTGGCTAACGTGGGTCCTGGAGAATCGAACCTCGGTCCTTTGGCTTTGCAGGCAAACGCCTGAACCGCTAAGCCATCCCTCCAGCCCAGTGGTCCCATTTATTGAGTGCCTGGTGGATGCAGAACATCTTTCTGGCGCGGTTGGGCAGCCTGGCTCATTAGGAAAATGGCTTTGGGGTAGTGCGCATCTGGGCGGGGCCCTGCTCCGGAGCAGCCTGGCCCGTTGTGTCCCCTCCTGAAGGGCACCGAAGCTGATATCTTCCTCCCGCAACTAGGTGTGGGCAGCCGCGGAGCAGCTGGTTTGGGGTGTTATGGTGGAAGCGGGGCTGGGGTTCCATCTGCCTTTGTTCTGCTTCCTCCCCAGCCCAGACCTGCATCGTGGTCTTCATAGCCCTCCTGTTTACCAAGTTCTGGCTCTTCTCCGTCCTGTATGCCACCTGGTGGTACCTGGACTGGAACAAGCCGTGGCAGGGGGGTCGCCGCATCGAGGCCTTCAGACGCTTTGCCATCTGGAAGTACATGAGGGATTACTTCCCCGTCTCTGTGAGTAGCTTTGGGGGCCGCAGGAGGGCTAGCTGCGGTGTGGGCAGGCCCCTCATCTCCAGGGGTAAGTGTGGCCTTTGTGTAGTTAGCATAAGGCTGGGCTGAGAGGCGGGAACCTGGACTTCTCCACTAGGAAGCTCAGGAAAGAATGGAGCCTGTTTCTGGAGCGGGATCCAGGACCACTGTGAAGGCTGCTGAATGCTGTGGGTCTTTAAAGGATCACTATGCCACTAGTCCAGAGGTTGTGTGAAGGTCCTAAGAGACCCTCTGGCCCCACATTATGTTGATCAGATGAGGAGATTAACAGCAGAGAAGGATGGTGTGTGATGAAATCAGATATCAAGCTCTGCAAATTTACCACGTGTTCATTGGTGCGGGAGAAGGCAGATTCTGTCCTGTCTTACTTTTGGCCGGCCCTTGGGTAAGGCCTTGTCCTGCTTTTGACCTTGGTGTCCCTTTGGATCAGTAAGCAGACCGGCTGCTCCCACCTCGAGGATCCTCAGACCACTAGCTCTCTGGTTCATGGTGAATGCTTGGCCTTGGACTTGAAAGTCGGTTCAGAATGGAACCGATTCCCCGGGCTTGAGTGGGCAGACTCTGCGGCTCCCCAGCGGACACACTGAGCCCTAAGCAGCCAGAAAGTGATGGCTTATTGGCAGGCTAAGAAGGTAGTGGGGATGCAGGAGGCCAGGTCAGGGCTGTGGACTCTCCTCTGGACAAAAGAAAGGAGAGATATGGAACGTGGCTTCTGGAGCTAGACAGACCAGATCCTGTTTTTGTTTATTTTTTGGAGGTAGTCTTGTTCTGGACCAGGCTGACCTGGAATTCACCATATAATTTCAGGGCTAGATCCTAATCTTGACCTGCTCCATAGCAGCCATGTGCCCGGGGGCGAATTATCCAGTGTTTCTGAGCCACATGTACAATCGAGATGATGCCACACTTGGGCAGCGTGGGTTCAGAGAGACCGTGCCACCACAGTCCTGGGAGGGTCGCAGTCGTGGGTCCACAGGTTCACTGTGTCGATGGGACTCTGAGCCGTGAGCATGGAGCTGCTCTGACCTTCACACCAGCCTGGCTTTTCCCACCCTGACTGGGAGCCTCTACCTCTTCCTGCCCTCCAAGAATGAGGTCCCCTGCTGGCCCAAGGGAAGGGCTGGAGGAAACAGGCCAACAGATGTTAAATAACATGTCTGAGTCATGAGACTCTGGGCCAAAGTCAGGGGTGTTCTTTGCGCTCTGATGGGAGTCCTGGTGCCAACGTGCTGAAGTTCTCGATACTTTAGTGAGCAGGGCCTCCAAGGACAGGGCCAGTGTGGGAGGGGCTGGCAAGGGGTCAGGGGAGACTGTCACACTCAGGAGCAGTGGGCATTGTCATGTCAAAGGGCAGAGAGCCTGGGCTGCCTACAAGGACTTAGGTGAGGGACAGTTTCCTTCACCCCTTGCATGGGTTTCCTCTGCAGGGCCCCCCCTCAAGGTTTCCTCAGTAAAGACAAGACAGGCTTATTGAATCCTGAAAGTATCCAGGCAGAGTGTATCTCAGGCAGAGTCCCCTGTCCCCACCCTGGGGACCTCTGAACTTTACTCTGAATTCCCTTCCCCGCCTCTCCTCTCTCCTTGCCCCTGTGTCAGGCAGGTCCAGAGTTCCCCTGGGGAGGTGTAGGTGACATCAGCCACTTCTGGCCTCCAGCTGAGCTCTGGCCTGGCTTCCCACTTGTGAACTGAATCCTGCCCTTACCCACAGAGAAGGGGACAGCACAGAGGCCAGGGGCTTTATCTGGGGGGGGGGGTTCTGAGCAGCAGCCTGGCTCAGTGTAAGTAAAGTAGGGGTAACCTACATTGAGGCTGGAAAGGTGTTTCAGGTCACAGCAGAGCCCCTTCCAGCCACTGCCCAGAATTGGAACTGGTAGCTGTCAGTTTCCCTGATCTGGGCAGCCCAGGCTCATGGCTCAGGACCATTCTTGCTACTGGGCACCTGAATTTCAGGCTGTAAAGCTCACAGAAGCCTTTCTGTTCGTTCTCCAGCCAAGGGCTCTGAGGAGGGTGCTCAACTGTGGTAGGGCGCCAAACTTGCAGAAATCCTATGCAGTTTGTTGAGCCTGCAGACCCTTTGTACTGGGGTGGGCAGTACCATAGGTGGCCAGCAGAGGGCGAGGTGTCGTTTCCTTTGGCTATAACTTTATTAGGCTGGCATGCAATAAGGGTGGGCGGTGGCCTCAGATCTCTGGGTGACCCCTCTCTCCCTCCCGCCCTCCTTTCTGGGCACCCAGCTCTGCTGAGTCTCCCAACCCCCAGCAACACACACACACACACACACACACACACACACACACACATACACACACACACATTCTGCTTACACAAGCCTCTGTGTTCCTTCAGCAAATGCAGAGGTCCTCCCTTGATTTCCAAGCTTTGATTGGTTGTCTCTGTGAACTTGAAGGAAAGTTACTGTGCCTTTGAGCGTGTTTTAAAAAAATTCTTTGACAAAATATTTTATTTATTTATTTATGAAAGATGGGGGGAGAGAGAGAATGGGCACGCCCCTCTAGCTGCTGCAAACAAACTTGAGATGCATGTGCCACCTAGTGCATCTGGCTTACATGGGTCCTGGGGAATTGAACCTGTGCCCTCTGGCTTTGCAGGTAAGTGCTTCAACCGCTAAACCATCTCTCCAGCCCCAAAATGTTTTATTTATTTATTGGAAAGAGAAAGAAGCAGATAGAGAATGGGTGCACCAGGGCCTCCAGACACTGCAAACAAACTCCAGACACGTGTGCCACCTTGTGCATCTGGCTTATGTGGATAGTAGGGAACTGAACCTGGGTCCTTAGGCTTCACAGGCAAGTGCCTTAATCGCTAAGCCATCTCTCCTGCTCCCCCCCCCCAAGTTCTTATGTGTCTGGGTGTGGGGTGTATGTGTACGGGCACACATGCCGTGGCATGCATGTGGAGGTCAGAGGGCAACCTTGAGGTGTCTGTGCTCTTCCACTTTCTTCAAGACACAGTCTCTGACAGCTGCAAACAATCTAGCTGGCCCACAAGATTCGGATTCTCCTGGCTCCATTTTCCATTGCTGTAGAAGCACTGGGGTCACAGACATATGTACCACATTGAATCTGGACTTACCTGCATGCTGGAGGATAGAACTCTGGTCAGCAGGCTTTACAAGCAAACACCTTTAACTGATGAGTCAGCTCCCCAACTTTTATTTTATTTTTTATTTATTTACTTCAAATATACATATATATATAACCATATGAAATAACCATATATATATACATATATATGGTTATATATTTGAGTGAGTGTGTGCACGCAAGAGAGAATGAGTGTATGTGCACACACCAGGGCCTTCTTCCACTGTAAATGAACTCCAGATGCATATGCTATTTTATGCATCTGGCTTTACGTGGGCACTGGAGCATAGAATCCAGGCCATTCTTAGGCTTATGACCAAGCACCTTTAAGCTCTGAGCTTTCTCTCTAGACCCCTTCCCAGCTATTGAAAGTCACCTGGGCTAGGCATAATGATACAAGTACTCAGGAGACAGAGGTAGGAGGATCACTGTGAGTTTGAGGCCAGCTTGGGCCTACAGAGTGAATTCCAGGTCAGCCTGGACGAGAGTGAGACCACACCTCAAATAAAGAATAAATAAATAAATGTTATCCCATCTTCTTCCTACAGAGCTAATGATGTAGAGTTAGGCAATTTGCGTAGGGAACGATGTCCCCGCCACATGCCAAAGACAGGCTTAGGAGCTGGGTGTCCCCTGTGAGGATTTCATCATTCAGAGTAAACACTGAAGACCTTGGCAGGGACTCCATTCTGTGACCAAGGCCATGATCTTGGGTCAAACTTGTCACTGTGAGAACCAGTTTGGGGACAGCGCAGGACAGCTCCCATCTACCCCCCCCTGCCCCTGCTCCTTCAAGCCAGGCAGCTCCCAGATGGCTAAGTCAATCCCAATCCAGTGGGATCTTATAACTCTTTGTCCGGACTGGCCTTATCCCTGTCAACTAACTACCCACTCAATGCCAACACACCCCTCCTGCAGCTGAAATCACCAAAAACTGTCTGTAGACAGATAAGGACGGAGGTGGCAAGTGCTCTGTTAGTGACAACCACTGCTTTAGTACCTGGCTTCCGTCCTGCGCCCCCCCTACCAGCCTCCCTGAGCCCTGGCCTGTACCCTCCCTTTGTCCGCTCTCCTCTCCCCCCGCCCTGCATCCTCTATGCATCACTCATTCTTAGGATAAAACCCGTTTCGGCCTCAGCCTGTAAGACAGGGCCTCTGAGCACTTAGCTCACTTTGTCTCTTCCCACCATTTCAATTCTCCAAGCAGAAGCTATGTCACTGGGACGGGGACCTGATTGGAGTGCACCCCCCCTCCCCGTCTCATTAATCTCTGTCACCTTTCACACTGGGGGGTGGGCTCGCTAGCTGGTTTCACAGGTGGAGCCTGGCTCATGGGCCAGACCAGCCTCTCCCCGCCCCCTCAGCAGCTGGAGCAAGTTCATGGTCCCGTGTCTCAGTGCTCTCTCTCGTGCACCTGGGCACTGATACCAGTACTGCTCCCACTGATGACAGAGGGCAAAGGGGAAGGGCATGTGTCCAGTGCCTGGTATGGAGTAGGCGCTGGGACTGTCCGCCCCCTCAGGCACTCTCTCCAGCACTCAGGACCTGCCGCAGGCTACGCTTACTTAGCTCGCTAATACCGTTGGTGGTGAAGCACACGGTATTACATATACCACGAGAAAACCATCTTCCGGGGGTTGGAGGGATGGCTTAATGGTTAAGGCACCTGCCTGCAAAGCCTAAGGACTTGTATTTTCCAGAACCCACGTAAGCCAGATGCACAAGGTGCCACATGTGTCTGGAGTTTTTTGCTGCGGCTAGAGGCCCTGCTGCACCCATTCTCTCTCTCTCTCTCTCATAAATAAATAAATAAAAATAAAAATATAGGGCTGGAGAGATGGTTTAGTAGTTGAGGCGCTTGCCTGTGAAGCCCAGGCACTCATGTTTGACTCTCCAGGTCCCATGTGAGCCCGATACACAATGATGC
Organism: Jaculus jaculus; assembly: GCF_020740685.1. Taxonomy (NCBI): domain Eukaryota; kingdom Metazoa; phylum Chordata; class Mammalia; order Rodentia; family Dipodidae; genus Jaculus; species Jaculus jaculus. The sequence goes on along the minus strand of NC_059104.1, from coordinate 167,337,655 downwards.
AAGCCTGCAAAGTCGCACATGCGCAGCAAAGGGCGCATGCATCTGGGTCTGATCGCACTGGCTGGAGCCCCTGGCACGCCAACACACACTCTCTCTCTTTTATAAAAAAAAAAAATAAAAATAAAAAAATAAATAAAAAACATTTTCCAATTAGAATTGTGAAATGCATCTTGCTTTTAGAAGATTTAGGGCTGGACCAGTTTTTAAAGGCACTTGGTTGCAAAGCCTAATGGCCCAGGTTCAATTTCCTAATGCTCATGATACACAAATACCAGATACACAAAGTGCTGCATGTGTCTGGAGCTCGTTTTCACTGGCAAGAGGGCCTGGTGCACCTGTATTCTCTCTCTCTCTCTCTAATAAATAAAAATATATGTTTAGCTGGGCATGGTGGTGCCTGCCTTTGATCCCAGCACTCGGGAGGCAGAGGTAAGAGGATCGCCATGAGTTTCAGCCACCCTGAGACTACATAGTGAGTTCCAGGGCAGCCTGAGCTAGAATGAGACCCTACCTCGACAAACCAAAATAAATAAATAAATAAATAAATAAATAAATAAATAAATAAATAAAGTATATATATTCCCAGCACCTGGGAGACAGAGGTAGGAGGATCACTGTGAGTTGGAGTCCAGCTCGAGACTACATAGTGAATTCCAGGTCAGCCTGGGCTACAGCAAGACCCTACCTTAAAAAGTGACCACAATAATGCGGTGGCACCTGCCTTTAATCCCAGCACTCAGGAGGCAGAGGCAGGAGGATCGCCGTGAGTTCGAGGCCCCATGGAGAGACTATGCAGCCTTCCCTGCAGCCCTCCATCTGACTGCGAAGGGAGGAAACAGGGAAGGACTCCAAGCACACGCACGTCCACGCACGCCCGTGCACGCCCATGCACGCCCATGCACAGGCAACAGCCTGAGCCTTGTCCAAAGCCAACAGCAGACCTATCCAATCAAACCCTGCTTGCTTGCCAAGCAATCTAGGTACATAAATAGATCAGGAACGGCCCTCCCTGACCTGACCTGCCCTGGAGCGGCGAGGCAGGCTGGAACCTGGGCTGGGAGCCTGGGGCCCTGGACCTTGCAAGGTTGACTAGAAAATTCCAAAGCTTGTCTAAGAGGCTTTCCAACTCTCTTGTGCTCTCTGTGTTGTCCACGGGACATGGCGGCACTCAGATCCCAGGCGCCTGTGGGGCCTCGGGCTCCTCTGCAACTCTATAATATTTTTGGTGGTAAAGCATACAGCGTTTAACTCCTGCACACTCGGTTTCCTCACCTGTGCAGTGGGACTGTACCAGTTACTTTCTCATTGTTGGGACAAAACAGCCAACCAGAAGTTGTGTAAGAAAGGTGTTTATTTTTTGCTTACAGTTTTTTTTTTTTTGTTGTTGTTGTTGTTGTTTTTGTTTTTGTTTTTTCTAGGTAGGGTCTCACTCTAGCCCAGGCTGACCTGGAATTCACTATGGTGTCTCAGGGTGGCCTCGAACTCACGGCGATCCTCCTACCTCTGCCTCCCAAGTGCTGGGATTAAAGGCGTGCACCACCACGCCCAGCCTGCTTACAGTTTTTTAAAGCATAATTTTATTTATGTATTTATTTATTTGGTTGGGGGGAGACAGAGAGAATGGGCATGCTAGGGCCCCCAGAGACTGCAAAGGAAGGAGCTCTGGACCCGTGCACCACCATGTACATGTGGTTCACGTGGTTTCTGGGGAGTCGAACGTGGGCCCTTAGGCTTCACAGGCAGGCATCTTAACCACTAAGCCATCTCTCCGTTTTTAATTTATTTTTAAAATGTTATTTATTTTGTATTTTTGTTTTTTTGAGGTAGGGTCTCATTGTAGCTCAGGCTGACCTGTAACTCACTGCATAATCTCAGGGTGGTCTTGAACTCTCTGTGATCTTCCTACCTCTGCCTGCGCCTCCCAAGTGCAAGGATTAAAGGTATGTGCCACCACACCTGTCCAAGCCCCAGTAATATTTATTTATGTGAGGGAGAGAGAAAGAGGCAGATAGAGAGAGAGAGAGAGAGAGAGACTGGGTGTGCCAGGGCCTCTAGCCAATGCAAATGAACTCCAGATACACGCACCACCTTGTGCATTTGGCTTTATGCGGGTCCTGGGGAATCGAACCTGGGTCCTTTGGCTGTGCAGGCAGGTGCCTTAACCACCAAGCCATCTGTCCAGCCCCTGGCTTATAGTATTGGGGGAAAGTCTGTCACGGTGGGGCAAACACGGCAAGAGCAGACAGCCGCCATCACATCATCACTTCATCAGGGAGGAAGAGAGGGTGTAAGCAACAAGAGGTGTGGACGATAAGATTTCAGGACTGGCCCCCAGTGACCCACTTCCCCCTGCAAGGCGTCCCTCCTGGAGGCTGAACAACCTCCCAGAAGAGCGCCACTAGCTGGGAATTAAGTATTCAAACCTATGAATCTACGGGGACGTTTGACATTCAAGCCACCACTGGGGCTGTCACAATACAGGCAGCCCCGAGGGCCCTGATGAATGTTACAAGCTAGCAGTCAGGACACTTCCTGTGTCCCCAAAGAGCCCTGAGGGCGACGGGTTCTGGATGGTGTGCATCATGCCGAGGGTGTGAGAAGACCCAAGTCCCTTGTGGAGAGACAGGATTGGGCTGACATGACGTGGGCGGGGGGGAGGGGTGGCAGCCAGTGCTGGGGATCTTCTAGGCAGCCCTTAGGATTAAAATAGCCTTCTAGGCCCTCCCTCCAAAAGAACTGAAAACATGTTCACACAAGACGGAGCACAACTGTTCACGGACCCATTCATTATTCCTAATAGTCAAAGAGTAGAAATGACTCAAACGTCCATCCACGGATGAAAGGACAAACAAAATGGGGGGGGGGGTCACCACACAATGGACTATTGTCAGTGACAGAAAATGGGGTGAAGTCCTGACCCTGAATGGAGGAGACCTCGAAAACATACCAGTAAGTCAGCGAGGCCAGCCACGAGGTTCATATGTTTACGGCTCCGTTTTTGAAGTCTTCAGAGCGGGCACACTCGGGGGCAGAGCGGATTGGTGGTTGCCAGGGGATGTGACTCATGGCCGGCGTGGGTTTCTTTCTGGAGTAGTGAACATGCTCGGAACTGAGTGGTAATATTGCACAACCCTTTTCAAAGTGCACTGAGCTGTATACTTTTAAAGGGTGAATTTAATAGCATATAAATGATATCAATAAAAACGCAATTCCCAGAATCTAGGAACCTGGTCGTCTCCTCCCCTAAGCCCCATCGCCCAGTGCCATGGCCAGCCTCAGGGCGGGTGCCCAGCCATGGCTTGTGTGCACATGCGTGTGGAGGACAGAGGACAGCCTTGGATGTCATCCTCAGGAACACTGTCCACCTCTTTTGAGACAGAGTCTCATGAGCCTAGAGCTTGCCAAGTAGGCTACACTTTCTGGCCAGTGAGCCCCAGGGATCTACCTGTCTCTGCCTCCCCAGTGTTGGGATTGCTGGTACGAGTGCCCCCACACCTGGCATTTTTTAAAAAAAGAATTGTATTTTATTTATTTATCTGAAAGAGAAAGAGGCCAAGAGTGAGCGAGTGAGAGACAGAGAGAGAGAGAGAGAATGGGTGTGCCAGGGCTTCCAGCCACTGCAGATGAATTCCAGACGTGTGTGCCACCTTGTGCATCTGGCTTACGTGGGTCCTGGGGAATCAAACCTGGGACCTCAGGTTTCACAGGTAAATGCCTTAACCGTTCAGCCCCGATAACTGGCATTTTAATGTGGATTCTGGGGATTGGACTCAGATCCTCAAGCACTTTACTGATTGAGCTGTCTTCCCAGCCTGACACCCACCATCACAGCTGGCCACCCTCCCCTTCTTTAGCAGAGTCGGGGGAGCGGCAGAGGGACCCCGCTTCAACAACCGCCCTCCTCTTCCTTTACTTCATGGGAACCTGTAGCAAGAAGCCTGCCAGGGAGGAGTCATTGCTGTCTTGCGGTGGAACAGCGTGAAAACCAAGCCATCAAAGGGACACAGTTCTGTAGTGAGCAGAGCCTCCAGCTCCTCAGTGTCGGGTCCACTGCTGTGGGATCCAGCTGACCTGTCAGAAGTGGACCGTGAGCAGGGGCTTTCCTTCCGAGGTGGCCCACATCAGCTTTTCCCACTGGCTTCCTTCCTTTGTTTCCCTCATTCCACTCTTCCCAAACATCTCCTCTGTCCCAGACCTGTTAGAGACTCAGATTATATAGGGCACACGACCTCCGATCTTCTCAGTGATGCCATGGCAGACTGGCCCAGGGGTAGGTAATCCAGGCAGGTTAGCACAGAAAGAACTCAGTAAAAACCATGTCTGGACCTCAGTGGGGCTATGGTCACCACACAGTGCTCACACTGATATGCACATGTGTCAGTGTGCATGCCAATATTGGTCCCCTTGCCTGGGAATGTGTCCCCACACTCACCTGGACGTTTATCCAAATGCTTCACTCTTAAAGGGCAAAGTACTCATTCACTGATTCATCCATTCATTTGCTTATTTATTTAAGGTTCGGCAGTAGACAGCCTCAGGTTGTTGGGATGAGCCTTCAGACCAGACACAGTCTATGGGAGGAAGGAGGGATTTACATGAAGCTTACAGATCCAAGGGAAGTTCCACAGTGGCAGATGAAGCTGGGCCCAAGCAGAGAGAAAAGTCACCACCAAAAGCAAGAGCAAACATCCAGCAGTCAGGGGCTGGAGAGATGGCTTAGCAGTTAAGGCGCTTGCCTGTGAAGGCTGAGGACCCAGGTTCGATTCCCCAGGACCCACGTAAGCCAGATGCACAGGGGGCACACACGTCTGGAATTTGCAGTGGCTGGAGGCCCTGGTGCACCCATTCTCTCTCTCTCACTCTCTCTCTCTCTCTCTCTGCCTCTTTCCTCTCAAATAAATAAAGAAAAATAAAGAAAAAAAAAGTTCAGGTCTGTACTAGGGAGGCCAAGGTAGGAGGATTGCTGTGAGTTTGAAGCCAGCCTGGAGCTGCAGAGTGACTTCAAGTCAGTCCGCACTAGTGTGAGAGACCTTGCCTGGAAACAAACAAACAAAAGTTCAGTTCTTTTTTATTTTTCTTTCTTTCTTTCTTTCTTTCTTTCTTTCTTTTTTTTTTTTTAATTTATGGAGGTTCAGAATGCCCTCTCATGAGGATGAACATTTATAAGCAAGTGTTTCTATGCATGGAGCAAGGGATGATTTTGAAGTCCTTCAGACAGGGTCTTCAGCCAAGTACCCTTTCTGGTGAGAAAACCAGAAGTTTCCATCATACTGGCATTTCCCAATCTCTTTAATCCACTCTACTAGGAGAAAAGGGTGGGCCTGGCTGGGAAGGTAACAGCTCCTCCCTTATGGCTCCTGCTGTCCTTCTACAAGGGCCAGTGGTGGCCTGGAGGGTATTGGGGGACTGCGTGTGTGGTGGGGAATGCAGAGAGCAACTTCGGGTCAAAGACGGGAGCATATGAAGCTATGCAGCCTAGATGGGCATACAGACTCGGGGCCCCACTGCTGCCTCCAAGCTGCTGTGAGGCTGGGCAGCCAGGCCTCTATGGCCTCAAAGGCACCAACCAGATTCCTCACAGGAAGAACCCTGGCAAAGCTGAGCCTTACCAGGGGGCATCCTGCCCAGGCATCTGGGATTGGGCCTGGGGTTCGCCTCGCTGATGGCTGTGGCTTCCGCAGCACAGGGTGAGGAGCGTGGGTCCTCGTGGAGTGGGAAAGGGTTATCCTCCACTCATAACGTGGTCTCTAGCCATGATCTCTGCGCTCAGCTACGGCCCGTGCAGATCAGCACAGATCAGCTCGGTTCCTGCCCCTCCGTCTGCACTGTTTCTCCTAGAAATACCTAATGACAAGTGGCTCTCTCTGTTCCCCTCTGGTGGGCACTCTTGTACCCCCTATGCTTCGGGCCTGACAAGCTTGGGGCAAGTCTTGAGAGTGGATGCAAGGCGGTGAAGGTCTAGCCTTGGGGCAGGAAAGACTCTTGTGATATGGGGCCAGAATAGCCTTGGGGTCTGCGTGTTTCTACCTGATATATCCTGTAGTTAATGCTCACTTTCAGGGCAGAAGTGCCAAGTTGTCTTTTCTTTCTTTTTTTTTTTTAAGATTTTATTTTTATTTTTTTATTTGGTGTTGTAGGGTCTTGCTGTAGCCCAGGCTAACACTGGAATTCATTATGTAGTCTCAGGCTGGCCTCAAACTCACAGCGATCCTCCTACCTCAGCTTCTTGTGTGCTGGGATTGAAGGTGTGCACCACCACGCCAGGCTTTGCTTTTGCTCATTTCATACATGTATATAATATATTTTGATTGTACTCACCCCCTTGCCCTCTTTTACCCCCTCCCACTCTTGCTGAACTCCTTTTTTGTTAATTTATTATTATATTTATTTATTTATTTGAGAAAGAGGGAGGGAGAGAGAGAGAGAATGGGCGTGCCAGGGCCTCCAGCCACAGCGAACGAACTCCAGACACGTGCGCCCCCTTGTGCATCTGGCTAACGTGGGTCCTGGGGAATCGAGCCTCAAACCGGGGTCCTTAGGCTTCACAGGCAAGCGCTTAACCACTAAGCCACGTCTCCAGTCATGAACTTTTTTCTTCCTAACTAGTTGCCTCCCTGCTTTCACACCTGTGTGTGTGTGTGTGTGTGTGTGTGTGTGTGTGTGTGTGACCACTGAGTTAAAGTAGGGTTGCCTGCGTGAGCAAGGGTGGGTCTTATTTATTGTAACATTAACTTACCAGTGGTTATGCCACTGAGGCACATGGCACCCCCCTCCTTTCCAGCAACCATTAGCTGCTCTGGGAGAAGTGGGGTTCTCATGAGCCTCTCCCTCATCAGTAACAGAATGCTGATGGACTCAACCTCTTGCAGGAAACCACCACATCTGTGATTGTTTTTCATTTGATATGCTACACTTCTCTTTGTATTTTTTTTAAAACATTTTAACCAACAACTTCCATTCATATACGCAACCTGAGCATAATCCCCTCCTACCACCCTCTTTTGTCTCCCCTCCACTGAACCCCTTCTTCTTTCCACCTAACCAGCTTCTATTTTTTTAAAATTTTTTTTTGTTATTTTTGTTTGTTTATTTGAGAGAGACAGAGAGGGACAGAAAGAGGCAGATAGAGAGAGAGAGAGAGAATGGGCACGCCAGGGCCTCCAGCCACTGCAAATGAACTCCAGCCGCGTGCGCCCCCTTGTGCATCTGGCTAACGTGGGTCGAGCCTCTAACCGGGGTCCTTAGGCTTCCCAGGCAAGCGCTTAGCCGCTAAGCCATCTCTCCAGCCCCCCGCTTCTATTTTGATGTCATCATTTTCCATCATGCAGGTCCTGTGTAGGTGGCATCAGCCACCGAGAGGTCACGAAGGCCATGGCCACTTTGTGTCTGGAAGACAGGATTGCAAAGCACTCCTCCCCTTTCTTTGGCTCTTACATTCTTTCCGCTACCTCTTCCTCAGTGATCCGCGAGCCTTGGTGGGTGTGATAGAGATGTCTCACTTAGTGCCGAACACTCCACTGTCACTTCTTCTCAGCACTTTGATGGCTTTTGAGTTTCCCCAGTAGCCACCGCTACCTGCAAAGAGAAGCTTCTCTCACCAAAAAATGGGAGTAGCATTAAGATAGGTGCCTAATTATACAGAAGCATTTAGAGGGAAATTTGGTGAGCATAACATATCCTTTCAGTCAAGCAACTGCAGTAGCTTTCCCCAGAGCTTATGACTTCTCCGGCCATAAGCTTTTGGTTAAGATTTTAATACCAGACATGAATTCCCTCCCTTGGGTGGGTCTCAAATTCAATCAGAAAGCAGTTGGTTTCCTCCACCACCCGCTGTTGCTGCAGCTGGCCACCCTGCTGTGATTTGAGTGTCGCAGCTACGCCATGTCCAGAAAGCAGTGTTCCTACAACACTCTGTTTCATCCTCCAGTTCTTACATTCTTTCTACCCCGTCTTCTGCAATGTTCTCTGAGCTTTGGGGGAGCGATCCAGTTGCCTCATTCAGGGCTGAGCACACAGTAGTCACCTATCCTCAGCACGTTTGTCAACATGGTTCTCTTCATTAGCTGCAAGAAGAAACTTCTGTGACCAAGGCTGGGAACAGCTCCAATCTATGGGTCTAAACATGTCAACATGTAAAAGCAATAAGTGGGGAGATGGCTTAGTGGTTAAAGGTGCCTGAAGTTTGAGCCCCAGAACCCACGTTAAAAAAAAAAAAAAGAAAAAAAATTCCAATGCACGGTGTTGGAGTTAAAGGCACTTGCTTGCCAAACCTGATGGCATGGGTTCACGTTCCCAGTATTCACTTAGTGCCAGATGTACAAAGTGGCACATGTGTCTGGAGTTCGTTTGCAGTGGCAAGATGCCCTGGAGTGCCCATTCTCTCTCTCTCTCTCTCTGCTTGCAAATAAATTAAAAAAAAAATTTAAAAAGCCCAACTCACAGTGGCCCATGCCTGCCATCCCAATATGCCTATAGCAATGGGAGTAATGTCAAGAGAATTCTGAAGCTTAGTTACTTGTCATTTAGCCTGGCCTTCCCAGTGGCAAAACAAGAGAGACCCTGCTTCAAACACGGTTGAAGGAGAACACTGACATCCCAAAGTTGTTTTCTGACTTGTACGTCAGTGCCATGTCATGAATGAACCCATACAACCATACACACAAAATTAATAATAACAACAGCAACAGTAATAAATTTTAGAAGGTTCCAAGTTGTCTTGTTTGTTTATTTTCAAGATAGGGTCTCACTCTAGCCCCAGGCTGACCTGGAACTCATTCTGTAGTCCCAGGCAGGCCTTGAGCTTACAGTGATCCTCTTACCTCGGCCTCCCTAGTGCTGGGATCATAGGTGGGCGCCACCAGGCCTGGCCAAGTTGCCTTTTGAGTGAAGTTAGGATGTGGTGGCGCCCCCGTGTGGCCCTCTGATTTCTTCTCATCTTGTCCAGCAGTCTTGTAATTCTAGACCCCTTTGTGAATAGAGTTCCTGTCTGGATGGGGTGTTTGTTTCCAGGTTCTTGCCACCTTTTCCAAAGAGTTGAAAAAGTGAGCACCCACAGCAAAGCAACAGGAAACTTTATTTAAAGGGACAGTACAGGGTGCCCTGCAAAGTCACAGAGGGCTTCTTGAGCTAGAGCCCGAGAACAGCAGCCAAGGCTTCCTTTAATGGGGTCCAGGAGGAGGAGAAGCCAGCTGCTAGGGGCAGGGTGTAGGTGGTCTTTTGTTATGAGTGGTATAGGTTTGGTTTGTATAAGCCTTAGTTTGCTGTGCATACCTTTCCCCATCTGATTTGAATCATATGCACATCCAATCGCGCAGAGGCATAAGATGATATACCCAAGGTTTTTCTCTACAAGTTCACTTGGAGGACACAGCCTGCTTTACTGTACATGTACCCCACACCATTTCAGGCTAGATTGATCCCCCGCCTCTTATTCCAGGAAATGTTTCTGGGATGTGTTTGAATGGAAACTAATGACAGAAGTGGAGGGGGAAGGGTTGCCAAGGGGTTGCTAGGGAGAAGCAACCTCTTGCGTGGTTTAAAGTGGTGTGTGCATGCCGTTCAATGTAGGTGGACGTCCCAGGTTGCTAAGTGCATTGTTGGAAAGGGGTAAGCAAGTAGCTCAAGCTGAGCTGGGTCATGAATTGTTAAGTTTTCTCTGCACCAGCCTGTCTTGCCCTCTCATCGGGAGCTCTCCACAGCTCCAGGAGGGAGCAGAACAGGGCCTCCCGGGGATGGCCAAATGGTCCCACATCACAGATAAGGACTCACGGGGGCAGGGGGGGAACCGCTTGTCTCAAGCCAGAACCAAGGTGGTATCACACACCACGCCTCTATCTTTGGAAGCACCAGGCTGGCCGGGCTTCTGAACCCCTGAGGCTCAGGGTCCAGTGATAACACTAGTAAGTGGCATCAGGACCAGCATGCAGGCTCCGCCACGAGTGACGGGCTTGCTGTCCCCACAGCTGGTCAAGACCGCGGATCTGGACCCCTCCAGGAACTACATTGCAGGCTTCCATCCTCACGGGGTCCTGGCGGCCGGAGCCTTCCTCAACCTGTGCACAGAGAGCACGGGTTTCTCCTCGCTCTTCCCGGGCATCTGCCCCCACTTGATGATGCTGAACTTGTGGTTCCGGGCTCCCTTCTTCCGGGATTACATCATGTCCGGAGGTGAGTCTCCCCATCCCAGCCCAGATAGTTCAGGAAGATGTGACTGCCGTGTGGGCGGGAGGGGAGATTTAGGGGAGAGCTGCCAACAGTTTCGTGTTTCTTCCAAAGGCATATGCACAGAGATCCAGAGACACGGAGGCTCCCGAGACCTCATCACTGAAGTAGACCTAAAAAACGAGCCCACCATGGCTCAGGGGAATTCGCGGAAGAGGGGGAGGAAAGATTGTTAGAGCCACATGTTGGGACATTGTGCACAGAGACATTGCCTCTTACCCATAAGTGATGGCTAAGCCCACAATGCACGACCCACGTTCCCCAACAAGGAGGGTCCCTGTGGAGGGAGGAGGCTGACGATGGTACCAACATAGCTGTATATACTCTGTGTACATAACTAAAAACAAAACAAACAAAGAAAAAACAAAAGCATGTGCAGTATGGAAGGAGGCTGGACTCAAAGAAGAACTTCCTACGTCACTGGGCTGGGTACTGAGTCCCTGGGGGATGGGAGGAGGGAGAGGATTCATGCTGAGGGTCACGTTCTTGGGCCACACTCAACCTCACAGCTCTGCTTCCTTGGCCCACGCGTGACCTACCTTCCTCTCTCCCTAGGGCTGGTCACATCAGACAAGGTGAGTGCTGCCCACGTTCTGAACAGGAAAGGTGGTGGCAACTTGCTGGCCATCATCATTGGCGGTGCCCAGGAAGCCCTGGACGCCAGGCCCGGAGCCTACACACTGCTGCTGCGGAACCGCAAGGGCTTCGTCAGGCTGGCGCTGATACACGGGTACGGAGGGGGTCCTGGGGAGGGCACTGTGGCTTCAGGCAGAGGTGTGTGTTTTGGTGGGGAGCCGGCAAAGACGGATGCAGATTCTGGATCGACAAGGAGGTTCTCAGGATGCTCACGGTGAAAAGTGTAATCTGGTACCTCACCTCCAAATGCTTAGAGAAGTCCCCGTTAAGGGAGGGCTGGAGAAATCACGAGGACTGGGTGAGAATGGTCCCAGAGTTCTCGCTCAGAACTCCAAAATTTGAAAGAATGGGGTCGGGAGCTGACCGCTGAGGTGTCCCCCCACATTGAGGCCTGTTATCTCTAAGGAAGAGCCAGTGGGACAGGAGAGATTGTTCTAGGACAAGACAACAGCAGTTTTACATCAGGGAGGGTGCTCTGGAACGTTTCAGTCTCTGTAGGCCTGAGAGGAGCTTCCGTAGGTCAGACAGGGGTCATGGTAGGTCTGAGAGGTAATGCAGGACACTTGCCTCCGGTCCAGGGTTCGGTCCCCTGCTCCAATTGCTGGTGGCTGAGTCCCCGTGAGGCGGCCTTTCCGTCTGCATCTCTCTGGGTCCTCTCACGCGTCCTTTCCTGCGTCCAGGGCAGCGCTGGTGCCGATCTTCTCCTTTGGAGAGAATAACCTATTCAACCAGGTTCAGAACAGCTCTGGCTCTTGGCTGCGCTACATTCAGAATCGGCTGCAGAAGGTCATGGGCATCTCCCTCCCTCTCTTCCATGGCCGCGGTGTTTTCCAGTACAGCTTCGGCTTGATGCCTTTCCGCCAGCCCATCACCACCATCGGTGAGTGGAGAGCCAGGCTGGGCGGGGCAGATCGCAGGGGCAGAGCCTGGGTGCAGCGAGGAGGGGGACACGGGGCTAGGTCAGGCACAAGCAGGGAACCTTACCTGAAGACAGTCTAAGATAAGAACTGCAATAAGACAGACTGATGGCTGAGCACTGATTGTCTAGAGAAGAGAGTAGGGGACGTGTGTGTGTGTGTGTGTGTGTGTGTGTGTGTGTGTGTGTGTGTGTAATGCAGCGACTCACTTTGTCTTAGCAACCTTTGAGGCAGGGATTCAAAAGATCACATTGCCTCTCAGCAACAGAGCTGAGGTGGGAATCAGGATCTATCTGATTTGTTATGCCAGAGAAGGAGGACTCATAACCCCGAGGTCTAATGGGGCTGAGTGTGGAGAAAGGAGAGACCAGGGAAGGTATGCCAAGCATGTTAAAATTCTGTGCAAACTGGCAATTAATAAGTGCTGAATTAGATCCTGGGGGTTCTTAGGAGAAAAGGACACAAGCTTCAATGCATAGACTTAACGCCATTTTTGTTTTGTTTTCCGAGGTAGGGTTTCGCTCTAGCCCAGGCTGACCTGGAACTCACTATGTAGTCTCATGCTGGCCTCGAACTCTTGGCAATCCTCCTACCTCTGCCTCCCAAGTGCTGGGATCAAAGGCGTGTGCGCCACCATGCCCGGCAACATTGTTTTTTGAAACTATTGGGGACACATCTCTTGTTTTCTTCTTGGATTCCCATTCTGACATTTGTAAAGAGAAATCCCTCTATCCATCCATCCATCCATCCATCCATCCATCCATCCATACGTCCGTCCATTCATCTATCAGTTGAGCACATGCTTGGTAAAACCTTGCTGGCTCGTGTGGTAGCAATTCTCATGAACTTTAATGCTGCTGCCACCCGAGAGCTATCCCCAAGAGAAGGCAAGGGTCCTGCCTCCCCAGCCAGGCAGAATCAGAGGAAAGAGGTTCCCGAGAGTCTTCCTGATCCCTCCCTGTGATCCTGGAGGCATGGAAGGTCACCTTTGGGGCAGAGGAGGAAGAAGAGCTGCCTCAGTTGTGACCATCCTCCACTCCCTACCCCCATGGCATCCTCCAAATACAGGCACCAACAGTTGTGACATCTTGGACTTGCAGAATCATATACCCTGGGCGCACAGAGCACATCCCTAAGGTTTAAAACCTGGTGCTGCTTCCTGGCTATGCGACCTTGTACAGGTTACTTAACTTCTCCGAGCCTCATTGCATCACCCGGCTAGTAGGATTAGACAGGTTTCATCTGCATAGAATGAAGGGAGAGCACAGGTGTAAAGTGCATTACATTAGAGTCCAGGAATTGATCTAACATGTTAGCATCCAGTACCTGAACTCAGAGTAAAAGGGGTGGCAGCGGGACACCTTGCTGGATGGTCACAGGAGTGGGTACCTGCTTCCAGGGCCCCCATGACCCTGGTGACTTCAGCTCTGGGCCACTGCCCGGCTCTGTGCGTTACAGTGGGGAAGCCCATTGAGGTCAAGCAAACGTCTATGCCCACCGAGGAGGAAGTGGACCGGCTACACCAGCGCTACATCAACGAGCTGTGCAACCTCTTCGAGACCCACAAACTCAAGTTCAATATCCCTGCTGACCAGCACCTGGAGTTCTGCTGACCACCTCCAGCCAGCCTGAAGGACGGGGCCGGCATCCTGAAGCCCATATGAGGTGCTGTGATCAGAGGAGACTTCTTGGAGATGGTGTTAAGTGCATCTCCAGAGCCTCCCCGGACTCCTGCAAACCCAGACACAACGGGCAAGGTGGCAGAGGAGGCGGACCCTAGTGCCTGGGATTTATACGCCTATAGCCAAAGCTCTGAGGTCTCCCCTTCCTTGCTCATCTGGAGAATGGGAGAGGAGCAGGCAGAGAATTATCTCTGCTGTTTAATCTCGACTGTTGTTACTCAAAGATGACCAGAGGACATGCAGTGGAGGGGGGGAAGAGTAAAAGAAATCCCCACCCAGTTCTCTCCCCTACATGCCCTTCCTCCTGCACCCTGGACTTCCTCCTTGAGCTGGAGAGGAGAAGTAGCCAGTAAGTCCTTGCACCCAACTAGGTTCTTTCCAGATTCAGGGTCCTCTGAGCTATGGAGTGGCAGCCAGAAAGGCCCAGAAGATAAGCAAGGAGAACAGAACTTGGTCACCGACTGCCGTGCACCTGTGAGCAGGCCTCCGTTCCCTCCCTCTGAACCTCAGTTTCCCCGACTGGCTAAGATGAGCTTAGAGTCTCAGTTCCCGCGTCACGTAGACTGAAAGCTCCAGGAGGGCCCCTCTTCCTCATGGCTTTGTAACTTGAGCCCCTGGTCTTGGCCCAAAAGGGGGTTCCATCCATGTTACTTCAATAAATGAAAGGACTCTATTTTAGCCTTCTTCTCTTCCTTTCTTTCCTTCAACCAAGGGTGTTGACTGAAGCCTCAGCTTTGACCCCCTCCCCAGTGGCCCTGACTCACCGTTCCAGAAGCCAGGTCAGCCTGAGCTAAAGGAAACTATCCGGGTCTCTTTTTTCCTCATTCATTATGATAAGTTTGGCACCTGCAAAAGAAAGGGGGTGTGCAGGGCTGAGGATGGCTCAGTGGATAAAGTGCCTGCTAGACAAGCACGAGGCCCCGAGTTCGGATCCCCAGCAGCCATGTTAAATGCCGGGCCTGGTGGTATGCGTCTGTGACCCCGGTACCGAGGAGGCAGAGACGGGGGGATTTGGCCTAGCCAAGTCGGTGAGCTGAGTTCCAGGCTCAGGGAGAGACCCAGCCTCAGAGAATAAGGTGGAGGTCTGGACAGATGGCTCAGTGATTAAGTGTGCCTCTTGCACACGTGCACGAGAGCCCGAAGGGGCCTGAAACCGCACCTGGAGCCCCAATCCTGCAGGGGAGCAGAGACCTGAGAATTGTCAGAACCCCACAAGCTCAGCAACCAGTAAGAGGCTCAGGCTCAGAACAAGACAGGGTGGCATAGCGACGGGGGGGGGGGCACCCAATGTTCCACTACAGCCACCTTGGGTGAGTGCACCCCACCACAGGCAAGCACATGGGGTGCCACATGGGCATATACGTATGCATATACCACCCATGTACATGTGCACATACACACAAAAGGAGCAAGGGGGAGAGGGACTGGAGAAGACCCTTGACGTCACCCTCTGTCCCTACAGGTACGTCACCTTCCCACATAAGTGCACCTGCACATGTGCCTACATATAAACATATCTAGACACACACACACAAAAGAAATGGTTAAGGTACTTGCCTGCAAAGCCTAAGGACCCTGGTTCGATTCCCCAGTAGCCACAGATGCGCAAGGCGGTACAGGCATCTGGAGTTTGTTTGCAGGGGCTAGAGGCACTGGTGTGCCCATTCTCTATCCGCCCCCTCCCCATAAATAAATAAATAAATAAATAAATAAATAAATAAATAAATAAATAAAATATTTAGAAAGCAAAAAAAAAAAAGGGGGGACGTGACATGCCTATGGGAGGACCAGCACAGAGAAAGCAGAAGTGACATATGGATGGCTGTGTCTGCAGCAAGCGATGCCCTCCCCGACCAAGGCATTCTGGATTCCTGGCTTGGAAACACACGTCCGTAAAGAGAAGTGCAGGGCACGGCTGGGTCGGATGAGTGTGAGACTGGCCTTCCCCTCTGACCGGGGACACGGCCTTCCCATCCAGGAGCAGAGGAGCAGTTCCCACCGACACATAGGAAGAAGCACACATTTGAGCCCAAGTCCTGGCTCTACCTGGGCAAGTCCCAACCTCCAAACCTCAGTTCTGGTATCTGACAAATGAGGACCCCAGCGTCCCCTTCAAGTGTTGCACCCTGTTCCCAAGTCCCTGAGCCACTCGGAGTCCTTCATGACACAAGAGCACGGGATATGTGAATTAGGAGATCTGAGACACAGGTGCCCAGCATCGCGCGACGGCCCCTGGGGGTATATTGTCTGGCATTGTGTTCACGCGAGTTGGTGGAACCAGGAAGTGGACTCAGAAAAGGGAGTGATGAGTTCCGGCACCCGGGGGTGGAGGGGGACCCGTGAAGGAAGTGGTGGTGGGCGGGGCCGTGAAGAAAAGACAAGATGGCCCAAAAGATGGGTGGGGACCCACCGTGGTTATGTGGCACTGGGTCAGAGCCATTTGCAGACTGACTGGCAGAAGGCAGTTAGGATCTGTTATTCCTCCCGGTTCTGTGAGTTCACTGGGGACTCTCCACAGTCTGGCCTGCGCTCTCTGGCAGCTGGGTTCTGCCAGTAGGTAAGGCTGGGATGGCTGGGCCTCTCTGCACCAGTTGGAGGCCCAGTTCAGCCTGACAGGCGATTTAGCATTCAGGGATTGGCAAGAGCCCAGAAGAACAAGCATGGAGTTGGTGGCTCCATCGATCACCAGGGTTGACTTGGTTGATGTGGCTGCCTGGCTGGGCGTCCTCTTCCTCCCTCACTGTTCCTCACTCCACATGCATCCCTCCCTAAGCTACACGCTTGGTTCAAGAGGCCGATCTTCCCCAGTGGAGGAGGACCGGTCTTCTGTCAAAGGCAAACAAGTGGTTGCAGTCCCCCGCTAGACCTTTGAACAAGCTCTTGAGACTGAACCCTGCGGCTGCAAAGACTGGCGTCCCAGACGACACGGGGTACAGTGTCACTTCTACCATGTTCAGATGGTCAAAGTGGGTCACCGAGCTGGGGGTATGGAGTAGATGCCACCTCTGGACGGGAGAACAGTGAGGCCACACTACAGGTGGTTGGATACTGGCCGGCTGTCTTTGTAAACAGTCCACCAAAAAATTACAACTGAAAAGTCATAGCAAAACCCTTGCCCAACATATGCACACACACACACTCCCTGTGTGGCCATGATAAAGCAATATGTCCCAAGGGTCTAATCAGCCTGGCATCTCTAGCCTATCTCTATCTTCCACTGACCACACCATTCCCCTGCTCTGCCCTACATAGAAATCCTTCTGTGGGGCTGGAGAGATGGCTTAGTGGTTAAGGAGCTAGTCTGAAAAATCAAAGGACCCAGGTTCTATTCCCCAGGATCCACATAAGCCAGATGCACAAGGTGGTGCACGCATCTGGAGTTCCTTTGCAGCGGCTGGAGACCCTGGTGTGCCCATTCTCTCTCTCTCTCTTTCAAATAAACAAATGAATAAAAATACATATATAAAAGAGGCTGGAGAAATGGCTTAGAGGTTAAGCACTTGCCTGTGAAGCCTAAGGACCCCGGTTCGAGGCTCGATTTCCTGGGACCCATGTTAGCCAGATGCACAAGGGGGTGCACATATCTGGAGTTTGTTCCCAGTGGCTGGAGGCCCTGGCATGCCCACTCTCTCTCTCTCCCTCCCTCTCTCTCTCTCTGCCTGTCGCTCTCAAATAAATAAATAATTTTTTTTTTTTTTTACAAAAGAGGCTGGGCATGGTGGTGCATGCCTTTAATCTTAGCACTTGGGAGGCAGAAGTAGGATGGTCACCATGAGTTTGAGGTCACCCTGAGACTACATAGTGAATTCCAGGTCAGCCTGGACTAGGGTGAGACCTTATCTTAAAACAAAAAACAAACAAACAAACAAACAACAACAAAAAAAACCCTTTAGACAGAAAGAAACAGAAATCTTTCTGCGGCTCACCACTGCTCCAGGCTAGGGTTTGAGCCAGTCCAGATCCCAACAGGAACCAGAGGACAACTTGAGCAAGGAGGAACCAGGGACAGCTTCACAAGGTGTGTGCAGGGGGGCAGGAAGCCAGGGTGGATGGCACCTGGAGCAGGGCTGCGGGCCCAGGTGTTGTCACTACCCCGAGGCCTGGGAGGACAGGTGGGGACAGTGGGCCGTGGTCAAGGCTAGTTATATCTAGGGCCGATCCTGGGTCAAAGGCACAGATAGCTTTTGGGGGGTGGGAGACCTTGCAGAGGGAAAGCTGTAAGGGGCTCATTCCTCCTGTCTTGCCCCTTTAGTCGTCTGCTGAGTGCCCCCTACCCTAGCCCAGGCGGCTGCATCCAGGAGGGTGGGGCTCCTTGCCCAGGAGCGGGCGGGGCCGGGTGCACAGCCAGTGAACTTGGAGGGGCCCTAAAACACGGTCGACGTCCACCTCGAAGTCCGAGCCTCGGTCTACCACTCACCACTCCCTTCCACCCATCCCGGTCCCTCCATGCCCATCTCTCCTGTCCTGTGCACGCACTGGCCACGCTCTCTCATCTCTGGGCTCCGGCCTGTGCCGTTCCCTAGGACTGGAAGGCAACCTTCCCCTGCCCACGACCTCCCTGTTGCCTCTATAATGCCGCCTCACTCTTCAGCACCGTCAGTTCTGGGGTGTCTTTTCTAATGCCCCTGCATGAGAGGAGGGTTCTCTGGGTTGCCTAGCCCTCCCGGGTGGACATTCTACACCACAAGCATCACCTGGATCTTCTCTCTCAAATAAAATCTTAAGTCCCCATGGCACTCCTCAGCTCTTGGGGACAACCTTACCCTCATCCTTAGTCTAGCATTCAAGGCCCTTCATCTTTTGTCTCCAGGCCTGGTGACCCAGCCACATGGGAGAGACTGCTCCTTGCCACGCTCCACCCCAGATCCTGTACTGGGCTCTGGGTGTACCACTCCTCTGCCACCAGATCCTTCATAGTCACACTCTTCTCTCTCTCTCTCTCTCTTAGTTTTTATTTTTCATTATTTGAGAGAGAGGAAGGGGGGAGAGAGAGAGAGAGAATGGGTACACCAGGGCTTTTCAGCTGCTGCACAGGAACTCCAGAAGCGTGCGCCCCCTTGTGTGCATGTGCAACATTACGCACTTGTGCATCTGGCTACGTGGGACCTGGAGATTTGAACACGAGTTCTTAGGCTTTGCAGGCAAGTGCCTTAACCTCTAGGCCATCTCTCTAGCCTCTTTTTTTTTTTTTTTTTTTGAGGTAGGGTCTCACTTTAGCCCAGGCTGACCTAGAATTTCACTATGTAGTCTCAGGGTGGCCTTGAACTCATGGAGATCCACATACCTTTGCCTCCCAAGTGCTGGAATAAAAGACACGAGCCACCACCTCTAACTTCCTCTTCTTTTTCTTCTTCTTCTTCTTCTTCTTTTTTATTTTATTCCGGGACACTCTTTCTCTTTGAACTGGTCAATGTCACTCCCCCTTAAAAGTCACTTCCTGTGTCAAGCCTCAGTTCATTCCATCCCATTTCAAACTCTGGCCTCTGCCCTGAGTGAGGATGAGTCCCCTCTTCTGGGCTAGCTTTGGGGAAGAGTCATGGTCACTAATTCACGAGTGGATTTATCTATCTTCCAGTGGATTGGAGCCCCTGAGAGCCAAGACCATATGCTTGTTTACTGCTATTACTACTGCTATGCACACACACACACACACACACACACACACACACACACACACGGGATCTGGCTTGCCTCAGCACCCCCAGTCAATAGAATTGGCTGAATTCAATAATTCTCACAGAAGGGCTTTCTCTCAATCCAGTTCAGATGGGATCTGGGGGCAGGGCTGAGGGAGATGACTTGCCTTGTCTTTGGAGGTGATTAAATATGTTAGCCATTACTGCCTAGGACCAATCACTCCAAAACTTAGCTTGCTGGAAGCAAAAAACAGCTACTGTTTCACAGGGTGGCTTAGCTGGGAGCAGCTTGGCTGGTGGGGGTCTGGCTCAGGGGTCTTGTGAGTAGCCGCCGGGTGGGCACCTCTGCAGGCTGGAGGGTCCCCCTCTGTCCTTGCGGCACATGGGCCTCTGTGGACTCCCAACGATACGGTTTCTTTCAGAGCAAGTGAACCACTTGCCGTCCTGTGACCTCTGAGTCACCCACGGTCCATTCTGCCTCCGTGTATCGGTTAGGTGTGAGTCATTCAGTCTGGCTCACAATCCATCAAAGGGTGTGAGGACCAGGAAGTGAGGCGCTACAGGGAACATGGAAGACGGCTGCTACCGGAATGGAATGAACCCGCAGCCACGAGGCTGGGCTGTCCCCGCCTCTGTACCGCAGTGGGAGGCCGGCTTCCTGGATCCCAGACACCGGGCTGATCACCCAGAAGACGTCCAGGTGGGCGGGGCAAGAGTGGGAGCAAAGGTTGGAGGCAGCGATGATGATCATGACGTCCAGGCCTGGCTGGGATAAAGTATGGGGTGGTCATTGGATGGGAGGCAGCATGGGAGATGGGAAAGACAGAAATGAGGAAGAGCTACCCCCCCCTCTCTTTCATGTGACCTTGGGGCTCCCATGTAAAAGACACCAACAGCCCAATACAGGATTGCAGAATCCTGAGCTCAGGGGAGGGCCATCCAGGCAGCGAGAACCACACCGGGCTTTGTGGGCAGTTTAAAAAGGTACATTTTTGCGTGCTGAGCGTCTAAGGTTAGAGAAATGCTGAGAGCACCTGGCCTCCCCAACTCTATGCATCTAGGGGTTCAGTTACTAAGTTACCATGTCCTCACTTTTCCCGGCCCCCTCAGCGTCTCCCTCGGGACCTTCTCACCGGGGTGGGGAAGGCAGTCTCCTCTACCCCGACCCACAGGGAGGATCACAGGATTGGTTGCCATGATAGGAGGATCAGAGGTCCTACGTGATGGGCACAGCTGGAGTCTCCTCTGAAATCAGGCTGCCCTTTGACCTGGGAGAAGTTTCCAGACATCGTCACGCAGGGTGACAAAGGGCCTGCTGCTGAGGCCAAGCCCGTCTGATAGTGCTTTATGGTGATTTGGCCAGGGGTGACCAGTGGGTCAGGGGTTAGCCAGCACAGCCAGCAGCAACGTGGCATGGCCAAGGCTCAACCCCCCGCGGGGCCTCTGCTTTCTTAGGGTTCAGATCAAAGTGAGGAGACAGGAGGGTGTCAGAAGCTACTGAGTGAGCAAAGACAGACAGGAGGGAAACTGCAGGCACATTGACAATGGCCAAGGATGTCGTTCAGGGTCAAGGATGAAGTCTGAAGAAGAGGAGACTGAATTTTTTTATTTTATTTTTTTTTATTTATTTATTTGAGAGTGACAGACACAGAGAGAAAGACAGATAGCGGGAGAGAGACAGAATGGGCGCGCCAGAGCTTCCAGCCTCTGCAAACGAACTCCAGACGCGTGCGCCCCCTTGTGCATCTGGCTAACGTGGGACCTGGGGAACCGAGCCTCGAACCGGGGTCCTTAGGCTTCACAGGCAAGCGCTTAACCGCTAAGCCATCTCTCCAGCCCAGGAGACTGAATTTTATGGAGCCTTCGTGTCAGGTGCGGGTGACAGAGGCGGAGCAGGCCCTGGCTTGGCCTTCGCTGACAGAACTCCAATGTCAAGGAGGCAGGACGTCCTCCCAGAGTTGGAGGAGCTGATGAGGGTCATGGGTCGGGCCACACGAGCGGAGGGAATGAGCCAACCCAGGCATCTGTCTTAGGGACACCTGCCCGCCCCGTGTTTGGCCATGGCAACCCATGCAAACCATGGCCTCTCTCCAAGTCCTGGTTTTTTCACTTGGAAAAGATTTATCCATAAATGAATACTCAGTCAATCCTGGTTCCTCCTGGCCTCTCTCTTTGATACCTCCCCGCCCCCCAAGTGCAGCTTTTGACAGACCTGTCAGATTAGATCTCTCACAAACAAGGCCTGAACGCCCCCTTCACCAGGCACTGGAAACTCACGGCAGTATCCATGTCACTTTCAGGCTGAGCTGATGCCAGGTACATCTAGGCACCACGGTACATGAGAATGAACTGGAAACATGGCAGGCAGCTTTTTTCTGACAGATATCCATTTTTAAATTTTTACTCTTTGTTTGCAAGCAGAAAGAGAGAGAGACAGAGAGATAGAATGGGTGCGCCAGGGCCTCAAGCTGCAAATAAACTCCAGATGCATGCACCACTGTGCATCTGGCTTTACGTGGGTAGTGGGGAAATGACCCTGGGTCATTAGGCTTTGCAAGCAAGCACCTTAACCACTGAGCCATCTCTCTAGGCCCCAGATATGCTTTTGTTTTTTTTTTTTGAGATAGGGTTTTGTTATATAGCCCAGACAGACCTCAATCTTACAATGCTACTCCCTCAGCCACTTGAGTGCTGAGGTCAGAGGACTATGCCACCATGTGGGGCAGTTCTTTGTGAGTGAGTGTGTGTGTGTGTGTGTGTGTGTGTGTGTGTGATGCATGCATGTGTCTACACATATTCATATGTATCTGGGTACACATGTGTGCATATGGATATAGGGTGCCTTCTTCAGTTACTCTGCACCTTGTTCTGTGAGTCGGGGTTTCCCACTGAATGTGAAGCTCACGGCCTCACCTATACTAGCTCGTCAGTGAGCCCCAGAGACCCAGCTGCCTCTGCTTCTCCAGCACTGGGGTTGTAGGCATGCACCACTGTGTTCAGAGTTCATGTGAATGCCAGGGTCTGAACTCAGGTCCTCATGCCTGCCCAGCAAGCGCTTTGCAGATTGAACTATATCTACAGCCCCTAGCAACTCTTTTTTTTTTTTATAAATATGTTTTTAAAATTTTTATTTATTTGTTTACTTCAGAAAGAGGAAGAGATAGAGATAGATAGATAGAGAGAGAGAGAGAGAGAGAGAATGGGCATGCCAGGGCCTATAGCAACTGCGAACAAACTCCAGATGCGTGCGCCCCCTGTGCATCTGACTAACGTGGGTCCTGGGGAACTGAACCAGGGTCCTTTGGCTTTGCAGGCAAACGCCTTACTACTAAGCCATCTCTCCAGCCCCTAGCAACTCTTTGTAAAAGGATTTCCTCCTCTTCTTTCTCTTCCTTGTCCTCCTCCTTCTTCTTCTTCTTGTAAAAATGTTTTATTTATTTTTTATTTGAGAATGAGACACAGAGAAAGAAGCAGACAGAAAGAGAGCAAGTGTGGGCACATCAGGGGCTGGAGAGATGGCTTGGTGGTTAAGATGCTTGTTTGTGAAGCCTAAGGACCCAGGTTCAACTCCTCAGGACCTACGTAAGCCAGATACACAAGGTGGCACATGCATCTGGACTTTCTTTTCAGTGGCTGAAGATCCTGGTGTGCCCATTCTCTCTCTCTGTCTGTCTGCCTCTTTTTCTCTCTCACTCTCACAAATAAATAAATCTAAGGTGAAAATGGTCAGAATCTTGCATTTGGGGAAGTCTTAAACCAACATTTCTTGAAATGTCTATGGACAAGAGTTTTGTTTTTTGCTTGTTTCTAGTCCTTCGTGGGCTGATCCATTTTGTAAAATATAATACAAATCACTAGAAAAAAATTAGCCGAAACACACATAATAGTTTTTGTTATCCGTTTCAAATAATATAAAGCCGGGTGTGGTAGCCCATGCCTTTAATCCCAGCACTGAGGAGGCAGAGGTAGGAGGATCTCTAGGAGTTCGAGGCCACCCTGAGGCTACATAGTGAATTCCAGGTCAGCCTGAGCTAGAGTGAGCCCCTACCTCAAAAAACAAAAACAAAACCAACCAAACAAACAATACACAATTGTTTTGCTACTGGCTGTCTGCGGGGCCTGTGCTCTTTACTGGTGAGGTGTGATCTCCTGACTGCCAGTTTAGAAAACAACCACAGAAAAGCTGGATGTGGGCTGGAGAGATGGCTTAGCGGTTAAGGCACTTGCTTGTGAAGTCTAAGGACCCAGGTTCGACTCTCCAGAGTCTACATAAGCCAGACACACAAGGTGGGGCATGTGTATAAGATCACACATATGCACAAGGCAGTGCATGCATCTGGAGTTCTGTTGCAATGGCTGGAGGCCCTGGCATGCCAATTCTCTCTCGCTCGCTCGTTCACTCTTTCTCGCTCATAAAAAAAAAAAAAAAAAAAAAAAACTAAAAAGAAAAGCTGGATTCAAGCGGCATAATATAACTGTAATGTACTGAAAATGGCACAACCACTTTAGGAGACAGTTTGGCAGTTTCTCATAAAGTTAATCACAGGCTTACCATACAGCTCTGCAATTGTGCTCCCCGGGATGGGAAAACAAGTTCATACAAAACCTGCGCATGAATATTTGTAGCCACTTTATTCATCCCCACCCCAAACTGGATGTGAACGAGGCTTTCAATAGGTGAATGGTTAAACAAACTCACACAATGGAGTACGCAGAAAGAGAACAACGAGACGGGTTTGGTAGCTCATGCCTTAATCCCAGATCTCAGGAGGCTGATGGAGGAGGATTACTATGCGTGTGAAGTCAGCCTGGGCTACAGAGTGAGTTCCAGGTCAGCCTGGGCAACAGTAAGACACCACTACCTCAAAACAAAACATAAATAGAAAAGTGAGCTGTTAATTCACACAACAGCATGTATGAGTTTTAAGTGCACTGTGTTAAGTGAAAGAAGCCAGACCCAGAAGGCTGCACACTGTGAGTCCGTTCACTTTGCAGTCCAAGAAAGACAACGCTGAAAAACAGATCATGGGCTGGAGAGATGACTTAGCAGTTAAGGCGCTTGCCTGCGAAGCCTAAGGACCCATGTTTGACTCTCCAGATCCCATGTAAGCCAGGTGCACAAAGGTGAGGCAAGCCCAAGGTCACACATGCCCACTAGGTTGTGCAAGCATCTGGATTTTGATTGTAGTGGCTGAGGGTCTGGCACACCAATTCTCTCTCTCTCTCAAAAACAAAACAAACAAACAAACAACAAAAAAATATGTTATCAGGCTGGAGAGATGGCTTAGCAGTTAAGTGCTTGCCTGTGAAGCCTAAGGACCCTGGTTCAAGGCTTGATTCCCCAGGACCACGTTAGCCAGATACACAAGGGGGCACACACATCTGAAGTTCATTTGCAGTGGCTGGAGGCTCTGGTGTGTCCATTCTCTCTCTCTCTCTTTCTTTGTCTCTCTGTCTGTCACTCTCAAATAAATAAAAATAAACAACAAAAAATTAAAAAAAAACAGGTTATCATTTGTCAAGGATTTAAGGAAACTGGGAAAGCACAGGAGTATTTTTAGGATATGGAACAAACCCGTGCAGTTTTACAAGGGGTTCTATATGATACTACGTGTTACTTAAAACACACAAAGTGAACTTTAGTGTATAGAATTAAAACTTAAAAACCAAAAAAAAGCCATTCCAGGTGGTTCATTTATGTAGTCTCAGCCCTTGAGGGATGGAAGCATGAGGGTCAGAAGCTAAAGGTCATCCCTGGCTACGTATCGAGTTCAAGGCCAGCCTGGGCTACATAAAGCCCTGTCTCAAACAAAACAAAAGAAAAATCAACTGTAAAGTTGGGGAATCACAGAATGGGAGGCAAATTATGATGATAGAGTCTTGCCGGGCGTGGTGGCACACGCCTTTAATCCTAGCACTCGGGAGGCAGAAAAGGATTGCACTTAAAACTCATACATGCTGTTGTGTGAATTAACAGCTCACTTTTCTATTTATGTTTTGTTTTGAGGTAGTGGTGTCTTACTGTTGCCCAGGCTGACCTGGAACTCACTCTGTAGCCCAGGCTGACTTCACTTCAATTGCTGTGAGTTCGAGGCCACCCTGAGACTACAGAGTTAATTCCAGGTCAGCCTGGACCAGTGTGAGACCCTACTTTGAACCCTTCCCCCCAAAAAAGAGTCTTAACTTTAACTGTCTTAGAAATGTATAAGAAAATATCATGTAAGAGGATTAGAAATTACAGGACAGACTTAAGCAATTATAAGACTAAAAAACTAACATTAAGCTGGGCATGGTGGCACACACCTTTAATCCCAGCACTCAGGGGTAGAGTTAGGAAGATTGCTGTGAGTTCCAGGCCAGCCTGAGACTATATAGTGAATTCCAGGTCAGTCTTGGCTAGAGCAAGACCCTACTTCAAAAAACCAAAAACAAAATAATTAACATTAGAATAAGATTGATATAAACACTGCACTGTACCTTGTAATGCTGACTTTCCCCTGTGCGGTAAGTTCCCAATTCTGAAGCCTCAGGACTTGTATAGTAAATAAATAAGTGGATGGTGGGAACCAATTTTCTCGGTTTTGGAGAGGGAAGAACAGAAGGGCCTATGTAGTAAGGAATTCCAGTGGGGCACAGCCAAATGAACTCACCTTCGTTTCAGATGCTGCAGATGGACAGATGCACTAATAATCAGTATGCATACGCAGGGCGGATACACATACACAGAGACCCTTGCTTGCTCCGTCCTCAGAGAGACTCTAGAACAAGTGGAGCAGGTGTCCAGGGTTTGGTGCTAATGGTGTTCTCTGAAACAGGGGGTTCCTGGCAGAAAGAATGTACGGGGAGGGGATGGGAAGTGGGACTGTCGAATGCTATCTTATGGATACACCTGGTTTGCTGCTCTCGGGAACTCCTCGGGAACTCACAGCAGACGTACAGTTTCCTGCACACGATTGAGTCTGTAAGTTTCACTGAACATGAGGAAGGGGTTCATGGCATCCTACACCTCTCAGGGTAAAGACAGGAAACTGGGAGAGGAGTCTTGTCCAGTGGCAAGTTGCTCATGCTCATTCTCTAGTAAATAACCTTCCACCCATGATTATGCAAGCTAAGTCAGTAGATTAAAAAAAAAATGAGGCATAGTCAGGTGTGGTGGCGCACGCCTTTAATCCCATCACTCGGGAGGCAGAGGTAAGAGGATCTCTGTGAATCTGAGGCCAGCCTGAGACTACAGAGTAAATTCTGAGTGAGCCTGGGCTAGGGTGATACCCTACCTCAAAACAAACAAACAAAAAAAAAAGGGATGGGGAGATGGTTTCATGGTTAAAGTGCTTGCCTGCAAAGTCAAGGGACTCAAGTTCAATTCCCCAGGACCCACATAAGACAGATGCACATGGTGGCACATGCGTCTGGAGTTAATTTTCAGCAGCTGAAGGTCTTGGTGTGCCTATTCTCCCCTCTCTATCTTCCTCCTTCTCATTCTCTATCTCTCAAACAAATAAAGTGAAATATAGTAATTGCTTTTTTAAGAAAATAGGAATGAAAGCAGATGAGGACCTAAGGGGAGATATAAAAGCATTGTATACATGTATGAAAATGCATAAAATAAGGAAATGAATAAGAAAAAATGACATTAAAACAGAAGAGGGGCTAGTTGGAAAGAAGGAGTTGATTCAGTGAAAGGGGAATAAAGGAAAAAAGAAATAGGAGGGGATTGTTCTCCAAACACATTATGTACTTGTATGACAACTGTCAGTAAAAAAAAAAAAGATTTTATTGGGGCTGGAGGGATGGCTTTGTGGTTAAATCATTTGCCTGCAAAGCCAAAGGAACCAGGTTCGATTCCCCAAGACCCACGTAAGCCAGATGCACAAGGTGGCGCATGCATCTGGAGTTCTTTTCAGTGGTTGAAGGCCGTAAAGTGTCCATTCTATCTGTCTCTTTCTCTCTCAACAAATTAAATAAATAAATAAAAATATTAAAAACTGAAAAATTTTAAAGTTTTTATTTTTTATTATTATTTATTTAGTTATTGGTGTTTCAAGGTAGGGTCTCACTCTAGCCTAGGCTGACCTGGAATTCACTATGTCATCTCAGGGTGGCCTTGAACTCATGGTGATCCTCCTACCTCTGTCTCTCAAGTGCTGGGATTAAAGACATACACCACCATGTCTGGCTTTAAAAATATTCTAATTAATTAATTTACTTATTTGAGAGAGAAAAGGAGGCAGATAGAGAGATAATGGGTGTGCCAGGGCCTCTAGCTTCTGCAAAAGAACTCCAGATGTATGAACCACATTGTAAGCATCTGGCTTATGTGGGTACTAGGGAACTGAACCTCGGTCTTTGGGCTTCTTAGGCAAGTGCCTTAACTGCTGAACCATCTCTCCAGCCTGGTATTGGGATGATGTTTTGAAGTATAATATAAATACCCTTCAGTATATACTGATAGAACTGATTGAATCATAAGTAAATGGAGGAGAAAACATAACTCTTCCTTACAGAAGGACTCCAAATAGTGTATGGATGTTCTGTCTTCAGGAACGTGGAGCTTAACTCAGTTAAACTGAGATGGGCTTTGAACCAAGGGTTTAGAGTGCAAAGAGTTGGGTGTGGAACTGGGCTGGGAGGAACTTTCTGGAGGAGAAACCTGGCGAACCCTACCCTGAGCAGGTGATCAAGGTTAATGTCACCAGTGATAAGACATGTTGACAGTGTGTATACCCTGAATATGACGGCATGAGAATGGTACGTCGTGATTGTGATCTTCCTCCCAAGCTCTGTAACCCCAGGGTAAGCAGAAGAAAGAAACGTTAGGTAAATCCAAACCCAGAAACATTCCATAGAGCATTTGAACTGTGGTCCTCAAAAATGAAAGGTCATCAGGAAAACAAGGAAAAGTCTGAGAACTGTCACATGCATACATGACAGGAGACAAAGAAGATACGACATCAAATCATGAGGGGACAATGGTGGCTAAGATATGAAGTTTAGCTGATAGCAACATACCAGTCTGGGCTCTTTAGTTGTGCAAAATATACAATAATGTATAATGGCACACAGGGTAATTGTTTTTCAAGGTAAGGTCTCATTCTAGCTGATGCTGACCTGGAAGTCACACTGTAGTCCAGGCTGGCATCACAGCAATCCTCCTAACCCAGCTTCCCGAATATGGAGATTAAAGGCATTTACTGCCACACTGGCCTTAGATTGGGATGTTTTCTGTGAAGCGTATATAGGAGCCCTCTGAACTGTCTTTGGAACTTTTCTATAAATTGAAAATTATTCTAGGCCTGGAGAGATGGCTTAGTGGTTAAGGCGCTTGTCTGTGAAGTCTAAGGACCCTGGTTCGATTGCCCAGTATCCATGTAAGCCACATGCACGGGGTGGCACATGAGTCTGGAGTTTGTTTGCAATGAAGAGAGGCCCTGGCACACCCATGCTCTCTTTCTCTCTCTCTCTTTCTGCCTTTGTCTCTTAAATATATAAGTACCAAGAAAAGGAAAATCATTCTAATATCAGGGGTTCATTTACATTGAGAAAATTACTGGACTGGGAGGTGGCTCAGTAGCCTTTGCTACATAAGTTTGAGGGCCTGAGTTCAAATCCTCAGAACCCACATAGAGCCGGACACAGTAACAAGAATCTTTAATCCCAGCCCTACTGCGATGAGACGAGAGGCCGAGACAAGAGAATCCTGCAAACTCAGGGGCCAGTCAGCTTGGGAGGAAGATCACAGTCACGGCATGCCATTCTCATGCCATCATATTCGTAGTGAACAAGAGACCTTGCCTCAGACAAGGTAGAAGACTCCGACGAACACCTGAGGCCATTCTCTGACTTCCACGTGCATGGATGTGTACCAGTGTGACACACATGCACACACACTCAAAGATCCTTTAAGACAGTAAAGAAAATGGCTATGAAATGTCACATTTGTTTTCTGAGGCTGCTGTATCAAATGACCACAAACTTGGTCACTCAAAACGCCAGAAATTGGGCTGGAGTGATGACTTAGTGGTTAAGGTGCTTGCCTGCGAAGCCTAAGGACCTAGGTTCAATTCCCCAGTATCCACATGAGCCAGATGCACAAGGCAGCGCATGCGCCTGGAGTCCGTGTGCAGTGGCTAGTGTCCCTGGCTCACCTGTTCTCTCTGTATCTGCCTCTCTCTCTCAAATAAATAAATATTTAAAAATAATATTTTATTTATTTATGAGAAAAAGAGACAGAGAGAGAGAGAGAAAAAAAAAAAATGGGCCCACCAGGGCCTGCAGCCAATGCAAACAAACTCCAGACTCATGTGTCCTCTCTGTATCTGGCTTGTGTGGGTGTTGGGGAATTGAATCTGGGTCCTTAGCCTTCACAGGCAAACATCTTCTCTCCAGCTCCTCCTTTTTAAAATAATAAAATATATATTTTAAAACCACTAGAAATTTAGCTGAGGGTGTAGCTCAGTGATAGAGCACTTGCCAAGCATTTGAAAAGGTCTAAATTTGATTCCCAGCACCAAAATACAATATAACACACAACAGTTCTGGGTGCTGAAGTCTGAAATCAGTGGCCGCAGTGAGTAGTGTCCCCTTTACCAACTGTAGGGGCGGGGCTTGGGGAGATCATTTGTATCTTGGCTTTCTGCAGCTTCTAGAACTCTCTCTTCTTTGGCTCATGAACTTCCGTTGCCTTCCAACGCTGAAATGTATTCAATTTTCTCTGCTCCTGTCATCCTGTCTCTGCCTTTTGCATCTAGAAAAATCTCACTTTGCTTCTTGGTTGTTTTGTCTTGTTTTGAGGTAGGGTCTCACTCTAGTCCAAGCTGACCTGGAACTTACTCTGTAGTCTCAGGCTGGCCTCGAACTCAGAGCAATCCTCTGACCTCTGCCTCCCGAGTGCTGGGATTAAAGGCGTGTGCCACCACACCCAGCTTTCTTTCTTATAACGAATGATACATGTGATTTCATCCGGAGACCATGCAGATCATCCAAGAGAATCTCCTCATCCCAAGAGCTTTAATCACAGCTGTAATTTCTTTTTCTCTCTCTTGCCATACAGGATAACCTTCACAGGTTCCAGGGTAATTTTTCAGCCTACTAAGATGCGGAGCAAGTTATTCATTCTGCCTGAGCATCCCACTCCTCATGGGAAATTACATATGCAAATGTAAGTAAATCAGTCCTTGGGCTGGTAGAAGGGAAAGAGATCCTCTTGTCTAGAGCAGATGGATTTGGCACTTTTCCTGCCTTCCTCTTCCCTATCTACTCCCCTCCTCCTCCCCTCCTCCGTATGCTCCTCCCCTTCACAAAAGTGGGGATCTGGGAACTGAGTAACAGTAATCTGCTTCCCAATACAAGGTTCCCCTCTGTCCCTCTCCACTCGGGGAGGGGACAGGCCAGGGTCAGGGCCGGCTGTTAGGAATCTCTCAGTTCCCTGCCTTCCTTGAATTTCTGTTCATCATCTGTACAAGGGGGGTACAGGTTCCCTGTGTGGCTCACAGCCCATTTCAAAGGTGGGAGTGGAGTCGTGGGGGATGGGGGAAGCAGCTGAGCTCTCAGAGCACCTTATCAGTCCTCACATGACACCCAGACATACATGAGACTGGGCCCTGGGTCTGGCGTGATCTGGGTCATTTCAGTCAAAGGTCAGTCCTTCGGGACCAGCTGCAACTGGCCTGGCCCTGGCCATTGCGTGTCTACCCCCTGATCCCTTCTCTCCCTCAAAGGGCAGGAATGAAAAGGACCTTAGCTAGCCAGGGTTCTGATGTGAGCCCAGGAATGCACAGGTGTAAAAAAAAGCTTCTCTGGATATGTTTCTGCAGGCATGTGTGCGTGTATACACGGGATGTGTGCAAGCACAGACACATCTGTGAACAAGTCCGTGGGTCCATGTCTGTATACACTAGTGTGTGAGCTCCACAGGCATTCTCACAGGAGCATGTGCCTGTATTCCATGTGACGGGGTGTGCATGGCTGTGTATGTGAGATGCCCAGCCTAATTGTGACATCTGGTTCTTTGGGGATAGTTCTCTCACCCTGTACCCCCAAATCTTCCACTCAGTAACATGCTTAGGACTCCAGTCTAAGGAGACACTCACTACTCTGTCCATCAATCCAGTGCTATTACGAGAAGCCAGAACCCGGAAGTGAATCCTCAGGGTAGTCTAGAGGACATGAGCATGCTTCCTCCTCCTTCTATTTTTCTTTCTTCCTTTATTATTTTTTATTTTTTGTTTAACTTTATTTATTTATTTGAGAGTGACAGAAAGAGAAAGAGGCAGAGAGAGAGAGAATGGGCACACCAGGGCCTCCAGCTGCTGCAGACAAACTCCAGACATGTGTGCCCCCTTGTGCATCAGGCTAACGTGGGTCCTGGGGAATCGAGCCTTGAACCGGGGTCCTTAGGCTTCACAGGCAAGTGTTTAACCGCTAAGCCATCTCTCTAGCTCTCTTCCTTTGTTTTTATTTATTTATTTATTTGGTTTTTCAAGATAGGGTCTCTCTGTAGCCCAGGTGGACCTGGTGGTAGAGGTGGCATGTCTCATGATGGGCAGTAGGTTATTTTCTTGTCTTATTGATGGATCTTGGTTTTCCTCTGTTTTCTTGGCCATCTGAACCCAGCAAGCATGCTTTCCAGGAGTCTACCTGCCCCCCCAGTTTTGTTTTTTTTTTTTTTTTTTTGAGAGAGAGAAAGAGGCAGAGAGAGAGGGAGAGAGAATGGGTGTGCCAGGACCTTCAGTCTGCTGTAAAAAACTCCAGACACACACAACCCTGGGGTGCATGTGTGACATTGTGTGCTTGCATCACTGTGCATCTGGCTACGTGGGACCTGGAGATTTGAACATGAGTTCTTATGCTTCGTAGGCAAGCTCCTTAACTGCTATCTCTCCAGCCCCTCAAATATACATACACACACACACACACACACACACACACACACACACACACACACATATATATATATATATATATATATATATATTTTAAAGAAAGTGGAGCTAGAGAAATGGCTCAATGTTTAAGGCACTCACCTGTAAAACCTAATGACCTGTGTTTGATTCCCTAGGACCCATGTAATGTAAGCCAGATGCTCAAGGTGGCACATGCATCTGGAGTTCATTTTAGTGGCTGTTCATTCTCCCTCCCCCTCTCTCTCTTTCTCAAATAAATAAAAGAAAAATGTAAAAATATTTGAAAGGAGCCAGGCATGCTGGCACACGCCTTTAATCCCAGAACTTGGGAGGCAAAGGTAGGAGGATGGCTGTGAGTTCAAGGCCACCCTGAGACTACACAGTGAATTCCAGGTCAGCCTAGGCTAGAGTGAGACCCTACCTTGAACCCTCCCCCTCAAAATCACACACACACATATACATATACATATACATATACATATACATATACATATACATATACATATACATATACATATACGGGCTGGGCATGGTGGTACACATCTTTAATCCCAGCACTCAGGAGGCAGAGGTAGGAGGATTTCCATGAGCTTGAGGCCACCCTGTGACTACAGAGTGAATTCCAGGCCTGCCTGTGCTACAGCAAGACCCTACCTCAAAAAATAAAGCAAAACAAATAATGGGCTGAAGAGATGGCTCAGAGATTAAGGTGCTTGCCTGCAAAGCCAAAGGACCCAAGTTTGGCTCCTCAGGATCCACATAAAGCCAGATGCACAAGGTGGCACATGGTCTGGAGTTTGTTTGCAGTGGCTAGAGGCCCTGGTGCACCCATTCTCGCTCTCTTTCTTTCTCTCTCAAATAAATAAAAATTTAAAAAATAATATATTTAAAGGGAGAAAGTTAAAGGGAAGAGAAAGGAAGGGAGGAGGGTACTTAATAGGTTGGTATTGTATATATGTAAGTACAATGATTGAGATGGGGAGGTAATATGATGGAGAATGGAATTTCAAAGGGGAAAGTGCAGGGGGGGGGCGAGGGAGGGTATTACCATGGGATACTTTTTATAATTATGGAAAATGTTAATGAAAATTGTGAAAAGAAAAAAAAAGGGAGAAAGTGAGCTGAATGCAAGCACCCATCACTCTCTGCTTCCTGACTGCAGATGCAGTGTGACCAGCTGCCCCATGTCCCTGTGTGACTGGTGGCACCTTCAAACCATGAGCCAAATTAAATCTTTCCTTCCTTAAGTCTGATATTAAAAATATTTATTTGCCGGGCGTGGTGGCGTACGCCTTTAATCCCAGCACTTGGAAGGCAGAGGTAGGAGGATCATTGTGCGTTCAAGGCCACCCTGAGACTCCATAGTGAATTCCAGGACAGCCTGGGCTAGAGTGAGACCCTATCTCGAAAAACCAAAAAAAAAAAAATAAATAAATAAATAAATAAGTAAATAAAAATATTTAACATGCTTTGAGTTTTTGGTCTTGGTTAGGAAGCTTTTTCTTGATTCAAGATAGTATACATAGTCAAATATTTCTTGCAAGACTTTTAAATTTTAAGTGAGAATACTGTGAAATTTATTTCTGTATGTGACAAAAGATGAGTGTTATATTCTTAAGAACTTCTTTGAGACTGTCACTTGTGCCAGCACCAATTATTAGAAATCCTGTTTTGCATTAAAAAATATTTATTTATTTTATAGAGAGAACACCAGGGCCTCTTACCACTGCAAATGAACTCCAGATGCAAGTGCCATTTTGTGTATCTGGCATTACATGGGTACTAGAATATCAGGCTTTGCAAGCAAGTGCCTTTAACTGCTGGGCCATCTCTCCAGACAAAGTCTGGTATTTCATCATAGTAACTAGAAAACTAACACAAGAGCTCACCTTCACCTCCCCCGTAGGCCTCAGGTCCTGTTGGCCACAGCCCCAACAGCCTTGAGTTAGGAAGGTTTCTGGGCCTCCTGGTATCCCTGAGTCCTGAGGGTGTCACCTTAAACCATAATCTCTCCTTGGGAAATGAAGCACTTGGGGTCAGAAGGCAGAAAAGGAAGGAAGACTGGGGCTAGCCAGGTTAAGAAGTCCTCTGCTACTCTGCTGGTCCCTTTCGCCACACTGCCTCCAAGGGTGGGCACCTGGAAGGCTTGGAAGACATGCCCTTCAGGTAACGAAGTCTTGGTCTCCTTACCTCAGCTAGGCCTTGCATGGTGCCAAGGCCTCTGTCTATGAGCCGCACACTGAAACCAACTGAGCCAACTGGCCAGAACAAAGGCACCATTGTAGATCCAGAGACACCTGGATCCTTTTTTCCACGCTCCATGAACGGCTTGAAGGGAGTCAACCTGTAGCCTGGGGCATCTCCCCTCCAGGGAAAGATCAGCAGTGAACACAGGAAGTACAGCATCTCACAAGATTCAAGTGTCCATGCCACGCCTCGTGCCCGTGGCACGCTGTTTGAATGAGAGAACTGGGTACTTACCTGGCCTGTGACTTAGTTTCTTCGCTTGTCACAGGAGTGACCTCACAGGTTCCTGTGAGGATCAAGTGGGATGAGGCATGCAGAGCAGCTGGCAGGCCCCCTGGCACACTGCGAGCTTCGGGAGTTGGTGGCTATTTTTGTTCTTGTTATGTCCCGTGGGTTGTATAACGCTCTGTTCTGTAGCCTTGCTAACTTGACACAGCTCCCAGGCTTTGTGACAGTCAGAGGACGCTGCACAGAGCACACGCTGGCAGAAGCAGAGTTTGAAAGGCTTCCCCTTCCCTGTCCCATCTGGCTCACCGTTCATGTCCCTCCCCCTTGTTTAAGAAAGAACCAGAGGGGGCCGAAAGGATGGCTTAGCGGTTAAGGCATTTGCCTGCAAAGTCAAAGGACCCAGGTTCAATCCCCCAGAACCCACGTTAGCCAGATGCACAAGGGGGTGCACACATCTGGAGTTCGTTTGCAGTGGCTGGAGGCCTTGGTGCACCCATTCTTTCTCTCTCTCTCTCTCTCTCTCCCTCCTTCTCTCTGTCAAATAAATAAGTAAAAAATAAAATATTTTTTAAAAAGGACCAGAAGGTTCCCTAGGGGCTCTGTGCCCAGGACAGGGTCTCCAGTGGGTGCTCAGAGCAGGTGAGCTAACCTGGGTAGGGAAGGGTGTGCGTTTCTACATTTGCAAGGCCCACTGCATGGTTTTAGTTTTTATTTTTTTTCCGATTTAATGAAGTGGACAGAAGTTATGCAGATTTCACCTTTGGCCTCTTTCTCAGAGAGCAAACAATTCAAAGTAGATCTTGTTTCATTTTATTTCTTCAAGTTATAAAAATTTATTTATGCCGGGTGTGGTGGTGCACGCGATTAATCCTAGCACTCGGAACGCAGAGGTAAGAGGATCGCCATGAGTTCAAGGCCACTCTGAGACTACATAGTTAATATCAGGTCAGCCTGGACCAGAGTGAGACCCTACCTCGAAAAACCAAAAAAAAAAAAAAAAAAAAAAGTATTTATCTTGGTAAGTTTACTCCTTTCAATTTTCACTTATGGCAAAATACAAGTAACATGAAGTTTGCAGTTGTATCCTGTGTGTGTGTGTGTGTGTGTGTGTGTGTGTGTGTATGTGTGTTGCATATAGGCCTGAGAACAACGGTGATTGTCACCCTCAGGAATGCCATCCACATCCTTTAAGACTGGGTTTTCCAACTGGCCTGGAGCTCATCAGTTGAGCTATACTGGCTACTCAGCGCGCTCAAGGGATTGGCGTGTCTCTACCTTCCCAGCACTGGGATTATAAGCACACATCACCGCACCCACCGCTGTATGTGGATAATGGGGCTCAAACTCAGGTCCTCGTGCATGAAAGGCAGGCACTTACCCACTGTGCTAGCTCCCCAGCCTCCATCATCACCATTTCTAATCATTCATCATAAGCACCTACATTCAGTTCCATTCATGTTCTCGCAGCCACCGTCCATCTCCAAAACCTAGACTCTGTACCCACCCGACTATAACGTTCCATCCTCCCCATCCCCCTTTTTTGTTGTTGTGGTTCGATCCACAAGAGAATTGAGTGTGGTGGTGTGATCCCTTTAACAAATACCGATGGTTTCCTATGTGCCTGAATGCAGGTCATCATTAGCGCTAACAGTTTCAGTAAGCATGAAAAAATACGAGAGGGAAGCATTATCATTTGTTCGTCAGGTCTATGGAGCCGCAATACCTGGCTCCTTCCCTCCTTGGAGGTGCTCCTGTCTGGTGACCACCGTTTTTATCACCTAGGCTCCCACACTCCGTGCCTCTCTGCTGAGCCAGTTCCTACACAAGAGCATCATGGATGCTGGGGAGTCAACTGGGATTAGAACCCTCAGAGCCTGTGGGACAGCACCTCCAAAGGAGCCTGGATCCCGAGTCCAGCTCAGCTCTACTGCATCCCACCAGGTGACCTTGACCTAATCCCTTCTCCTCCTTGCATCTCTCATGGCTGTCAAACTGGGATGAACTTAAATCACACATCCTTGTCGCTGCTAAGTAAGACAGTGAAAATGACTGAACATGGACAACCAAAGTCTTAGATGAACATGGAGGTTCTAATTGCCCATGGTCTGTGGGTGGCAATATGTGTGATTTTTTTAAAAAAAATTTAAATTTAAATAAATAAGTACATAGCATCTCTGTGACTGACTGTCCCATAGCTCCCTCCCCAGCCTGCTCCCTAACACAGATTCAAATAGCCCCAGATGGCTAGCTTATCCCCCACTATACAGACAGGCAGCATGGTCCAGGGGCTGCCGGGGACTGGGCCAGAGAGGTCACAGAGCAAACAGACACGTGACTTCCTCTTTCCAAGTTGAGTCTCTTTATTACTTGGCCCGGCAGATCCTCTCGCCAAAATAAATAAAGCAAAAACTCCACGGTGTCCTGACTCCTAGTGCTGGAGCCTTGGATGCCATCCATCAAGAGTAATGGGCTTGGGCTGCAGAGATGGCTTAGTGGTTAAAGGTGCTTGCTTGCAAAGTCTGATGGCCTGGGTTCAATTCTCCAGTGCCCAC
Organism: Jaculus jaculus; assembly: GCF_020740685.1. Taxonomy (NCBI): domain Eukaryota; kingdom Metazoa; phylum Chordata; class Mammalia; order Rodentia; family Dipodidae; genus Jaculus; species Jaculus jaculus. Next base: position 167,300,634 of record NC_059104.1, on the reverse strand, counting down.
ATAAAGCCAGATGCACAAAGTGGCGTATGCATCTGGAGTGGTTTGTAGTGGGGGGAGGCACACCCATCACACCCATTCTCATTCTCTCTCTCTCTCTCTCTCTCATAAATAAATAAATAAATAAATAAATAAATAAAAACTTAAAACACGCACACATGGAGCTTAGCAGTTAAGGCGTTTGCCTGCAAAGCCAAAGGATCCCAGTTCGACTCTCCAGGACCCACGTAAGCCAGATGCACAACAGGGCGCACGCATCTGGAGTTCATTTGCAGTGGCTGGAGGCCCTGGCGTGCCCATTCTCTTTCTATATGTCTCTCTCTCTGCCTCTTTCTCTCTCTCAAATAAATTATAGGCTTCCCTGTGTTACCACAACCCCATGGCCACCGTAGCAGCAATGTTGACTAGAGCTCGTGTTACGTGTCAGGGTTTGTGACAAAGGGCTGTACGTGGTTCCATTGAATCTCCCTTAGGAGACTGGCTTTATTATTATCTGCTTTAGACAGATGGAGTAACTGAGACATAGAACACTTAAGTAACCAATCGGGCTAGGGCCACACTGATGGGATGGGGTGAGGCCTGATTTGCCCGCGGGCATCTACGTCCACAGCTCGGCTCGCCGATGCATCTGTGCCACATGGTTTGAGGAAGCCAGAGAGATTCACCCAGGGCCATGGCAGCCGGAGGCTTGTCCTCCGCTCCCTGATGTGCAGCCGTCAGAAATGAGTGCTCCTGGGCCACTTTACCTTCCTTTCTCTCCTTCCCCTTCTCCTTTCCTTTTCCTCGCCCTTCCCCTTCTCTTTCCCATTCCTTTCTCTTCCCCTCCTTTACTTTTCCTTCCTCACTTCCCCTCTCCTTCCCTTTTCTGTCCTAAGGATTAAAACTAGGGCCCCGTGCATGCTAGGCAAGTGCTTTAGCACTGAGATATGTCCCGAGCTTCTTTTTACCTTTTTTAAAACATTTATTAATTTTTATCTATTTGCAAGCAGAAAGTGCGTGGTGGGGGTAGAAAAAGAGAGAATGTGCTTGCGGGGGGCTCTAGCTGCAGCAAATGAACTGCAGATGCTCGGGCCACGTTGTGCATCTGACCTTACACGGGTGCTAGGGAATCAAACCCAGGTGGTTAGGCTTGCAGGCGAGTTCCTTAATGAGGCATCTCCCAGCCCCACCTTTTATTTTGTCTTGTTTTGTGTTTTCAAGGTACGGTTTCGCTCTAGCCCTGGCTGACCTGGAATTCACTCTGTAGTCTCAGAGTGGCCTCGAACTCATGATGGTCCTCCTACCTCTGCCTCCCGAGTGCTGGGATTAAAGGCGTGCGCCACCACTCCCGGATCCCACCTTTTACTTATAGAGTTTCTTTCAGTAAGCTGCCCAAGCTAGTCTTAAACTTGTTCTATCGCACAGCTTAGCCTTGAACTAAGAGGGAAGGGGCACTGACTGTCCTTCTCTGCAAAGCTTGGACTTCTGCTTGGCGTCCATGACACAAATGCCCTGGGCCCTCTCATGTGAACACCAAGTGTCCTCCGCGCTGAACACGTGGATTCTTTCACATTTGGCAGTACACAGCCGAAGGTCACCTACATGCCAGTGGGTAAGAAGTGATCTAAAGAGAACTTAATTTATTTGTAAAGTCCTAGTGTGGGCTAGCCGAAATCAATACAAGCCCTAGGAAAAGGGGAGTTTGGACTCACTTTCAAGTTCTTCTCTATGACTCCAACTCCACCAAGAGCTCACAGAGATGGTATGTGGGACACCATGTTGCTCTGTGCAGTCAAGAAACCCCAGCCCATCCAATTGGACTGGATGCCCGCTCCATGTGCGTGTGTGGGGGGGGAACACATACCTGATACTGAAAACTTAAAACAGAGGTAGTCATGAACCCTAGGGGTGTAACGTCTGCTGTTGTCTGGCTAAATGTATATACTATGCTTATCAAACTGCCCAGTAAGCTCTGTTAATGTTCACACCCTTATATTAACGCTACTCTCACTTTTGGTAGAGAATCTCCTCTTTGCAGATGGCAGTGACCTTGGGATGACTCAGAAGGTATCATAGTGCTGGAAAGAAGTGACTGGAGTACTGAGTAACATCTCGATCACACCTTCCAAGGCTCAGGGTCTAATGCGGAAGAGGTGGCGGAAAGATTGTAAGAGCCAAAGGAAGGGTAGGACTCTTTATAACGTGCTCCTCCAGACATAAAGTGGCCTGGATATCCATGACCTCATAGTGCCTGACGCTACCTACACAAGACCATCATAAGAGGAGGAAAAGATCATGATATCAAAATAAAAGAGAGACTCGATTGAGATGGGGTGGGGATATGACGGAGAATGGAATTTCAAAGGGGAAAGTCGGGGGGGGGGAAGGGTATTACCATGGGATATTTTTTATAATCATGGAAAATGTTAATAAAAGTTGAGAAGAAAAAAAAAGAAAAATAAACATAGAAGTGCTCTACTAAAACAAAAAAGGGGGAGCTGGAGAGATGGCTTAGCGGTTAAGCGCTTGCCTATGAAGCCTAAGGACCCCAGTTCGAGGCTCGGTTCCCCAGGTCCCACGTTAGCCAGATGCACAAGGGGCGCATGCGTCTGGTGTTCATTTGCAGTGGCTGGAAGCCCTGGCGTGCCCATTCTCTCTCTCTCCCTCTATCTGTCTTTCTCTCTGTGTGTGTCGCTGTCAAATGAATAAATTTAAAAAAAAAAGAAAAGAAAGAAAAAAAGAAACCCCATCCCAACCACCCTCTAACTGGACTGGAGGCCCGCTCCATGGGAAGGAATACATCCCTGATACTGAAAATCTACAACAGGGGTAGTCATGAGCTCTAAGGGTGTAATATCTGCTGCTGTCTGGCTAAATGTATATACTATGCTCACCAAACTGCCCAGTAAGCACTTCTTCTAATGTTCATACCCATATATTAATGCTACTCTCACTTTTGGTAGAGAATCTTCTCTTCAGATGGCAGTGACCTTGGGATGACTCAGAGGCATCATGGTGCTGGAAAGAAGCGACAGAGGAGTGCTCAGCACTGCAATATCTTTATCACACCTTCCAAGGCTCAGGGTCCATTGCAGAAGAAGTGGTGGAAAGAATGTAAGAGCCAAAGGAAGGGTAGGACTCCTTACAATGTGCTCCTGCAGACACAAAATGGCCTGGATATCCATGACCTCACAGTGCCTGACACTACCTACAGAAGACAATCATAAGAGGAGGAAAAGATCATACCATCAAAATAAAAGAGAGACTGATTGAGAGGGGGAGGAGATATGATGGAGAATGGAGTTTCAAAGGGGAAAGTGGGGGGAAGGAGGGAATTACCATGGGGTATTATTTACAATTATGGAAGTTGTCAATAAAAAAAATAAAAATTATAAATAAAAAAGAAATATATAAAGAAACCACATCCCTTGCTCTGACCCACCACTCAGCAAAGTAAAAGCCAGCTGGAGGCCCCTAGGAATGGAGGAGAAGGTCATTCTGTCCCCAGGGACCAGGCAGCAGTACGCTGCCCCAGGGGAGGAGCCAAAGCAACAGCTCCCAAGGGCACAGAGCTGTGGGGGTCATCAGAAGGCTGTTGTGACTGGTGGCTAGAAATAAAAAGCCTTGGGCTGGGAGTTGTCTCCGTGGGTAAAGTGCTTGCTGTGCAAGTGTGAGCACCTGCATGCGGATCCCCAGAACCCTCGCAAATCTGGGTGCTGTCGCCTTAGCATCTGTAATGTCAGCAGTGGCTGCCATGAGAAGGGGGCAGAGAGTCCCTACCTGGAAGCTCGTGGGTGAGCTAAGCAGGTGGATGCAGTGGCGAGCGGGAGACCCTGTCTCAAAACAAGATGGAAGGGCAGGAACCGATACCTTTGACCTCCACACAAGCACCGTGGCACATATATGGCCATACTCACACCCATGAACAAGCCCACGCTAACACAGCGAGGGAGGGAGGGAGTCAGAAGGGGAGGGGAGAGGAGAAAGAAAGGAAGGAAGGGAGGGAGGGAGGGAGGAAGGAAGGAAGGAAGGAAGGAAGGAAGGAAGGAAGGAAGGAAGGAAGGAAGGAATAGAAGAAAAAGCTCTGCCCCTGGGGAGAGTCAGAGAATTGCCACCACCCCAGAATCTGCACTGACAACAGAGGTGGACTTGGCTCTGTGATAGGCATGGGGACTTTTCTACTCAAGACCATGGACCCGAGGCACCAGGTGGCTGGCATGACCAAAGACTCAGAACTTCTGGGAAAGCTTTTGAGGTAACTGACCAGGGCCGTTAGGCCGAGGGCTCCAGTGCACTGGGTTCTTGGACGAGGAAAACAAAACCTGGTGCGGTTGGACCAAGATAGACCTAGGCTCGTTCAAGCCCCGGCTGCGCTCAGATAACAGAGAACCCACTGTGCCCACCAAGATCCTAGCGGGGAGCAATAGAGGTGAGCCCCCGGGTAAGGGCAGAGGCTTGGAGCCAAGCCATCTATGACATAGCATAAGGGACTATGGAAAGCTGAGGGTGGAACATGAATACTGATAAAGACTGCATCAAAATTTCAGGCTCAAAGCTGGGCGTGGTGGCGCGCGCCTTTAATCCCAGCGCTCGGGAGGCAGAGGCAGGAGGATCGCTGTGAGTTCGAGGCCACCCTGAGGCTGCATGGTGAATTCCAGGGCAGCCCGGGCTCGAGTGAGACCCTACCTCAAAAAACCGAAAATAAATAAATAAATAAATAAATAAATAAATAAATAAATAAATAAATAATTACAAGCTCTTGTGCTTAAGGAGGCACAAGCAGGTTGAGTATTCAACACTAAATGAAACATCTCTATCATATCCTCCAGGGAACACTTCAGAAAGGGTGGCAGAAAGAATCCAAGAACCAAAGGATGGGGAGGAGTGCTGTCTTCTGGACAAGAGGTGGCCATTGCATCCATAGGCTCACAGAGGCTGTTGTTTCCCACACAAGACATGCACAATATTGGGCCCATTAACATGTCATCACAGATGATGGAGGAGGGTACAAGTGTGACATCAAACGAGAGGAGGTTCTTTTTACCCAATAAAACTTTGCCTCACCAAAAACAACCCCCAAAACTAGAACAGGGACCAGTTGGAAAGAAGAAGGGTTTGATAGAAGCAACATGGGGGATAAAGAACTAGGACATAATCAAGACATTCTGTACATATAAGAAAACTGTGGGGCTGGAGAGATGGTTTATTGGTTCAGGCACTTGCCTGCAAAGTCAAAGGACCCAGGTTTGTTTCCCCAGGACCCATGTAAAGCCAGATGCTCAAGATGGCGCATGCGTGTAGCGTTCATTTGCAGTGGCTAGAGACCCTGGCACACCCATTCTCAACCTCTCTTTCTCTCTATCTCTTTCTATCTGCCCCTCTCTGTCTTAAATAAATCAATAAATAAAATATTTTTCAAAATAAAATTGTCAATAAAAATGTTTTTAGCTGGGCGTGGCGGCGCACGTCTTTAATCCCAGCATTCAGGAGGCAGAGGTAGGAGGACCGCCATGAGTTCGAGGCCACCCTGAGACTACAATGTAAATTCCAGGTCAGCCTGGGCTAAAGTGAGATCCTACTGAGAAAAAACAAACAAACAAAAATATGTTTTTAGAAAGGACACAAATAAGAATTTAGTTTTCTCATTGAGTGTGTATGTGTATAATGTGGTGTGTGTGTGTGTGTGTGTGTGTGATGTGCACTCACCTGTGGAAGGGTGTGCTTGCCTGAGGTGACTGGAGGGAAACGTTGCGTGTCTTCCTGCATCACTTTTCCACCCATTTACTTGAGCCAGAGTCTCTTACTGATCCATGAGCTTGCTTCGTGCGCCCCAGTGATTCTCTGGTCTCTTGTTCCCCATGGGACTAGGGTTACAGATGTGTGTGGACACGCCCACCTGTTTATGAAGGTTCTGAGGATTGAGCTCCCGCGGGCTCTCAGGCCTCTGCAGGCTCTCCTGCTTGCACAGGAAGTGCTCTTGACCTCTGAGCCATTCCTCCAGACCACAAGCAAGAAAGCTAAAAGGCAACTTATGAAGGGTTACTCTTGATCATCAACCTCATCGTATTGACACATGCTTGGGAAATTAGCAAAGCACAGTTCTGGTCTGTCTGTAAGGGCATTTTCAGAGATGAGAAGATCATGATGAATTCAAATTTTGAATGGACTACTGAAAGGTGGTGGAAGTGGAAGGTGGAGTCTGGCTTGAGGAAGGAAGTTGGTTGCCTTTGAAGGGTTTATCTTTTTGTTTTTTCAATTTTAATTTATTTATTTGAGAGCGACAGACACAGAGAGAGAAAGAGACAGATATAGAGAGATAGAATGGGCACACCAGGGCCTCCAGTCACTGCAAACAAATTCCAGACACATGCGCCCCCTTGTGCACCTGACTAACATGGGTCCTGGGGTATCGAGCCTCAAACTGGGGTCCTTAGGCTTCACAGGCAAGCACTTAACCGCTAAGCCATCTCTCCAGCCCTGAAGGGTATATCTTTGCCCTGGACACTTCCTGTTCTGCTCTCTGCTTCCCAGCCACCATGAAGTGAACTCCACCATGAAGTGAGCTCTACTGCAGGCCTGCAGCAACGGAGCAAGCTTACCATGAATGGGCTCCTCTGCAACTGTGAGCAGAAATGTCTTCCTCTGCAAAAGGAATAACTTCCTTTTAAGTTGTTCTCTCAGGTATTGGTCATAGAGACAAAAAGTCTAACAAATAATCCAAGGAATGGTGTTAAGATAAATAGAGAATGCATATTGGACTGGAGAGATGGCTTAGCGGTTAAGGTGCTTGCCTGCAAAGCCAAAGGACCCAGGTTCAATTCCCCAGGACCCATGTAAGCCAGATGCACAAAAGGGCGCACGCATCTGGAGTTAGTTTGCAGTGGCTGGAGGCCCTGGCGTGTCCATTCTCTCTCTCTCTCCCTGCCTATTTCTCTCTCTCAAACAAATAAATAAAATATTTTAAAAAGAATGCATATTCATGAAAATGCTGTGATGAAACCCATTATTTTATGTGTTAACTTAAATATCTTATAAACAATTAAAATAAAACTGACTAAAACATCTATTTATTAAGAAAGGGAGAGAAGGAAAGAGACAGCGTGTGGTCAAACTAGGGCCTCTTGCTACTGTAAATGAACTCCGACACCTATCTGTCACTTTGTGAGCCTGGCTGTACATGGATAGTGGGTAAAATATCTAAAGACCTCGTACAGTACAAAGAAAGGCCACCCTATGAAAAATGAGCAAGAGAGTCTGGAGAGATGGCTCAGCAGTTAAGGCACTTGCCTGTGAAACCTAAGGACCTAGATTCAATCCCCAATATCCATGTAAGCCAGATGCACAAGGTGGCACATATATTTGGAGTACATATTTAAAAAAAATATTTTAGTCAGGCGTGGTGGCACATGTCTTTAATCCCAACACTCGGGAGGCAGAGGTAGGAGGATCACCATAAGTTCGAGGCCACCCTGAGACTACAGAGTGAATGCCATGTCAGCCTGGGCTAGAGTGAGACCCTACCTTGAAAAACCAAAATAAATAAATAAATAAATACTTTATTTTTATTTATTTATTTGAGAGAAATAGGCAGATAGAGAGACAGACAGACAGAGAGATAATGGCTGCACCAGGGCCTCCAGCCATGGCAAATGAACTCCAGACGCATGCGCCACCTTGTGCATCTGGCTTACATGGGTCCTGGGGAATTGAACTGAGGTTCTTTGGCTTGGCAGGCAAGTGCCTTAACCAGTAAACCATCTCTCCAGCCCTGGAGTAAAAATTTTTTTTTTAATTTCATTTATTTATTTGAGAGAGTGAAAGAGGGTTAGAGGTGTGGAGAGAGAGAGAGAGAGAATGGGCACAGCAGGGCCTCCAGCCACCACAAAGGAACTCCAGAGGCTTGCTCCACCTTGTGCATCTGGCTTATGTGGGTCCTGGGGAACTGAGGTCCTTTGACTTTGCAGGCAAGCACCTTAACTGCTAAGCCATCTCTCCATCCCCCTGGAGTAATTTTTTTTAAATTTTAAATTAAAAAAAATTTTTAATGAACAAGAGGTCTGAATAGACTCTACTCCAACAAAGATAAACACATACTTTGTGCAATGGAGCCCTCATCAATCACCAGGAAAATACAAATCAAAACCACAATTAAATGCCAACGACACCACATGAAAAGGCTGTAATCAGAAAGCCAGATAAGTATTGCCAAAGATATGGAGAAATAACCCTTAGCCAGGCCTAGTAGCCTGTACCTGTTATCCCAGCTATACAGGAGTCTGAAGAAGGACTAAAAGTTCAAGGCCTGTTGGGGCTGCAGAGTGAATTCAAGGCAAGCCTGGACAACTTAGTGAGACCTTGCCTCAAAATAAAAAAGGATGGGGGCTGGAGAGATGGCTAAATGGTTAAAGGCACTTGCTTGCAAAGCCTGATAGTCCAGGGTTCAATTCCCCAGTACCTGTGCAAAGCCAGCTGAATAAAATGGTGCATACATCTGGAGTTCATTTGCAGTGTCAAGAGGCCAGGACATGCCCATTCCCTCTGTTTAACTTGCGTGCTCTCTCTCTGCTTGCATATAAATAAATTTTATAAAAAATAAAAACTGAGTGATCAGGTCGCCTGTAATGGCTTCCAGGTGGAAAATGCGGAGCTCGTAGAGGTACTTATCAAGTACCAGAGGAAGGTTGCTTTGTGTCTGTTAATAAGAGGTCAGGACACGGATCATACAAAAACACCATTTGGCTGAGAATAGAATGAAATTAACTATGTTCTCCGTTTCATCAACTATGTAATAAGAAAATGTTACATAAAACAACAAAGGGATGAATATATTGGCATATAATATTGTTAAGAATAAAGAAATCTGAAAGACAAAGTAGTTGAAAAAAAAAGAAAAAGAAACAAAAATAAAAACTGACATGGAAGGATAGAGTCAATAGCTTAGTGGGTGGAGTGCCTAGCATGTGTGAAGTTCTGTGTTCAATACCCTGTACTATCAAAGCAAAATGATAAAGAAGTAAAGACAGAAGGGAAGAAACTGCAACCTTCCGACTCTGCTGGTGGGAAAACAAAATAAGTGATTTGAGAAACAAAGCAGAAGCTCTTCAAAGAGTTAAGCATATGGGTTGTGTGTGGTGGCACATGCCTTCAATCCCAGCACTCAGGAGGCAGAGGTAGGAGGATTGCTGTGAGTTCAAGGGCAGCCTGCACTGTAGATGAGATCCAGAGCAGCCTGGGCTAGAGCGAAACTATACCTTGAAAAAAAACCAAAACAAACAACCATACAAACCAAAAAAGCAATTAAGCATGTAGTTATCATTGGACACACCAATTCTACTCTTATATATGTACCAGGAGAAATGAAAATATGTTCATATAAAATTGGATACACAAATGTTCATAGTAACATTTTGTCATAATAGCCCAGAGGTGGACACAACTCACAGGCCCATCAGCTGACGAATCAATAAAGACTATGCAATGTCCATTTACTGGAACAGTATATGGTCACAAAAAGGTGTAATTCAGTGCACAGTCCAACAGGGATGAAACATGGCAACAGGCCAAGTGAGAGAAGACAGGCACAAAAGATCACTTACCACATAATTAAGTCTATATGAAATGTTCAGAATAAGCCAATATATACAGACAGAAAATGCAGCATTAGTTGTTTGGAGCTGTGAGGGAAAGTCATTAAGAATGAGGCCAACACCATCATGAAAACAAATGATCACAAATGTTGGCAGGGATGTGGAAAAAGAGGAACCCTTCTACACTGCTGGTGGGAATGCAATCTGGTCCAGCCATTGTGGAAATCAGTGTGGAGGTTCCTAAAACAGCTAAAGATTGACCTACCATATGACCCAACTATAGCACTCCTAGGCATATATCCAAAGGACTCATCTCATTTCCTCAGAAGTACGTGCTCAACCATGTTTATTGCTGCTCAATTTATAATAGCTGAGAAATGGAACCAGCCTAGATGACCCTCAACTGATGAGTGGATAATGAAGATGTGGCACATTTATGCAATGGAGTTCTACTCAGCGGTAAAGAAAAATGAAGTTATGAAATTTGCAGAAAAATGGATGGACCTGGAAAGGATTATATTAAGTGAGGTAACCCAGGCCCAGAAAGCCAAGCGCCACATGTTCTCTCTCATATGTGGATCCTAGCTACAGATGATTGGGCTTCTGCGTGAGAATGAAAATACTTAGTAGCAGAGGCCAGTAAGTTAAAAAGGAGACATAAAGGGAAGAGAAAGGAAGGGGGGAGGGTACTTAATAGGTTGATATTGTATATATGTAAGTACAATGATTGTGATGGAGAGGTAATATGATGGAGAATGGAATCTCAAAGGGGAAAGTGTGTGGGGGGGAATTAACATGGGATATTTTTTTATAATCATGGAAAATGCTTATAAAAATTTTTTAAAAATCTAAAAATAAAAACAATGAGGCTAAGGTTTCTCTTCCTTTTTTCCTCTTCCTTCTCCATCTTCTTCCTCTCTCTATCTCTCTCTCATATATTTCTTTTTAAAAATTTATTTTTATTTTTTATTAACAACTTCCATGATTATAAAAATTTCCCCATGGTAATGCCTTCCCTCCCCCCACTTACCCCTTTGAAACGCCACTCTCCATCATACCCCCCCATCTCAATCAGTCTCTTACTTTTGATGTCTTGATCTTTTCCTCTCATGATGGTCTTACGCAGGTAGTGTCAGGCACTGTGAGGCCATGGATATTCAGGCTATTTTGTGTCTGGAGGGAGCATATCGTATGGAGTCCTGCCCTTCCTTTGGCTCTTACATTTTTTCTGCCACCTCTTCTGCATTAGACCCTGAGCCTTGGAAGGTGTGTTACAGATATTGCAGTACTGAGCACTGCGGTCATTTCTTTCCATCACCATGATACCTTCTGAGTCGTCCCAAGGTCACTGCCATCTGAAAAGAGAAGATTCTCAACCCAAAGTGAGAGTAGCATTAATATAAGCGTGTGAACATTAACAGAAGTGCTTACTAGGCAGTTTGATAAGCATAGTAGATACATTTGGCTAGACAACAGCAGATGTTATACCCCTAGGGCTCATGACTACCCCTGTTTAAAGTTTTAACTATCTCTTTCATATATTTCTATACTTGGCTCAATTTTTAAAATTCATGGTAAAGTATATATACTATCAAGCCAGGCATGGTGGCACATACCTTTAATCCCAGCACTTGGGAGGCAGAATTAGGAGGATCATTGTGAGTTTGAGGCCAGCCTGAAACTATACAGTGAATTCCAGGTCAACCTGAGCTAGAGTGAGACCCCACTTCGAAAAATAGAAAAAACAAAAACAAATAGATAAATAAATAAGCAAGTAAATAAATAAAAGTGAAGAAAAAGAAAGAAAAAATATATATACTATCAAATTTGCCATTATAACCATTTTAATGTCATACTAATGAGATTCACCATTGCACACACAACAGTAAGAACTAATTTTCAAGACTTTTTTTAATCCCCTAAACAGAAACCCTTCACCTATATTTTTATTTTCCCTTCAGCCTCTGGCAAGTACAGGGGTTTGGGATTTTTTTTTCCCCTGTGATGAAATGCTCTAAAATAGACTGTAATGATGGTTGCGCAACTCTGTGAAAATACTAAAATCCATTGAATTGTACACTTTTAATGAATTGTATGATATATGAGTTATATCTCCATAATGCTGCTGCAAAATAGAAAAGATTATGTGTGTGTGTATGTGTGTGTGTGTGAGAGAGAGAGAGGGAGGGAGGGAGGGAGGGAGCAGGGGCACCCTCTGACACCCTAGTCTCTACCCTTGGCACAAATTAACAGCTGCCAACCACTGGAAAAATTTGCAGTGATAACAATCATAATGATGGACTCAATACCACATTCACTGCCTGACAGAAAAAGAAACAGAACTTATTTCCAGACATAAAATCTCTTTACCACTGCCTTGTGTCTCTTTTTTCAAAATATAGATATTTATTTGAAAGAGAGACAGAGAGAAAAAATGGATGTACCAGGGACTTTAGCCACTGCAAATGAACTCCAAGTGCATGCGCCCCCTTGTGCATCTGGCTTATGTGGGTCCTGGGGAATTGAACCTGGGCCCTTAGGCCTCACAGGCAAATGCCTTAACTCCTAAGCCATCTCTTCAGCCCCTGCTTTATCTCTTTTTCTCCACACGATGCCTGGCATTCCATCAAGAAGAGAAGGAAAACCCTCCATTGTCAAGAACTAAAGAACACAGAAGACCTGGTGGTCAGATGGGTGGACATGCAGGATGCTGGAGCTGTTACGATAAGACTTGAAAATCACTCTGATTAAGAAGTGAAAGGGAGGCTGGGCATAGTGGTGCATGCCTTTAATCCCAGCACTCGGGAGGCAGGGGTAGGAGGATCACCATGAGTTTGAGGCCACCCTGAGACTCCATAGTGAATTCCAGGTCAGCCTGGGCTAGAGTGAGATCCTACGTGGAAAAACCAAAAAAAAAAAAAAGTGAAAGGGAGCTGGAGAGATGGCTCAGTTAACCACTGCAAAGCCTAAGGACCTGGGTTTGATTCCCCAATGCCCATGTAAAGCCAGATGCACAAGGTGGCACATACATCTGGAGTTTGTTTGCAGTGGCTAGAGGCCCTGGTGCACCCATTCTCTATCTGCCTCTCTCTCTCTTTCTCTCTCTCAAATGAATAAATAAAATAAGTGAAAAAGAGAGAATGCTTATATGAACAATAGGAATTTAGCAGAGAGACAAAGACTACTTATACAAATTGTCAAATGAGACCAGGCCTGGGGTGACGGGACTTTAATCCCAGCACTTGGGAGGACGAGGTAAGAGAACTGCCCTGAGTTGGAGGCCCCCTGAGACTACATGGTGAATTCCAGGTCAGCCTGGGCTACAGTGAGACCATCGCTCCAAAACCACAAACACATACACACACACACACACACACACACACACAAAGAGAACAAAGCAGCCAAGAACTGTGGGACAGTAGCAAACAGTCTAAATAGTCATGCAGCGGGAGTACCAGAAAGAGATTAATGCTAAAATTTCGCCAAATTCAGTGAAAGGTAGATCATAGACCCAAGAATTTTACAGAACCCCCAAAAGGATAAACATGAAGTACATATGAGCAGACATACAGTCAAACTGCCAAAGAGAAAAAAAAATCAAAAGCAGATGTAAAGGAAACCACAGGGAAAAATATTATATACAGAAGAACAAAGACAATATTAACTGTGGATTCTTACCACAATATTGGCAAACCAAAAGTCAATGGATCAACATCTTTAATACCAAAAAGAAAAAGTTGTCTTCCTAGTCTTAGCCATAGCAATAAGGCAAGAGACACACATAAAAGGGATACAAATTGGAAAGGAAGAAATCAAGTTATCATTATTTGCAGATGACATGATTCTATACATAAAGGACCCTAAAGACTCTACTAGCAAGCTGTTAGAGCTGATCAAAACCTACAGCAATGTAGCAGGATACAAAATAAATACACAGAAATCAGTAGCCTTTGTATATGCTAACAACAAACACACAGAGGATGAAATCAGAGAATCACTCCCATTCACAATTGCATCAAAAAAAATAAAATACCTTGGAATAAACCTAACCAAGGAAGTAAAGAATCTATACAATGAGAACTTTAAAACACTCAAGCGAGAAATTGCAGAAGACACTAGAAAGTGGAGAAACATCCCTTGTTCCTGGCTTGGAAGAATCAATATCGTGAAAATGGCAATCTTACCTAAAGCAATCTACACATTTAATGCAATCCCTATCAAAATTCCAAAGGCTTTCTTCATGGAAATAGAAAAAACAATCCAAAAATTCATTTGGAATCACAAAAAACCTCGAATATCTAAAATAATACTGAGCAACAAAAAAGAGGCTGGTGGTATCACCATACCTGATTTTAACCTATACTACAGAGCCATAGTAACAAAAACAGCATGGTACTGGCACAAAAACAGACATGTAGATCAGTGGAACAGAATAGAGGACCCAGATGTAAGCCCAAGTAGCTATAGCCACCTGATATTCGATAAAAATGCCAAAAATACTCATTGGAGAAGAGACAGCCTCTTCAGCAAATGGTGTTTTGAAAACTGGATAAATATCTGCAGAAGGATGAAAATAGATTCTTCTCTCTCGCCATGCACAAGAATTAAGTCCAAATGGATTAAAGACCTTAACATCAGACCGGAAACTTTGAAACTGCTAGAGGAAAAAGTAGGGGAAACCCTTCAACATATTGGTCTTGGCAAAGACTTTCTGAATACAACCCTAATTGCTCAGGCAATAAAACCACAGATTAACCACTGGGACCTAATGAAATTACAAAGCTTTTGCACCGCAAAGGACACAGTGAAAAAAGCAAAGAGGCAACCTACAGAATGGGAAAAAATCTTCGCCAGCTATATATCTGATAGAGGATTAATATCTAGGATATACAAAGAACTCAAAAAGTTAACCAATAAGGAATCAAACAAGCCAATCAAAAAATGGGCTAAGGAGCTAAATAGAGAGTTCTCAAAGGAAGAAATACGAATGGCATATAAGCACCTAAAAAAATGTTCTACGTCACTAGTCATCAGGGAAATGCAGATTAAAACTACATTGAGATTCCATCTCACTCCTGTCAGATTGGCCACCATCATGAAAACAAATGATCATAAATGTTGGCGGGGATGTGGAAAAAAAGGAACCCTTCTGCACTGCTGGTGGGAATGCAATCTGGTCCAGCCATTGTGGAAAACAGTGTGGAGGTTCCTAAAGCAGCTAGAGATTGATCTACCATATGACCCAGCTATAGCACTCCTAGGCATATATCCAAAGGACTCATCTCATTTCCTTAGAAGTACATGCTCAACCATGTTTATTGCTGCTCAATTTATAATAGCTGGGAAATGGAACCAGCCTAGATGTCCCTCAACAGATGAGTGGATAATGAAGATGTGGTACATTTATACAATGGAGTTCTACTCAGCGGTAAAGAAAAATGAAGTTATGAAATTTGCAGAAAAATGGATGGACCTGGAAAGTATTATACTAAGTCAGGTAACCCAAGCCCAGAAAGCCAAGCGCCACATGTTCTCCCTCATATGGGGATCCTAGCTACAGATGACTGGGCTTCTGTGTGAGAATGAAAATACTTAGTAGCAGAGGCCAGTAAGTTGAAAAGGAGACATAAAGGGTGGAGAAAGGAAGGGAGGAGGATACTTAATAGGTTGATATTGTATATATGTAATTACAATGATTGTAATGGGGAGGTAATATGATTGAGAATGGAATTTCAAATGGGAAAGTGTGGGGGTGGGGAGGGAGGGAATTACCATGGGATATATTTTATAATCATGGAAAATGTTAATAAAAATTAAAAAAAAAAAAAGTTGTCTTCCTAGAATTCTATTCCCACTGGAAATATCATTCAAAAATGGTGGTTAAGGGCTGGAGAGATGGCTTAGCTGTTAAAGCATTTGCCTGCAAAGCCAAAGGACCCAGGTTTGATTCCCCAGGATCCACGGTAGCTAGATGTACTAGGGGGCGCACTTCCGGAGTTCGTTTGCAGTGGCTGGAGGCCCTGGTGCAGCCATTCTCT